>NC_035447.2:127087967-127401263 GCF_002127325.2 Helianthus annuus
CGACTCTTTTGGTTAGCTCATTCGGCTCCTGGTAGTTTGAAGCACATTTGAAAATCATCGTCCTTCTTCTTGACGAGCAGAACTGGGGTTATCCATAACGGGAATCTTGGTTTGTTAACTTCCTTCTCTATCAACTACCGAGGTTATACTGACAATCCTTGCCTCTCCGAAGGTGTAAGCCACTAAGGTGCATCGACTGCAGGCGTGGCACCCGGAATTAAGTCGATGCGAAATTTGACTCGTCGTTAAGGAGATGATTCTGGCAAGTCTTCGAGGAAGACCTCAGGGTACTCCTTTATCACAGGAATATCTTCTTGTTTTGGTTCTTCAGCTCCCTTTTCCACGACATGAGCCAAGAAAACAACACATCATATTCGCAACAACTTTCGTGCCTTCAAGCAATTAATATTTTGTAAAGGCGTACCCTGCTTCATGAGTCGAGATCGCTTCTTCGTTCGGCATCGGGACGCGGATATCAAACTCCGCTTGATCACTTGACAATCAATCCATCAATTATCTTGTCGAAGCTTCCCAATTCACTGGCAGTAGATTAAGCGTAAACTCACGCTCTCCGGGTTCTATCTTGCCATTTCCAAATACTTCGTTGGCTTCCACTAGCTTCCCATTAGCTAGTTCTATTGAGTGCGGGTTATCTAACTTACTTACTACTAACCCAAGCATACTTTCAAACTCTAGAGATGCGAGGCTAAAATTTGCAACAGTATCTAGCAGCACATATGCATAACGTTGAGTAATATGGGACATACCGATATCCACGCTTGGATTCCTGGTGTGCTCCCCTAGCTCTGCTACTGAGCCTTTATCCTTGTTCCTGATTCTTCCTAGGGCAGTATTTTCTGAAATGCCTCTTGCTTCCACAGCTAAGACACCCTTGAGCACGTTTTTGGTTTCCACTCGTTCTGCCTTGGTAGTTGTTATTATCGTTGTTTCCTCCATGATTCTTGCTACCATCTTGGCCTCCATTTCTACTTTCAGTTTCTTGCCTACAAGTTTCCTTGGGATGCCCCCTCTTGCCATAGTTGCCACATTTTCCATATTTACATCGCCCGACGTGATAACGTAAACAATTGTCGCACTTAGGTAGGATGCCCATGTAGTCTTTTCTCTTTTTGGCCTTCTTTTTGTTACTCGCCCGAGTAATCATTTTGAAATTTGCGGGCTTTCTCTTGTTATCTCCCGATGACTCTATAGGAGTCTCCTCTTTTTCTTCCATACTGGAAAATTTTCCTTGTCTAATTGCTTCTTCAGTGAGTGCCACGCTTATGCTGATAGCCTCGGTGATCGTTGAAGGTTTAGATGTTGTTACCAGGCTTAGAATCTGTGGTGCCAATCCCCCTATGAAACGTTCAATTTTCTTAAACTCTGGTCCCACCAGGAGCGTAGCAACTTGTGATAAATCGTTAAATCTCTGCACATACTTAGCTATCTTTGGACCTTCCATTTTCAAGTTCCACAATTCAGTCTCCAACTTCTGGGCTTCTGCCCTAGAGCAATATCTTTTGCGCATCAGTTCCTTCAGTTCGTCCCATGTCAAAGCATACGTAGTGGTCTCGCCCATTGTCTGAACCTGAAAGTTCCACCATGACAGAGCCCCATCTACAAACAGTCCAGCTATGTACGTGACCTGATGTTCTGGGGCACATTTGCTCAATCGTAAGACGGAATCCGTTTTCCCTACCCAGCGCACGAAGGCTAAGGCACCCCCGATGCCGTCGAATTCTTGAGGTTTGTGGTCTAAGAACTGCTTGTAGGTGCAGCCTTTGCTGTGTTCGGAGCGAAGGGCCTTGAGCTGTGCAATGGCCGGTGAGATGCGTTCTTGTAGTTGCGCCGTTGATGTTGGCGGAGGGTTGTTGGCATCGACGTTCCCTTGTATCGACATCTTCTAAGAAGAAGATTGGTTAGGTCAAGTTATATTTGTTCAGGGGATGCGTATAGTTGTTTTGAGGTCATAAGTACATACACATAATAGGTTATCATACCAACCAATCAAGCAATAGCATAATAATAGCATGACCAAGTAATTTGGTAATTATGTTTAATGAGAGCATCGCAAGTAAGCACGTAGCATTATAATTATAGCATACACATATAGATCAATAACGTGCTTAACGAAGACATAGCGACTGAGCTTTCGTTGGTCATTGGTCACAAGGTATTGTCGCATGTTTAATGATGGTTGGTTTCTCATTATTCCCTGACCACAATCGTATTGTCTTACAAAATGTATCACCTCAACAGGGACACAGGGTCACCCTACCCTTGCCCAACAAGTATATCAGTGTATCGAAATCACATGGTCTGAAGTGGTCTTTAAGAGTCTCCACAATCCCGGCTTATCATTAGTGTCTTTGTCCAAAAGTAATTCGCATCATCCCGAAACCAACTATACCGGTGACTGAGGTGGAGGAGGAAAGAAAAGTAAACTGTTTAACATGCATGAATTCCTTCGCGAGCTTGTAAAATCGTCGAAGTAATTAATTGATCTGCTGCTTGACAGTAAAGAAACGAGCCTTCATAACCAAGAAGGTGTAATAGCAGCAGGTGAGTGTGCCAAAGGAAACGGTGATGAATTTGGGGGGTCAAAGTATACTGGCATAGACAGGGTGGAGGACGTGGTGACAGTTCAAGTTCCAAAACGCTGCGGCTTATATCCTCGAACTGTAGCTGATGTTACAGGAGCACTCTTCCGGTGCGTATTCTCCATAATGTGAGGGTCTAATTTCAGCATAGTGCATGATAGGAACCATCGAAATGGCTCGTCCAGCGGTGTAGAGGTGAATGTAGAAAACGGTGCGGCTTGCGAGGTCGTAGAAAATACTGCCATAGCAAATGGGATCGTTACGCGGGTGCTGATCTGGAGTACCTTCCCGGGGTGCGGGTATGTCTTGAAAGAAAGCGATAAGCATATTGGCATAAAGAACATCGGTCTTCACAAGAGCAACATCTGCGGGTGAAGGTGCAGGAACAAACGTCTCAACTGATAGGAAGATCGTGAGGTGCAGGTACTGGGCCTGGTACAAGGAGTGCAATGTATGGTAGACCAAAAGAAACAAGGTCATGTTTAAGTAGGATCAGCAGGAAAAGGAGCTGGCTCAGGAGCAAACCCTAGGTCGTGTAAGGGTGTGGGATCTCGAGCAGGTGGTAGTTGCAGCAGTTATAACGGCGTCGTCATCTGCGTCAGTAGTAGAAAGCTGTAATCTGGCTGTCTGTAAGGCTGCAGATGTCACATACTCAAAGGAGTCTGAAATCGAATGTATGCTAGAATCAGAGGATAGCTTGTTAATAGGGGTCTCAAAAAGTGAAATTAGTAACAACGTGCTCGTCAAACTTTACATCATTATAGGTGTTATCAGGAGGGCCATTAATAACATGACAACGTCATCATCAATCATTCGTCGAGTAGCCAACTTCCAGGAGAAATGTTCACAGGAGGCGCATTATCGAGGATCGGGGCCATGGTGTGTTCACCATTGGGATGACCAGTGATGAGGTGGTCATGGACTGAAACAAGAGTGGCAGGAGGATCCTTGTCGGAGAAGCCATCAACTAGGCTAAGTCGTTGCCAAAATCTGATAGCGCGGATGGTTGCAAGTCGTCCTCGCCCTTGGTCAGCATGTCAGGGTCACTCTCAGTGTCTAGCGTAAACATCCTCGGTGCAGGTGCAATTCTCATTAATTGGGGTGACGGCCATAGGGTCATCACATCTGACAATTCGCTTTTTTTTTTAATCAAAGTGACATGTGTGCCGGTACAAATTAGTCGTAGCACGTATATCCATAATAATCATTAGCAATCAGCGTATGCAAATAAGAGTAATTTATCACGTAGTCATGTATTCACATTATCTTTCCTAGTCTCTCAGATAAATCTCCCAGTCTCTCAGACTAAACCACCCAGTCTCTCAGACTAACACAACCCGTCTCTCAGACTAAACCTCCCCAGTCTCTAAGACTGACTCCCTAGTCTCTAAGAGTAATTCCCTGGCCTCTAAGACCAAACCTTCCCAGTCTCTAAGACTAATTCAATGGTCTCTAAGACCAACTCCCAGTCTCTAAGACTAATTCCCTGGTCTCTAAGACCAACTCCCTGGCCTCCAAGACCAATCCTCCTAGTCTCTAAGACTAATTATCCCCAGCCTCTAAGGCTAATCCTCCCTCAGCCTCTAAGACTGAACCTCCCTCAGCCGCTATGACTGAACCTCCCTCAGCCTCTAAGACAAAATTATAAATATGAATTTTGAAATGTGTACTTGTGCCTTTTATTTGTAAAAATGTTTGTTCCCTGGATCTGGACGTTTTGTGTATGCAATGAAAAACAAGTCGTGAAAACATTTTCGTGAGAGCCCTAATGATCGTAGTCTAGACTCGAGAAAGAATCCTAGTTCGGTACGATCGAAGCTCTGATACCAAGCTGTCACACCCTGACTTTTGCGGAAGCGTGATTATGGTGTGACTTTCTTAATATCATTGCATTCAATCATAACATCAACTATATGATAAAACCATGGGTTTGTCATCCATTACATAAGTGTAAAACATAACAACATCGTTTTAAAACGTAGACTCCAAATTCAGGTTTTACAAATCATACAAATTGTTTATGAGCTTATTAAAGACTTGTCAAAAGGTAATGATTAACACCAAGGTTTGGAAGACGTGTCTCGTCCAGGAATAAGACACATTAGCCAAACTCAAGGCCATGGATGACATCTTTATTCTTAACGCAACACAAAAACTTCCAACGCCCGCAAGATCCATTAAAATTTCCCTGAAATACATGTAGTTTGAAAAACATCAACAAAAGTTGAGCGAGTTCATGTGTTTGTTTGTGTGTATGTATAAACCTTTGAAACGTTGTAAGTAAGTATGTATGTAAGTCCCTAGTATGTAGCAATAAGGAAAAAGAGATCACCGATGGGTTGCAAGGCCATTGATATGTGTGAAGTGATGTAGGAAGACTCAAACCTAGCAAATTTGTTACCGGGCTTCGGCTGTAAGACATAGTCACCACATGGCCCATTCTGCGGAATCATGGATGGGCCTCGCTACACCCAAATAGATCTATCACTCATGTCCCTCGATCCTACAACGAGGATTGATGGCCTTAAGTTTCCGCCTACCCACTCACATGATCTAAGTAGTATGCCCTCCTTAAGCTAACAATACCATGTATAAAAATGTCTGTATAATTGTAACATGTATTTCATCCCCGAAGTTGTAAAACTGAAAACAGTTAAAAAGAAAAGGGGGAACATGAACTCACAGTATTGCATCTTCGGTACTTGTAACCCAAATCTCCCCAGCAACACGACTACCTACAATGGTCTAACGCCTATTAGACGAATGGGTCATGCCTTGTCTTAGTATTTATGTTTTTGAGTTACGTTTCTGATATTATTCATGGTTATAATAATAATACTTAGTTTTGGAATAATTGTTTATACAATATTTCTGTATTAATATTTCTCAAGGATCCGTATTTGTATTTCCTTCCCAAGGATGGGGTATTTCATACATGGTTATCCGTATTCTTGTATTTGCTTATCTAGCCATGTAGTGGCGTCGTATTCCGGTGTGTTAATCCAAAAGAATATATATCTTTAAGTCCCACTTAGAAATATATAAATAAACTTCATTTTTATTCAAAACAATTCAGTCCAAGAAAATATATATTTTTCCAAAGATACTATATTTCTTAATAATCCCGAGTAAAAACACTTTTACCTTCCCAAATAATAATACATTTTCTCTTGTCCAAAAAATATGATAGAACTTGGTAATACGTACGAAAATCATATTTTCACCTCCTTCGTATCCAAAATAATGTTTACCAAAAATATATTTATAAGAGTATTTCCCGGAATGTTTTGTAAGTTACGTTTTTGTGTTTGGCTTCACAATATTAAGCGTGTAACTTAAATATTTATTCCTTGTGATTTTTGATATTATTTTGGAGTTGTAATTGTCATGGTAATTTGGTAATTTATATTATTTTACCCTAAAATAATATACTATTCCACAAAATAACAAAGATTCATAGGAGCGTATTAGTATGAAATATATATTCTCAATATATATTTATCCGCTTTTATTTACGAAAACCAACCTCCGATGTTTTGAAATTTCGTAACAAAACTTATGGCGAAGTTTATTTTGAAAGACAATGTTTAAACCATATTTGTAAACATTCGTTAGAAAATAATTTCTAAGTCTTGGGATTTTTAGAAAATTTCGCCAGAGTCTCCCCTAAAAACGGAGGTGTCCATGCTATTAACCATATCATTTTCTTTTCAAAATCAATCAACAATCAATCCTTAAACAATTTTACATCACCAAGAGCAAAAACTATATGCGTTACATGTTAATTATGAACTTGATATATTTCGAAAACGCGTAGTAACTTGGTAAAGCTATTAGTGGATTTAGTTACCTTCCAAAGCGTAATTATTTCTTTAAAAGTCATTTTCTGAAAAGAGTTTAGTGTTTACAACTTGTAAATAATTTTTACAAAAATTAAATTTTTGAACTCTTCTTGTAAATAAAATGTTTTCACACTTATTTTATCACCAAAAATAGTGTAAGTGTATGTAATAGTCATGATCTTTCAAAAATCGATTCTTGAACTTGGTTTATTTAGAAAAGTCTTTTATAAAACTCGGATCTACATAATCACCAACTTACTTTGTTTATTTATATTTAAAGAAAATCATTTTTATCAAGTTCTATTTAATTAGAAGATGATTATTTCATGTAACACATAATCACCTTCTAATCTTGTTAAATCATGTTTCTAATCATCATTTAACAAGTCCCATATGGTGATTGACAACACATTACCAAGAATCAACAAGAAATCAACAATACATCCACAACAACATCATACCACAATATTTCATCATGTGTTCCTCTTCATGTAAGCTTTATGTTCTTGTTTCTTGTTGAAATCTTTTAGTGTTCTTATAAATTTTAACATACTACAAATTATAATCATAAAAAGAGAAGTAACAAGGGTTCACCAAGGAACTTACAACTAGCTCAAGGTTAGGGAAGATCTCTAGTGAGAAGATGAGAAAAAGTGGTGATTGGAAGCAATGTATGAAGTTCCTTCAAGTTCCTCAAGCTTCCACCTTCACAAATCACCTTCTAATACTTGAATGAAGCTTAAAATTGGAAGACGGTGGTGGTGATATGGTGGAGGTGGTGGCGGTTAAAGGTGGCCGAGAGGGAGAGAGTGGGGAGTGAAGAAGTGATGTGAAGATTAAAATGGTGATGATAATCTTGATGCCATACTTATAAAGATACTTCTAATATTTTGCCTACTACATCAAGCAATCAATCCATTTTAAAATTAGAAGGAAATCTAGAAATGAGATTGTGTAGTATGGTGAAGATTTAAGTTGGTGATCTTGTGGGTCCTTGGTGACCGAATTCGGTTAGGGGGGGGGTTGGATGTAAATTTTTGTGACTAGATGGTAAATGTTAGTTAAAATCCAAGTGTATACTCATTTATGTTGGTTACTTGATTTTTAGTGGGTGTTAGGGTGCTCGGGGATCATGACTAGCCAAGAAATAATAAAACAGTGTGTTTGGCAAAATTTTAGTGTTTCGGGTAATGTCCGGTTTTTCGGTTGGATACCGTTCTGTTAAAGTGTTTAATTATTCCGTAAAGTGTCTTTTATATATATTTTTGTAACACAATTAATCCTCGGCACTTAGGAAAGCGTACAGGACCATTCTGCCATATTTTTGCACCTTACTAGCATGTTACAATGCTGAATTTTTTTAATAAATGCAGAATTCTGCACTTAAAGTATGTTTTTGGCACTTCCCGGCACTTTAACTATCACCTAGTAACGCAGTTTCATGGTCCTCACTTTCCTACACTCCATACTAGTGTAGTACCCTGTCCCTGGACCATACTGGCCCAAAAACATAGTCTGTACATGTGCTGGCATTGTCAGCATGTTTTTGAATTATTCGCTCAGTGTGCTAACTGTGCTTTGTGCATCAAGTATGTCACTAAAGTTCACGTGTAATAATTGAAGTGACGGTATGAAGTATGATGCATATGTATGTATGACACAAAAATCATAAAGCAGTTTAAATTGTCAGTTGTAATCAAGCACAGTCATTAAGCACATAATTAAAATTAATTAATTGTACGGATGCATGCCAATTTGACGGTTGTCACAAGGACGCCCCCGCCCATATAAACCGTTTCTCTCGTATGCTTGCTACTTTTAGCCTTCACGGAGCCCCAAACGATGCTACCTATTTACAGCTCTTCCCTTTTTCACTAGCCGGCCGTGGGGCTACTTGGTTGGATTCTCAGCCAATCGGTACTTTTACCACTTGGGCGGGCCTTCGTCAAGCCTTTTCGAACAAATATTTTCCGCCCGCTTAAGCCTCACGTCTTCGCGATCAAATTCACTCATTCCGCATGGAGCCCGACGATGTCACACCCCCAAAATCCACAAGCGGAGTATCATCGCAGGAGGCGTGACTGACTAGGATCCAGCCACCAATTATATTGAACATTGTAATTTAATAAATAAAGGTCCAACCACACAATATAATTGGTGTTCAAAACAAGTTAATCAAATTCAAGTTACCAGCGGAAGCATAAAGTTTAAAAACCAAAGTATAAGTTTAAATGTTCATAAAGTTTAACGAGGCACACAACGGTCCATGTCCCACAACGACTCCTGCTCCCCTGCAAGCTCCAGCTAAACCTCTAACGACCTGCAAGGCATGTAACAACGAGTCAACAACAAAGTTGAGTGAGTTCACAATTGGCTGTCCATTTTAAAGTTGTTCCAAAAACCATAAGTTCAGTTGAAAATCAGTAGTTAATCAGTTCCTTGTTTCCCAAACCATAAGCAGTGGGGGCTACCCCATGTTATCCACTAGACCCGTTACCATATCGACCATTGACTGAAGTAAGTTGGTGCCCTAACGTCAATGTCTATCATCATTGACTAGTGCCCAGATCCATTAGTTCACGCCCGTCCTCTGCGGCACGGTGTGAGGCTTGTCAAACCTAAATAGCGCTATCTAACTAATGACCTGCTCGCCGTTGGCCCGGCGATTAAGTCGATATAAAATGAGGGACTTCATGACAGAGATTTTGGTCTAGTATCAGTGTTGTCACCCTTCAATAAAGAGGATGTGGTACGTGTCCCCAAACCAGGAGATCACGCAGGTTCTGACTAAATCCTTAGTACATGTTATCACCCTTCAATAAAGAGGATGTAGTACGTGTTCCAAACCAGGAGATCACACAGGTTTCCGATTAGATACTTTACCCATTCCCAACCACCGGGAATCCCATGCCTTATAGAAAGTGTGAACTCACCTCGATTTGCTCGGTATGGTTAACTACTTGTTCACAGTTTATCGGTCAAAGCCTATAATATTCATAGGTACATAATCAGTTTACATTCGTATGATTCACGTATAATCTACAATCATAAGGTGTGCTTAGGCAATAATCACCAAGTAAAAGTTAAACAGTTATTCAGCACACACAAGCTCAAAGTTCACATGCTTCATTACAGTACTTAATAGTCATTTATACTAACCAACACTAAATCATGTTTTTCTCACGCATAACTGATATACTTCAACAGACAAAGGTCAACATATAATCATACATTATTATACTTGTACTAAATTACATTCTGTTTGTGAAGTTCTGACCTACGGCAAAACTCCTACGTGATGAAACCCCGGGGTGACGAAACCCTACATGTTTCGTCATCCTGGAAGTGACGAAACCTTATATGTTTCGTCGAGCTAGCGTGTGACGAAACTCTCTAAGTTTTTTCGGGTTAACATGTGACGAAACTCTCTAAGTTTCGTCGGCTCCTCAGTTTCGTCAACATTACCAGATAATCAAACACTCACAGAAACCCTACTGCCATCATTCTATTCACGTCAAGAACGATCAACAACATTCACAGCTTCATGATTCCAAAACCTCAATTAATTAACAATCCTAGACAAGAATCCTAGATTACCAGTTCACCTTCATGCACGTATTCATATTACCGATTCTCGTATTCATATTACCGACTCACATGACACTAACAGGTTGCATAATATTCAACAAACAAACAGATGTCTTGATATGCGTTTAATGATCGTGTATATACACAATATGTAGATCCATTATTCTGTGCGTTCTAATTATTTAGAAATGAAGTATCAAACCCCTAATTAGTACAAGATCACAATCATCAATCAAACCCTTGATCATAAACCGATACAAACGCTAACCCTAGATCACAATTTCAGATTATACATAACAGGTTTCAATATACATAACAGGTTTCAACAATAACATCAGTAATTCAATCAAAACTACAAGAACTCGCATCTAATATTGGCAGAATGCTAACCGGTAAGAGGAATGATCACATATGCACAAGAAATCTTCTAAGGGGCCAATGGGTGTTGCCGAAAGAGAGTTTCTGTCGTCAGTTTGTAGAGAAAAATAGAGAACTAGGGTTTCGCAAATTATGGTTCACGTAATATATAACTAAGTGTGGCTGGGCTTGACTTGGGCCGAAACCCATTACGGCGAAACTATAATGGCGACGAAACTCTCTAAGTTTCGTTGGGTTTGCATGATGACGAAACACTAGGTTTCGTCGAATTCGAGTTTCGTCACAACGTGAGGGTGTAAGGGTTAGGTTTGTAGACTTGAATAGTTTGCAAGTTCAATTGTCCATTATTTAACCAAATAACAAGTAACACAAAACACAATTTATAAACCAAATAACAAGGCGCACATATTACAACACAACGAATTATGAAGACATAGTTGTGAGGAATGACCTTGAAAACTCAGGTTGTCACATACGAGCCCAATTACCTTCCTCGGGAGCGATTCCAAAACCTTGTCGCTCGATGCTCCCAGCATGGTCTTTCTGATTCGGCCCGTTGTGAGAAATTTTATAACGGTCTCACCCAAGAGACTCGTGATCATTTTGACACTAATGCGGGAGGCCATATGATGGGTATTCTTACTGTTGCTGAGTGTCTAGAGCGTTTCGAAGCATTTGCCCAATCTCAATCTCAGTCGCGATCTGATCAGCGGTATCAAAGTGGAAATTCAAATACCACTACTAGTGCACCCACTCGTGGGGTGAACCATATCACTATGGACCCTAGTATAGCTGGCGTATTAGAAAACGTCACTAGAGAGCTCAAGGAGATTAGGGCAAAGGTTGATAAGTGTGAGTTTTGCCGAGGGGGTCAGTATACGAATGCGTGTCCATTGTTAGTTGGTGAGGAGCAGGTCGATTTCGTGGGAGGGGGTCTAGGTAGAGGTCAACCTAGTGGGTTTGGTAGTAATTTTAATTCAGATTGGCGTAATAATAATAATTTTAATAATAATAATAATAATAATAATTTTCGTTCCAACGGTAACCCCCTGGTTTCCAATTAGCTCAAAATCCAAATAGGGGACAAGGTTCATTCTTTGGTGGGGGTTCAAATGGGCAGTTCAATAAGGGGTTCAATGGGCAGGTCAAGGATGGGGGGTCAAGTAGTCACGTTCAAGTAGTTCCGGGTTCAAGTTATGATTTAGGGGGTAGTCTGGAGAGGATGGAGGCAATGATGAGCCAGTTAGTCGTTAAGGACCAAACCACCCAAAAGATTCTTACCGAACATGACCTTATGCTTAAGAACCACCAAGCCTCTTTCCAAGACCTTCAAAGGGTCATAGGTGACATGTCTAGGAAGCTTGAAGAGAGGTTACCCGGTCAGTTTGCGGGTAACACCCAACCGAACCCTAATGCCCATGCCAAAGCCATTACCACTCGTAGTGGCAAAACCGTTGGGAACCCGAGAGTTGAGGAGAGAGTAATAGAGGAGGATGAGGAGATTGTAGACGAAGAAATCGAGATGGAGGCTCCCGACAAAGTGCAATCGAGGCTAAGCCCAGCAAGTACCGCACAGCCCGGTGAGCCTCAACGAGAGAATAAAGTAGAGAAACCACCCGTAGACATTAGACCTTCTCCACTCGTAGATTATTCGCGTGTCCCGTTTCCTACACGTCTTAGGAAACAAAAGTACTCCAAGGAATACAGGCAGTTCTTAGATATCTTCAAGCAATTGAAGATTAATCTACCTTTCATTGAGGCACTCCAATCTATGCCCAAGTACGCGAAGTTCTTAAAGGACCTTCTTAGAAACAAGGAGAAGTTGGGAGAGTTGTCGAATGTTCCATTGAATTGAGGGTGCTCTGCAGTCGTTCTGAATAAGCTTCTGGAGAAGCTCACCGATCCTGGCATTTTCACTATTCCATGTCTTTTCGGTAGTAACACCAATACTCGAGCCTTAGCCGACCTAGGTGCTAGCATCAATTTGATGTCCTTTTCTCTCTACGAGAAGTTAGACTTATGCGAGCTTTCACCTACCCGTATGACATTATCTTTAGCCGATCGATCCGTGAAATACCCGAAGGGTATAGTCGAGAATTTGCTTGTTAAGGTTGACAAGTTTGTTTTTCCCGCTGATTTTGTCATTCTTGATATGGAAGCGGATGAGAGAGTTCCTGTCGTACTTGGTCGTCCGTTTTTGCGTACTGCTAAAGCCCTCATAGGTGTCTTCGATGGTAAGATCACACTTAGGGTCGGTGAGGAGAGAGTCACCTTTGAGATAGATCGTTCCATGAACCACCCGAGTGGTTCCGATGACTATAGTGGTCCTTGCCATTCCGTCTATTTCTTGAACTCATTCATCTCATGTGTTGACCATTGTCTAGAGTACATTTGTGGAGGCGACTTACTAGGAGGAGAGAGAGTTCAGGAGTCATCGTTGAGGGTGGATGAAGAAGAAGTTGATGGGATTCCTTTGATTCTCGAAGCGTTAGCCGTTAGTGATGACACAACACAACCCCCACCTTTAGAGCTTAAGGTCCTTCTATCTCATTTAGAATATGCTTTTCTAGGGAGGGTTCCGGGCTACCCGTTATCATCTCATCGAAGTTGGAGGATGGAGAGAAGTTGAGGTTGTCGGAAGTGTTGAAGGCCAACAAAGAGGCCATTGCATGGAGGTTGTCCAACATCAAGGGCATAAGCCCTTCTTATTGCACTCACTGGATACTCATGGAGTATGATTTCAAGCCGGTGGTTGATGCGTGTCGAGTGTGATATGTTTTTATGTATATTTTTAGCCATTTTTAACACTTTAGTCAAGTTTTAAATTTATAAAACATGATATTTTACTAACACTAAACACACATATGGGCAAGTGCACCCATCTTGAGCGTAGTATAGCATTGGTAAGATACCGAGGTCGTCCAAGGACACAATAGCTTTTAATACTGGTTTATCCTCAACGTCTAATCAAATAAAAATTTTGGAAAAAGGTTTTAAATATGAAAATAAAAACTAACAATGCTGAAAAATAAAAATAAAATAAAAACAGATAGACAAGATGAATCACTTGGATCCGACTCGCCTTTAGTGTAACCTTTGATTATTTCCGCACTTTTGCACTTTTTAAGAGATTATCTTAGTAATAGTAGTAGGCCCCTCTTTTGAAGGTGACGTTACCCTCAACCCAGTAGTTTGAGTCAGCAAGGATACAATCCTAAAGGGTTGGATTATTGAAAGATAATTAATTAAGTTATTAATGCGTAATGCGGTAGGCCCCTCTTTTGAAGGTGACGTTACCCTCAGCTAAGTAGTTTGAGTCAGCAGGGATACAATCCTAAGTAGCCGGGTTATTGTATTAATAGTAGTTTACATATGCAGGGATCAAGCCATTCGCACCCCCGCCATCCAATACCAGTGGGTATTGAAGGAGGTCCTACTAAGCTTGACCTAGGTCCTTGCAGGATCTATACACTGAACAAGGCAAGAACCTTACCAAACCATTCTCTTAACCCCCGAACAGGTAGCCAACATATCTCTATATAGACCGTAGAGATATGAATGGTGTAAATCTTTTATTTTATATAGACAATACAATAACGCCAAGACACCACGGACAAATGATAAGGAAGTTTCACCTTCAACATAAGAAACTAGTTATTAAAGTCATTAATACAAAACCAAATAAAAAGTGCGAAAAGATTAATAATAAAAAGTATTACACTAAACGCTTGTCTTCACCAAGTGATGTAAGAGACTTAGGCAAATATGGCCTTTGATTGTCAAGAACTCTTACTATCAATCTTGGATCCCGAGACTACTACACACACTCTATGATGGATGATGGTGGTGGATGTGGGTTGTGATGGTGGTGGCGGGTGGGTGAAGTGTGAGAGAGGTGGTTTGCCAAGGGATGCCTTTGAAGTGAACCAAGCACCTCTATTTATAGCCTGCACAGAAGCCCGGGCACGACCCTATGTCCATTGGGCACGGCCCCGTGTCTATCCACTTTCTCTTTCTTCATTAATTGCAGTTTGTCTGCATTAGTTGACCACGCCCCCATGTCCGCTGGGCACGGCCACGTGTGCAGAAGCGTATCTGTACTATCAAGATTTGCTTGGATTTTGCGAATCTCAGCGTTGACCACGGCCGTGTGGAGCTGGGCGCGCCCCCGTGTTGGGAGATAGAAGCTTCTATGCTTTTGTCTTTTCTGCAGACGCTTGGGCACGCCCCCGTGTCCGCTGGGCACGAGGCGTATTCAGCCTCATGATGTCTTGTTTTTGCTTGGGAAGATGCTGTCGAGGGGTCGGGCATGCCACGTTTATTCCTTTTCTTGTATTTATGTTAGATTTTGCTGTGTTTTTGCTTCTTTTGTTCATTTAAGCTCTTTTAACCCTGAAAATACAAAAGGAATACAAAAGCACACTTTTTCCAACATTAGTACTAAAAAGGGTTAGTTTGATGCCTTATTTGTTGTAATTTATATGTTGCATTTACATACATCAAATACCCCCACACTTGAATCTTCTTTTGTCCTCAAGCAAAACTCTTTATAATATGGCTTACACTCCCAAATGGAATGGGTAGAAGAGAAAGTTTTAGGCTTGTCTTGAGTGTCGGGATTCCAAGATCTTTATTAGGCTTTATTTTTATGTTATTTACAATCCCATTCGTTATGATTTATTTAGAACATTACATAAGAGAAATTATTTATTTGGGCATAACATGCCTTTTTAAAATTCCATTTATATACAAGTTCACATACCTCACGGGAGATCACTCAACACTCGGCCGAAGATGAATTTTTGTGAAACACTCGAGACCGGCATGGAACTTACTTCTACCATATGCTTGCCAAGCAATCAATCCTCCTCCTTTTTAACTATAAACCTTTGTTTATATCAAGAGGACTTTGGGGAAGGGTTAGGCTTGGGTTAAAGGTAGGTGGTTTTGACTTAGTGGTTAGTAGAAAAGGGTAAAAGGCGTAAAAAGCGTTGGTTTTCGTTAAACTTTTTGTTTTTGTGACTTTTTATTTGAATGAAGCACTTTTCAAACAAAGTTTCTTTTTGATGAACTTGTTTGTTTATTGCTGGGCATCATAACAATTTTTTTTATAAGGGGTGTCACATGAAAACCGACCTTTTTACTAAAATAAAGGGTTTAAAATAAAAAGGGTATTGGTGGGTGAAAGGTGTTTGTTTTGTCGGTTTAGAAATGAAAAGGTTTAGGCTCAAAGGGGTTAACTAGAGGGATTTTAGGTAGGTGGTAAAAAGGAAAAAATAATGGTGTTGAAAGAAAATGGGTTTGAGTTGGTAAGGACCGGAAATGTATCGTCATGGCAAGTTCTAGAGTCATAAGAATCCAAGCGGCTATTCACACAAGAAACGAAAGATGAGCATTTAGTTTAAAATATGTGTATTTGTATGCTCCATAAAGGCTCAAAACTCACTTTTTGTGGGAATGAGTTTTTAATGTGATCAAGTATATATAATCAAATTTTAACTAGATTTGTCATGCCGTTTCAAAATTTTCTTATGTTGGTTCTTTTTATCACGACGCTATCGGTTGTAAATTTATAAAAATATAGCCTTTTTAGAACTTGTTATTCCCTATTTAAACCAAGACAAGTAAAAAAACAAAAAGTTTTTGAAAAAATTTGAGGTGTTTAGCGGTTCCAATAGAGTTTTATGTAAGGCTTGTAATTAGGACTTGCAAAATTCAAGGTTTTAGCATCCCCCCCCACACTTAAATTACACATTGTCCTCAATGTGTCCCAAAAATAAGTTTTTAGGTTGATTGAATGTGTTAAAAACAAAATTTTATGTTACCGGGCATCTGGACACGGCCCCGTGTCGGATGAGCACGGCCACGTGGTCAGATTGCCAGTAATGAGAGCTTACAGAAGGTGGACACGGGGGCGTGCCTGGTGAACACGACTCGTGTTGGACAAAAGTCTGCATAATTTAGACAAACAATAGGTCTGGGCGGTGGGCACGGGGGCGTGTCGGCTGAGCACGACTCCGTGTGGACAAACTACAATCATGTAAAACAGGTTTCTGCTTTCGGTTCTGCTGTCCCGGCTTTAGTAGCACTAATGTTTAGTGCCTTAAGCCTCGTAGGTACCTATTTTACTAATAAATACCACAACAAACAATAACAAACATCCTAATTTACCGAAGTTTCATCATCCACATCACAAGTTAAAAAGAAAAAGAAATGCAGAAATTAAAAAGTGTTAAGGGAAGTAAATTGTTCAACAAATGGCACGCAGGCCATGTAATTGTTCATGAGATAAAGGGGTTAACCTTTGAGTCCTCCAACCGTGTGATGCTACCTCCAACTCCTCCGCTCAATCCATGTCCTCGTCTTCATCGTCATCATCCCCTCCGTGGCCCGCCATATACTCCAGGATGTTCCCAATGTCATCCTATATGTCAGAGATATTTCTCTCTATCACTCCAACCCGGGCGTTTGTGTTGCTGGCCATGTTGTAGGTAGTGCACATAAGATTTTCCTGCAATAAATCATGTAAGCTTTGAAAGTTAGGAAAACCGCCTCCATGTGAGGAGGATTGACCCGGATCACCATGGGGCTGTTAGTGGTACTGGGGAGGAGGACGGATGTGTGGAGCGTGTAAGACGAGAGCTTCTTGAGGGTTCCATGCATGCCCTTGAACAGTTTGAAATCTGATTGTCCCGTCATCCGCTTCATAAATCAAGTTCATGGAGCGGCAAATGACCATGTCCACTTTTCCCCACCACTGACCTCGGCATCCTATGCACAAAGTGTTTGAAAAGGCGGTAAATCCACCCTCCAAAGAAGATAGGAGTCGGGGGAGTAGCTAGTTGGTTCAAGTGCATGTTTCAGAGTAGCAGGTATGGAACATCAAGGTTGACACTGTTGTGAATGCAATGGAGGACTAGAAGATCACGCAACCCTACAACACCACCGCTGTCGTGCCTCTGGCTAAAAGAGTAGCTGAGGACCCTGTGGATGTAGCGGTAAAGAGGGTCTCTCAACTGTGTGCTCTTAGTTCAGCTCGGGTAATAGTTGCCCTCCCTGATTTGGGCCTAAGCAGCTTGGCGTTGATTTTCTGGAGTCTCGCGGAGACCGCTGGTGTTCTCTTCATCTCCAGCATCCTCATCTACGTACAACCCTACCATTGCCCCAAATTGAGCGCTTGAGATCCTGTATGTGGTCCCTCCACAACGGAACTCTACCCCTTCATTGTCAAACGGATCCGCTCTTGTCTTGAAGACGAACGTTCTAAAAGATTCCATGTTGTATTCATGCACGGAGTGAAACCGAGTGCAAAGGGCAGCTCGTAGTGGGCCAGTGACAATGTTGTTGAAGCAATCTATCTGGTTCACTATTTCTAGAAGATCCATGCATACTTGTCGGGGATTCTCCTCGGGCCTAGTCCTTAGCAAATCATAACGAGCTTGAGCAGCTAACTCGCTTACGTTGAATCTGGTAAATTTCTAAGGCCATCTGAAAGAAAACACCCAACAATTAGCACGGGACAGTGAAATTTTCGAAGAAAAATGAAAACAGCCAGCTAAACACGACCCCGTGTTCAGTGGACACGCCCCGAGTTCACCTGAATTTGGCTGGACACGCCCCTGTGCTCGCTGAGCACGACCCCGCGTCCATACGTCTGTTTCCCAAAAATCCCATTTTTCGACCCGGTCCCGAAAACTTGAAAATTTTTGGTCCAGTAGGGGTAGTTCTCCCCGAAAATGAAACCCCAAGTGCCGTTTTTCCCAAAACAAACTGTTTACCCCTCCAATTTCATCTTTTTTGTTTAAAAACAAGGGTTTGGGGTTTTTGTGAGAAATCGGGCAAATCTACAAACAATACAAGTTGATTTACTTCCTATAACATGTATTTATACTAATGCTAACAGATCTAAGCAAAAAATTGAGGTTCGATCCGGTTGAAGTTCAAGAACCCTAGATTTTCCCCAAATTTTTGATGTTAAACTACATGCAAGTGCTTAATCTAACTACTTATGACCATAGAATCATACCTTGATGTTGTTAGAAGTAGGGGAAACTTCGAAATCTGCAGAAAACTTCGCCAGAACAAGAGAGTTTTTGGGGAAACGGGGCATGTGGAATGAAGAAACTTATTGGAAAAAGGGGTTTTATCCCGACAGTTGCGCGGACACGGCCCCGTGGGCGGGCAAATTTAATTTTTTTTATAAGTGCTCGTGTGAGTGCCTTGTCTCCCAAAACTTGGTTTTAGAAAACTTACCGATTCAAATGTTTTCCTGATGTTCGTAACTTACAAGGTACGATGTTGATGCTTGAACCTTTGTTTCATTCTTCGACGGTTTGAAGCGAGATTTCTTCCTCTTCATCCTAAATAAATCCTTGATAAAGCTTTAGCCGTTGGCCTTTGACTTTGAATGGAATTCCATTTTGAGATTTAATTTCGACTGCACCGTATGGGAAAATATGGGTGATGGAAAAAGGACCCGACCGCCTAGACTTTAATTTACCAGGAAATAATCAAAGTCGTGAATTAAACAATAGAACTTGATCCCCTACCCGAAATTCATTAGGTTTAATATGTTTATCATGCAAATTTTTCATTCTTTCCTTATAAATTTCGAAGTTAGAGTATGCATAATTCCTTAATTCGTCTAATTCATTTAATTTGCAAAATCGATTTTTAACGGAAATTTCTAAGTCTAATTTTATATTTTTAATTGCCCAATAGGCTTTGTATGCTATTTCTACCGGCAAGTGGCAACTTTTTCCATAGACGAGCTTATATGGGGTTGTACCTATTGTTGTTTTGTACGCTGTTCGAAAAGCCCATAAAGCATCATCTAATTTGTCGGCCCATTCTTTTTTATTTAACCCTACGGTTTTTTCGAGTATTCTTTTTAAACCTCTATTAGTCACTTCGGCTAGTCCATTTGTTTGAGGGTGATACGCTGTTGAGACCCGGTGATAGACCCCATACCTTGTTAAAATTTTTTCAAGTCGATGGTTACAAAAATGGGTACCTCTATCACTTATTAATGCTTTTGGTGTCCCAAAACGAGAGAATAATCATTTTAGAAATCTTACCACGACTCTTCCATTGTTTGTTGGAAGTGCCTCGGCCTCGGCCCATTTAGATAAGTAATCTACCGCCATATATTTGTTTCCTTTTGATGGTGGGAAAGGTCCCATAAAGTCGAGTCCCCACACATCGAAAATTTCACAACAAGAATGCCATTTTGTGGCATTTCGTTTTTGGAAGAAATATTACCTGATCTTTGGCAAGCATCACATGTCTTTATAAGACTTTGTGCGTCTTTGTAAATGGTTGGCCAATAAAATCCTGAATCAAATACCTTTCGTGTGGTACTGGCGGCACCATGATGTCCTCCGTATGGACCCTCATGACAATGGCGGAGAATTCTTCTTGCTTCACTACCATGTACGCATCGACGGATGAGTTGGTCAGCACACATTTTGAAAAGATAAGGATCTTCCAAAAAATAATGCTTCACATCGGCAAAGAATTTCTTCCTTTGATTATGTGGCCATCCTTTAGCGACTATACCGCTAGCTAGGTAGTTAGCATAGTCGGCATACTATGGCTCTTCTTTGTATTCCACCATTTCCAGGGACTCTGTTGGGAACTTTTCATTGATTTGCTTGTCCCTGGTTGCCTCCAAAGCTGGGTCTTCCAAGCGTGAAAGATGATCTGCTGCGGTGTTTTCTGTTCCTCTTTTGTCTTTTATTTCAATGTCGAATTCTTGGAGAAGTAGAATCCACCGAATCAAACGCGGTTTAGCATCCTGTTTCTTGAAGAGATATCGAATGGCTGCATGGTCTGTATGAACTATTGTTTTAGAAAGAACAAGATAAGAACGAAATTTATCAAAAGCAAATACCACGACTAGTAATTCTTTTTCTGTTGTTGTGTAATTTTCTTGTGCATCTTTAAGTGTTTTACTAGCGTAATAAATTGGGTGAAAATGCTTTTCTTTTCTTTGTGCCAAGACGGCTCCAACTGCAAAGTCACTTGCAACACACATGATTTCGAAAGGTAATTTCCAATTGGGTGCTATCATGATAGGTGCATTGACTAGCATTTCCTTTAGTGTTAGAAATGCTTGATTGCAATCCTTGTCAAAGATGAAAGGGGCATCTTTTTCAAGTAATTTTGTTAGAGATCTTGAGATTTTTGAAAAGTCCTTGATAAATCGCCTATAAAATCCGGCATGCCCTAGGAAACTTCTGATACCTCTAACGGAGGATGGGGTCGGTAATCGAGAAATAGTGTCTATTTTTGCTCGATCAACCTCCATTCCTTCGCTTGAGATTTTGTGATCGAGTACTATTCCCTCCGTTACCATGAAATGGCATTTTTCCCAGTTAAGGGCGAGGTTAGTTTCCTCACATCGGGATAGCATTCGTTCAAGGTTATCGAGGCATTGGTCGTATGAATCTCTAAAGATAGAAAAGTCGTCCATGAAGACTTCCATAGTCTTTTCTATCATGTCATGGAAGATGGCCACCATGCAACGTTGGAAGGTTGCGGGGGCATTGCATAGACCAAATGGCATGCGTCGATAAGCAAAAGTTCCATAGGGACATGTAAATGTTGTCTTTTCTTGGTCTTCGGGTGCTATCTGTATTTGAAAGTAACCTGAAAAACCATCCAAGAAACAATAAAACTTATGACCGGATAATCTTTCTAACATTTGATCAATGAAGGGTAAAGGAAAGTGATCCTTCCTTGTTGCTTCATTTAATCGACGATAATCTATACACACTCTCCATCCGGTGACGGTTCTTGTTGGTATTAATTCAATTTTCTCATTGGTTATTACCGTCATACCTCCTTTCTTTGGAACTACTTGGACGGGACTTACCCAAGGACTATCGGAGATTGGGTAAATGAGTCCGACGTCAAGTAATTTGATGACTTCGTTTTTAACCACTTCTTGAACATTTGGATTTACTCTACGTTGTGGTTGTACTACCGATTTGTAGTCATCATTCATTAAAATTTTGTGCGTGCACATGGAAAGACTTATTCCTTTGATATCTACAAGCTTCCATGCGATCGCATTTTTGTGTTTTGTTCAAAAGAGTAATTAATTTTTCTTTTTCTAAACTAGATAATTTAGATGAAATAATTACAGGTGATTTACCATCTTTGTCTAGAAAAGCATATTCCAAACCTTTCGGAAGTTCTTTGAGCTCAAGAGGTGGGTCTTTAGGAGACTTCTTATTTGGTTGCTCATTTTGATCAAGAACCAAAAAGGTTTGTTCTATGGCGACCTCTTCTTCAACAAAGTGGTCAATTTCTTCTCTTGTATCGGTGGTTCATCTTCATCTTCAATTAGGGGGTCATTATTGCTGAATGGATATTTCATTGAACGCTCAAGATCGACACTCTTTTTAAATGCCCCTAATTGAATAGATAGATTGTTGTACTTCCGATTTTTCAAAGCTTCGTGGGTCTTTACAAAAGGTTGTCCCAACACTAGAGGAGCGTTATCAAGGATGACAAAGTTGGTTGGGATTACCATTTGATTTGTTTAGACCAAGACATCCTCAACTACCCCTATTGATTTTATTATATTCCGATTAGATAGAAAAATGGGTATTTGAAGTGGAGAAAAATCACCAATACTTAATTTTTTGAAAATGTAATTGGGCATTATATTAACACAAAGATCTTTATCAATTGTAATATTACTAATAAAAGAGTTTTGAAAAAACATGGAACCGGTGTAATGTTAATTTCAAATGGATCTTCTTTTATTAGCATAGTTTGATCATTTGTTAACTTAATGCTCACCGTTTCGCCAATTTTAGTGTTAGTGTTTAACTCTTTTAAAAACTTAGCATGAGTGGGTACTAAACAATGATTTTCAAAAGAAGGTGACAAGAGATTATTTTTTTTAAAATTAGACTCTGCTTGAATTGTTACGTTGTCGAACTCAGCTTTTTCGTTGTTTAACTCATGTGTCGGCTTTTCACTTACTTGTTCTTCCATTTTTACATTTTCAACTATCTCTTCTTTATTACAAGTTAATTCTTCCCTTGCGCAAGATTCCTCTTCCCTTGCGCGGGATTCTTTTATGCAACGCTCGATAGTTTTAATGTGTTCGATTATCTTATCGGCTATGTGGGTGATAGAGTAAGGATCTGGATCCTTAAAGCTTGAATCCGGATGTTCGATCCTTGGTTCCTCATAATACTCATATGAAGTAGATGGTTCACACCATTGTTCTTTATTGTAAGTATATGATGGATACGGGTCATAAATTTGCTCTTCATAATACTCATATGAGGTGGGTTGTTCACGCCATGGTTCCTCATACTAAGTATATGAAGGTGGAGGCTCATATCTTGGTTCCTCAAAGTATGAGTATGAAGGCTCATACCTTGGTTCATCAAAATATGAGTATGAGGGAGAAGGTACATACATTGGGTCTTCATAGGATGTGTATGAAGTGGACGGTTCGTACCTGGGCTCCTCATAGTAGGTGTATGAAGTGGATGGTTCAAAGAGGTCACAATATTGTACCGAGTGAGGATTACCACAAATGGTGCAATAGTCTTCCCTATAATCATCCTCCTCATAAATGTAGTTATAATCTCCTGAGTATTGATCCATAAGAATAACTTAGCAGACCACAAAAGAGTCTCGAGACTAGAAAACAAAAATAAAAACGGAAATAGAGACTGGACACGACCCCGTGTTCAGTGAGCACTGCCCGTGTTCAGGTTCTATATCTGGGCGTTTTAATAAAAGTGACTGGTTTTGTGCAGCACGGGGGCGTGTTCAGTGAGCACGACTCGGTGTTCAGACTCTGTATCTGGGAGTTTATAAAAAAAATGTGCAGCACGGCCCCGAGTTCAGTGAACACGGCCCGTGTTCAGCTAACTGTAAACCCAAAAACTAACTAAAATGCAGAAAAATGTGCGCGCGTTTTAAAAAAGGTTTTCAAAAACTGATTGGGCCGTCGATTTTAAGCTTTCTTAAAATCCTTGTGTTACCCGGTAACGGCGCCAAAAACTTGATGCGTGTCGAGTGTCATATGTTTTTATGTATATTTTTAGCCCTTTTTAACAATTTAGTCAAGTTTTAAATTTATAAAACACGATATTTTACTAACACTAAACACACATATGGGCAAGTGCACCCATCGTGAGCGTAGTATAGCGTTGGTAAGATACCGAGGTCGTCCAAGGACACAAGAGCTTTTAATACCGGTTTATCCTCAACGTCTAATCAAATCAAAATTTTGGAAAAAGGTTTTAAATATGAAAATAAAAACTAACAATGCTGAAAAATAAAAATAAAATAAAAAACAGATAGACAAGATAAATCACTTGGATCCGACTTGCCTTTAGTGTAACCTTTGATTATTTCCGCACTTTTGCATATTTTAAGAGATTTCTTAGGTATAGTAGCAGGCCTCTCTTTTGAAGGTGACGCTACCCTTAACCCAGTAGCTTGAGTCAGCAAGGATATAATCCTAAAGGGTTGGATTATTGAAAGATAATTAATTAAGTTATTAATGCGTAATGTGGTAGGCCACTCTTTTGAAGGTGACTTTACCCTCGGCTAAGTAGTTTGAGTCAGCAGGGATATAATCCTAAGTAGCCGGGTTAATGTATTAATAGTAGTTTACGTATGAGGGGATCAAGTCATTCACACCCCCGCCATCCAATACCAGTGGGTATTGAAGGAGGTCCTACTAAGCTTGACCTAGGTCCTTGCAGGATCTATACACTGAACAAGGCAAGAACCTTACCAAACCATTCCCTTAACCCCCGACCAGGTAGCCAACATATCTCTATATAGACCGTAGAGATATGAATGGTGTAAATCTTTTATTTTATATAGACAGTAAAATAATGGCAAGACACCATGGACAAATGATAAGGAAGTTTCACCTTCAACATAAGAAACTAGTTATTAAAGTCATTAATACAAAACCAAATAAAAAGTGCGAAAAGATTAAAAATAAAAAGTATTACACTAAATGCTTGTCTTCACCAAGTGATGTAAGAGACTTAGGCAAACATGGCCTTTGATTGTCAAGAACTCTTACTATCAATCTTGGATCCTGAGACTACTACACACACTCTATGATTGATGATGGATGATGATGGTGGATGTGGGTTGTGATGGTGGTGGAGGGTGGGTGAGGTGTGAGAGAGGTGGTTTGCCAAGGGATGCCTTTGAAGTGAACCAAGCACCTCTATTTATAGCCTGCACAGAAGCCCGGACACGGCCCCGTGTCCATCCACTTTCTCTTTCTTCATTAATTGCAGTGTGTCTGCATTAGTTGACCACGCCCCCGTGTTTGCTGAGCACGGCCCCGTGTGCAGAAGTGTATCTGTACTATCAAGATTTGCTTGGATTCTGCGAATCTTAGCGTTGACCACGGCCGTGTGGAGCTGGGCACGTCCCCGTGTTGGGAGATAGAAGCTTCTATGCTTTTGTCTTTTCTGCAGACGCTTGGGCACACCCCCGTGTCCGCTGGGCACGGGGCGTGTTCAGCCTCCTGGTGTCTTGTTTTTGCTTGGGAAGATGTTGTCGACGGGTCAGGCATGCCACGTTTATTCCTTTTCTTGTATTTATGTTAGATTTTGTTGTGTTTTTGCTTTTTTGTTCATTTAAGCTCTTTTAACCTTGAAAATACAAAAGGGAGACAAAAGAACACTTTTTCCAACATTAATACTAAAAAAGGGTTAGTTTTATGCCTTATTTGATGTAATTTATTTGTTGCATTTTACACACATCAGTGGTGCAACCTCAAAGGTGCCTCAACCCAACATGCAAGACGTAGTGAAGAAGGAGGTTCTAAAACTCCTAGATGCCGGGATGATATATCCCATCTCAGATTCACCTTGGGTTAGTCCCACTCAGGTTGTCCCTAAGAAGGGAGGGATGACCGTTGTCATGAATTCCAAGAATGAGCTTATCCCTTCTCGTACGGTCACGGGTTGGCGAGTGTGCGTCGACTACCGAAAGTTGAATGATGCCACCCAAAAGGACCACTTCCCATTGCCCTTTATCGATCAGATGCTGGAGCGTCTCGCGGGTTAATAATTCTATTGTTTTCTCGATGGTTTTTCTGGGTACTTCCAGATCCCCATCGCACCGGAGGATCAGGATAAGACAACCTTCACATGCCCCTATGGCACTTACGCGTACCGACGCATGCCATTTGCACTGTGTAACGCTCCAACTACCTTTCAGCGGTGCATGGTTGCCCTATTCCAGGATATGATTGAGAGTTCCATGGAGGTTTTCATGGATGATTTTTCGGTCTATGGTAACTCTTTTGATGAGTGTTTAAGGAATCTTGAGAGGATGTTAAAGAGGTGTGTTGAGTCGAAGCTAATGCTGAATTGGGAGAAGTGTCACTTCATGGTGATTGAAGGTATTGTTTTAGGTCATACGATCTCGAGGGATTGCATAGAGGTGGATTGTGCGAAAATAGATACCATTAGCAGGTTACCTCCACCCACTAGCGTAAAGTCGATTCGGAGTTTCCTTGGTCATGCGGGCTTCTATAGACGCTTCATTAGGGATTTCTCTAAAATCACTTGCCCCATGACCCGTCTTCTAGAGAAAGATGTTCCATTCGTCTTTGACGAGGAGTGTCTTAAGGCCTTCAACTTTTTAAAGGAACAGCTTGTGAGTGCACCTATTCTTATCTCACCCGATTGGAGCTTGCCGTTTGAGCTCATGTGTGATGCGAGTAACTATGCCGTTGGAGCGGTATTAGGACAAAGAAAGGACAAGCACTTCCACCCCATTTACTACACGAGCAAAACTTTAAATGATGCTCAAGAAAATTCTTAGCCGTAGTTTTTGCTTTCGACAAGTTCCGCTCGTACCTCATTCTCTCCAAGACCATAGTTTTCACCGACCACTCCGCGTTGCGTTTTCTTTTTCAAAAGAAAGACTCCAAACCCAGACTTATTTGGTGGATTCTATTGCTTTCCGAGTTTGACATTGAGATTAGAGATAAGCGAGGGGCCGAAAACGTAGCAGCCGATCATCTTTCACGTTTAGAGGACCCTAGGAGAGAGGAGATTCGCGAGGAAGAGATAAGAGACACATTTCCGCACGAGTCTATTGAGTTTGTAGAGGCCGAGAAGGAGGGATTGCCATGGTTTTGTGATTTAGAGAATTATCTTTCGAGTGGTAATATTGTGAAGGGGATGACCAGACAACAAAGAAGGAAGTTCCTTAGTGATTCAAGGAAGTATGTGTGGGATGGTCCATTTCTCTTTAGAATAGAGGGAGATAGGATTCTAAGGCGATGTGTGTCGTGAGAGGAGGGTTTGAACATCCTTAAACATGTGCATGAAGGTCTAACGGGAGGCCACCATGGTGCATATGCCACCGCACAAAAGGTGTTCGATTATGGATTTTATTGGCCTAACGTACTTCGTGATGCCGTTGAGTTCGTGAAAACATGTGATGCTTGTCAACGAACCGGTAACATTTCAGCCAAAGATGAGATGCCTCAAAACCCAATCCAAGTGTTGGAGGTTTTTGATTGGGGCATTGATTTCATGGGACCCTTTCCCGTCTCAAAAGGGAATCGTTATATACTTGTGGCAATCGACTACGTGTCTAAGTGGGTTGAGGCTCAAGCTCTTCCTACGAATGAAGCCCGAGTAGTGTTGAGTTTCCTCAAGAAACTCTTTTCCCGCTTCGGTACACCAAAAGCTTTAATAAGTGATTGTGGTACTCACTTTTGCAACACATTGATGGAAAAGTTGCTTGCACGCTACGGAGTCACTCATCGTTTGTCTACCGCGTACCATCCATAGACGAGTGGTCAGGTGGAGAACGCGAATCATGGTATCAAACGTTTTATAAAGAAAACCTTCGGAAAGAATAGAAAGGATTGCTCCGACAAGCTTGACGATGCATTGTGGGCATTTCGAACCGCTTACAAAACGCCTTCAGGAACCACACCATTTATGATCGTCTATGGAAAAGCATGTCATTTTCCCGTAGAGCTAGAACACCGAGCACTTTGGGCGTTAAAGACCATTAACCTTGATATGACCGAAGCCGCTAGAAAACGTTTCTTTCAAATCCATGAGCTTGAGGAGCTTAGGGATGCGGCTTATGCTCGATCTTTGGGCATTAAGGAGAAAACGAAAGCTCTACATGATCGCAAGTTAAGGAAGATCAAGGAATTTAGCTAGGGCGATAGAGTACTTCTCTACAATTCCAGATTGAAGTTGTTTGTGGGGAAGTTGAAGTCAAAGTGGTCGGGGCAGTATATGGTTCATTACGTATTTCCCTACGGAGTGGTTGAGATTATGGATGAGTCTGATGGCCGGAGTTGGAAGGTAAACGACCACCGTTTGAAACACTATATTGGAGGAGCGATAGATAAGAATGAGATGGAGGAAAATCCTCTCGAAATTCCACCAAAAGCCGTCACTTAGTGTTTTGGGTGAAAACCCAAATGTACATTTTATATCGTTTGTGTAAGAGTCGTCATTTGAGTTATTTTTGCTTTCTTACAGTATTTTGGTAGATTTTCGGTCTTTGTTTTGTGTCGTTGAGAATTTCACAGGTTTCGTCACTTCTATGGAACGGAGAAAGCATGAGGAAAGAGGTCCAAGGTATGCTTATTTAATACTTAGAATAAATTTTGGGAGTTTTGGATGGATGGGAAAGTTTTTGAAAAAAATTCTAAGGCATGAAAGCTCCAATTTTTCAAAACTTTCTGTGAAAAACGGACCTAGACGTAGCGTCTAGGCCCATCGCGTAACACCTAGGGGGGGTCAAGATTTTAATTAGTTTGGGGGCGCCACCGTACGCGACGCACCCCCCTTGACCCTACGCGTAGCGCGAGTCCCCCTGAACCGGTTTAATTTGTTTTTGGCCCTTGTTTGCTGCATAACACCTTATCTTCTTCCAAAACGTCAACCTAGCCGCAAATACACCTTTTTCACCATAACTAACTCGTTTTTACACAAAATCACACCATTTTTCTTCCTACATCACCACAATCACTTTCCCTACAATTCCCACCATCAATTTCACCCGAAATCGCGATAACTCTTCGCGTTTTTGACAAGTTTGACCACCACAAGTTCAAGACTACATTTTTTCTTGCCAAATCCGACTCCAAGGTATGTTTTCTGTGATTTCTCGTTAGTAGGTAACTTTATTTTTCATTTGTATTGTCGGGTCAGTCATATTTTAGGTCTAGGGTTTGGGTGTTTCGTTAAAGTTGTGATTTTTGATGTTTTGATAATGTTAGTAGTATGCGGTTGGGTTGGTTTGGGATGATTATACATAATGGGGCTTGCGGGTGGTTCGGGTTGGTTTACTTGTGACTGTTTGAGAATTGTGGGGTATGTTTGGACATCTAGGCCATGTGTTTGAGCTTTGTGGGGTTGGTTTAGCTAACACTAAGAGGTTTTTGTTAAAAAATAGGTTTTTGAACTGATTTTTGCGAATCTAATTAGTTTTCTAAACGAGTTTTGCTGCACAAAACGTCACCTTGTGGTTTCAAAGTTTCAAACTCTCACTTATCTAGCCTAAATGTTGGGATATTTTGGCACTTATGCTTAATTGAGGACAATTAACGTGCCGGGAGGAGATAGTGTACATTGAGTCTTGAGTCGTTTGAGTCATCGAGTCTAGCTAGTTAGGAATTAGAGTTTAGTGTCGGGTTTACTAATATGCATGTACAAGTTCACAACATTTTGCCCGTACTCAATCTCCATTCGGGCAAAGTTTGTGCTTAACTTACGCTTTTGTAAACGGTAACCCATGTTTTTATTCAACTTTATTTTCGGTTTCAGTCGCGAACGTAATGCTATACGGCTATTTCCAAATTCAATATATATATATATATATAAATTAATTTAAAAAAAATTAAAAATAGTTTTTGTTTGTTTCGTATCGCTTAAATTTTTCGTGTTTTGAAGGAACATGTCAGGTGAGGGCTCGTCTAGTAACCCAAAGAAAAGGAAGATCAAATATCGAGGAAAAGATAGAAGAATTTATGCTCGAGTTGAAAGACTAGTTGATCACCCAGTCTTGGATTTTGAAGAAGACAATGAAGAAAGGGAAAAGCTAGTGAAACTTGTGAAAACTAATCTCCTGGAACATCGCACAATTGATTGGGAATGGTTGCAAGGCATGGGGGTCAGTGACCGTGTAGCGGACTTGCTTGGGCCAAGACTGAGAGCGGCAATGGATTGCCGTTGGCCCCAGCATACAGAGCTGACACTTGAGTTTCATTGTACTTTTCATCATAAATAGGGTACATTTGCTAAAAAGAATGCGGTTTCGTTTTCATTGGCCAGAAATCTATATGAGATGAGCATTGCTGAGTTTGGAGTAGCTTTGGGTTCTACACTAAGCGGGAGGTGCGAACAGATGACTTTGTTAATGGGTTGAGAGGTGTGTATAATCATGCGCGACCAAATTTCTTAGGTCCGGAGGAGTTAGCTAGATTCTGGGAGACGATTTCTACCGCACCGTTCTCCGGCATGAACCTTATCTCCTCGGTTCATGATCTGATTCATAGGTATATTCTGAAGGTGTTGGCGACTACGATCGTGGCAAGGTCGGGTGAGAACAAAGCTAACTGGTTAGATCTCTTTGCCTTGATGTGTATGGTTGAGAAACAGAATTGGAATTTGGCGAGTTTCTTCGCATGGTCTTGTAATCGGCTGCGTAGAGAGGGAAACCGGGCAGCGATGGATCTTGGGCCAAACATTACTAGGTTGGCGATTAATTTTGTGACACTTGTGCTCCATAAACACCACACGATGTAGGACAATATCTTTCATCAAAGAAACAATGTGTTTTTGGTCTCAGTGTTTTTTTTTTATGTTTAACAAATTCACGTTTTAATATTAAGTTCAATTTCAAGCTTTAAATCGCTTCTAGAAAGTTATACGCAAGCTGATGCGTAAACGTAATCAGTTTAATGTGACAAACACTCCGGAATAGTGACATAAGCTTCACATACCTTAAATAACTTTTATATAACTTAGAAATAAGTTAAAAACAAGCTTATTCGATCACAGGGACTATTTGCATCAAACTGCGAAAGTCTACTGATTCGTATAGTAACGAACATTCCGGAACTTGATCGTAAGCTAAACGTACCCTAAATATCCTTTACATAGCTTAGAAATAAGCTTTGAGGGGCTCGTTATGCGAAAATATGCTTATTTGATCAATAGGGACTAAAAGCGTCAAAAAGTGCATAAGTTTGCATTTACGCGCATATCTCACGTTTTGAACATATCCGGACATCCAAAAATTTTTGTAATCATTAAAATATTTTATTTTAGTGTTTGGAATGCTAAAATTTCATTCGTCGCGTAATTTGGATCAATTTCGCGCCTGTTACGACTTCCGTCGTAATTAACCGAATAACGCAACCATACGACCAAACGAACCAACACCCGAGATATTTTCAAGCATATTTCAAGTCCCCTATTCTTTAACTTCATTATAGAGCCTTGAAAATGGGTTAATGGGGCTTAAACGCGTCGAAAATGCTTTAAAATGTGTGTAGGGGCCTGTTCTGTCAATTCTGAAACTTCAACCTATGCCATGGCATCCGGCGACAGCAAAAGGCCTTTGCTGTGGCGTGACGCGACGCCTATAGCTGGACAAAAATCTTGTTTCAGCAACAGCAGACCTGTTTTCTGCAACCGACTCGAAGTTCAGGGTCCTTGTTGTAACTTTTGCAATACATGGAGCTGGTTTTCAAGTTCCCATGGTATTAGAAACCATGTTCTACACATGTAGGGTCAAGATTTCACCTTCTAAACACTTGGAACGATCTCTTTGATCCATACTTCCTATAAATACCCACTTGATTCATTTGCATTCTTCACATATTTGCTCTCAATATTGCTCTAACTTGAAGCTCTCCCTTGTAAAGCTTCATACCTGAGTATTTTGAGTTCAAATCTTCAAGGCTTGGACCTTTTGTAAGTCTCCTTCATGCTTGTTCTTGTATTTCAAGCATGAAAGTCAAACAACGTTTGACTTTCTGCTTTGACCAATCAAAGGTCAACACTCGTTTGAACATTGTAACGTGAGCGTAATCACGATGGTTATAGTCTCTTGTGACTATACCTACTGATTACCACGTTAATTAGGCGTAGTGAGGAGTCAAAGTTTCAGTAAAAATACGTATTTATACGTATTTTGCAATGAAGCTATTTTCGGGTATCAAAACCCTTTTGTTTTGATATCAATCTTGTTTTCTAACTTAGTTAAACATGTTTTAACATGTTTAACTCGTCACTTTTAGTTTAGTGCTTATATAGGGTCGTAAGATAAGCGATCTAAACAACCACTTAGACTTTCGAACCCGACCCGTTTGGTCGATCATTAGGATCCCACCAAACATATTTTGTGACCATAGTTGTATAGGGAAGAACCTTCTGAAGTTATACCTTATTGGTGATTTAGATAACGAAACTAGATAATACAATAAGCACATGGTGGATACGCCGCTGGTACTTCCTATATATAAGTGTGCTTATTGTATTACCCTTCGTGGCGTTATCCCGAATCACTATTAGGATTTAGGATGTTGTGATACAATGATTCAATACGACAGAAACGAAATCCTTTTAACATCAACCTATCTACATAGATTGATTCTTCTAGGATGTTTAGAGTACTAATATTGGAGTCCCTGTTTGGATTCATTATGTGCTTTAATGCGTATGTAATGAGACGATGTGACGAGAACCTGATCCCTGTTGTATCTATCTATCTTCATAGCTAGACATATATGGGATGTTTAGAGTACTAATATTGGAGTTCCTGTTTGGATTCAATGTATGCTTTAATGCGTGTTTACAAGTTGGAAAGAGTTAACGATTTATGATGTGTGTAAAATGCAACATATAAAACACATCAATTAAGGCATAAAACTAACCCTTTTTAAGTACTAATGTTGGAAAAAGAGTGTTTTTGTCTTCCTTTTGTATTTTCAGGATGAAATGAGCTCAAAATCACAAAAGAAGCAAAAAGACCACTAATTCTACCATAAATACAAGAAAAGGAACAAAAGTGGACTGCCCGGACCCTCAACGGCACCTCCCAAAGCAAAAAGGAAGAAACAGAGTCTGAACACGCCCCGTGTCCAGCGAACACGGGGGCGTGCCCAGGAAGCAGCAGAAAAGACAAACCAGTAGAAGCTTCCATTGCCCACCACGGGGCCGTGTCCAGCGAGCACGGGGGCGTGGTGAAAGTACATCAGGCGCATTAATTGTAATTCGCAATTACAATTAATGAAGAGAGAGAGTGTCAGGCGGGCACGGGGCCGTGTCCAGCGGACACGGGGCCGTGTCCAGCCTTCTGTTCAGCCTATAAATAGAGGAGCTTGGATTCATTCTCTCTCATCCCTTGGCACACCACCTCTCTCACACTTCATCCACCACCCACCACCCACCACCACCATAACACCATCATCCACCACCATCATCCATTGTCCATCGTAGAGTGTGTGAGTCGTCTCGGGATCCAAGATTGATCGTAAGAGTTCTTGACAATCAAGGCCATGTTTGCCTAAGTCTCTTACATCACTTGGTGAAGACAAGTGTTTAGTATAATACTTTTTATTTTTAATCTTTTGCACTTTTTATTTGGTTTTGTATTAATGACTTTAATAACTAGTTACTTATGTTGAAGGTGATCTTTCCTTATCGTTTGTCCGTGGTGTCTTGGCGTTATTTTACTGTCTATATAAAATAAAAGATTTTCACCATTCATATCTCCACGGTCTATATGGAGGTATGTTGGCTACCTGGTCGGGGGTTAAGGGAACGGTTTGGTAAGGGTCTTGCCCTTGTTCAGCGTTTAGAGGTCCTGCTTGGGACCTGGGTCAAATTTAGTAGGATCTCCTTCAATGCCCATAGGTATTGGATGGCGGGGATCCAAACTCTTTGACCCCCTCATAAGTTAACTACTATTAATACTATAACCCGGCTATTTAGGACTGTATCCCTGCTGACTCAGACTACTTAGCCGAGGGTAACGTCACCGCCAGAAGCGGGGCCTACCATAATTTGCATTAATAACTTAATTCATTATCTTCCAATAATCCGACCCTTTAGGATTGTATCCTTGCTGACTCAAACTACTGGGTTGAGGGTAACGTCGCCTTCAAAAGAGGGGCCTACTACAATAACTAAGATAATCTCTTAAACAAGTGCAAAAGTGCGAAAATAATCAAAGGTTATACTAATACACGTGTCGGAACCAAGTGATTCATCTTGTCTATCTGTTTTTATTTTATTTTTATTTTCAGCATTTTAGTTAGTTTTTATTTTTCTTAGTTTAAAACATTTTTCTAACCTTTTTGATTTGATTAGACGTTGAGGATAAACCGGTATTAAAAGCTCTTGTGTCCTTGGACGACCTCGGTATCTTACCAACACTATACTACGTCCACGATGGGTGCACTTGCCCATATGTGTGTTTAGTGTTAGTAAATATCGTGTTTTATAAATTTAAAACTTGGCTAAAAGTGTAAAAAGGGCTTAAATATATATCTAAAAACATATATACACTAACACGCATCAAGTTTTTGGCGCCGCTGCCGGGGACACAAGGATTTTAAGAAAGTTAGGAATCAACGGCCTAATCATATTTTTATTTTTTTAAATTTTTTAGGATTTTTTTTCTTAGATTTTTAGCTTCTGCAGAGCTCAACACGGGGCCGTGCCTGCTGAACACGCCCCGTGCTCAATCATTGGAACTGGCAATCCTGTTTTAAGTCAGATAGTAGGCTGAACACGGGGCCGTGTCCACTCAACACGCCCCCGTGCCAAAGATTCAGTTGCTGAAAACAGAACCGTTAGATCCCGGCGGTTGGTAATTTCTGATACAAACATGAGTGATAGTAATTCTTTTTACTTTCGGCACTCTTATGGTTTGTGGTGTCGAATATGTGGAGGCGAACATGAGGAATTAAAATGTTTCTTCCTCACTTATAGGCCCCACTATATAGACCCACCGATTCCTTGTAACCTTAAGAGGGGCGAAAGTAAAAATAAGCACTATTTCTCCCTCGAATGCGCCCAGCCAGATATTCTAGGAGAAATGCTCCTTGACGAGCTATTTCAACTAGAAGAACTACTTCTCAATTGGTCAAAAGAACTTAGGAAGGATTTTTTAGATCCATCCCAAGATGATGACCATGAGGAAATGTTGGAACCGCATTCCGACAACCTCGTTGCTCCCGAAAATACCTTCTTACCTAGACAAGACGCGGACGATAGTCGTCCCTGTGCCGATTGTGCCGTGAAGGACTCCCCATCGACTTCGTTCGGTGCATACATAGACCTGAGCGATTCGGCATACACCTTCTTTAACGAGAGCCCGGGAAAGGGTTGGACTTGTCCACCTAGAATGAAAATAGGAATTACCCTCACCGACAACCTCTTGCGTTCTCGCCTTAGTATAGGACAATTACGGTATCTTAGGCACTATGGGGTTGTTCCAACAAGTCAAGAGCCACCCGATTTAGATTAGCTCCTTAGTAAAGACAAAACTTCATAAGACAGCTTTCCGACACGGGGCCGTGCCCGGCCAACACGCCCCCGTGTCCACCAAAAGATTCCCTTCTGATCAGAACGTCAGAATACGGACAAACTGTGTCAGAATTTTATCTGCACACGGGGCCGTGTCCAGCGGACACGGGGCCGTGTCCAGCAGGCTGTCGTTTTCTATAAATGCAGCCAAAAATCCTGCACATTTGGACCAACTTGGGGACAGAGATTTGAAGGAATCTTCTCTCAAACAATCCTAGGTAAGTCTAAAAGAAGTTTCCAACAACCCATCTTGTCCTTTCCTCTTCTAGACATTTCCTTCTTCTTCATCTTTCTTCAAGAACTACCATAAAAAGCTTGGATTTTCAATCTTTGTGGTAGGGAACAATGAATTTTGATCATAGAATCTTGGTAAAAACATGTTATGTAACATTGTTTAGAGTTATTTACTGACAAAAAGCTTGCATAAATTCAGAAAATAACTTAAAAACCCAAGATTCCTTGCTCCAAAATTCTGCAGAAAGATGAACACGGGGCCGTGCTCAATGAGCACGGGGCCGTGTCCAGAAACTGTTTCGTCATATAAACTGCTTTTGGTTTATTTTTCGTAGAATGGCGAGTGAAAACAGCGAAACATCATCCGTTCATTCCCCAAACAGCCGAAGGGGAAGGAGGCCTTCCGTTGAAGCTACACTTGTGCACTACGTTATAGCGCTAAGGGAAGCTCTCGACGAAATGACGTCAGTGGAGGAGGTCCTTATTGACCGTATTAACGATCTTACAATGGGACTTGAAAGCAGCTTCCAAGAAATTAACCTTTTGCACCAAAGGTTAAACATTTTGGTAGCACCCCCTATGGAACCAGTCCTTCCACAACAAGACTGGAACTTGGCACTCGGTGTTAACAACCCTACCGGGTGGGGAGACTTTCCCGCAGAACCTCCTATGGAGAACCCACAAGAGGTCCCAGCGGAAGTTGAAACTCCTCAAACCAATGCAAATGAGCCCTCTTTTCTCCTCCCAAGGGAGGTAGAGGAGTGGCTTGCCGACATATGAGGAGAACCGTACCCGAAAGGAGGAGTTCTACAAAGCCTTATCTAACCAAGACTAGTATCTTCTTGGAAATTTTGCTAAATTAAAATAAAACATAGGGCTAGAACTCCATAAGCTTAATATCTATGTAGTTTTTATCTTTATGTAATATCTCTCTATGATTTGCAATGTTATGATGGTTTTTATGATTGACGGTTATAAAACACACTCATGGTGGTAATGGATGAAAAAGGGAACGAGAAAAGATGGAACCATGCATGAAGAACAGAGCAACCCGACAAAAATCTCCATCACAGAAGGCTCAACACGGGCCGTGCCCAACCAACACGGCCCCGTGCTGAGCCCCTGCAGAAAAATCACCCAGTTCAGGTAACTGGACACGGGCCGTGTTCAGCGGACACGCCCCCGTGTCCAGGCTTCTGTTTCAATTCTGAAATTTTTGTTACTGGCACTTGACCACTGGGCCGTGCCCGGTGAACACGGGGCCGTGTCCAGAGTGCCAGTAACATAAATATTTGCTTTCTAACACACTTTTATACATTTTAATCAACCAAAAATATTGTTTTTGGACACATTGAGGACAATGTGTAATTTAAGTGTGGGGGGATGCTAAAACCTTGAAATTTTGCAAAATCCTAAACACAAGCCTTACACAAAACTCTATTGGAACCGCTAAACACCCCAAATTTTTTCAAAAACTTTTTCATTTTTTATTTACTTGTCTTAGTTTAAGTTGGGAAGAACAAGTCTAAAAAGGTTATATTTTTACAAGTTTACAACCGATAGCGTCGTGATAAAAAAGGAACCAACATAAGAAAATTATGAAACGGCATAACAAGTCTAGTTTAAAATTCGATTATATATGCTTGGTCACATTAAAAACCCATTCCCACAAAAGTGAGTTTTGAGCCTTTATTGAGCATAAAAATACACATATTTAGATTAAATGCTCATTTTTCGTTTCTTGTGTGAATAGCCGCTCGGTCCTTACAAATCTAGAACTTGCCACGACGATACATTCCCGGTCCTTACCAACTTAAACCCAAGTAAGTAAATGATGGAGGCATTAGGACTAACTATTTTTCTTTCAAAACCATTATTTTTCATTTTTTTAACCTACCCAAAATCCCCCTAGATAGCCCCTTTGAGCCTAAACCTTTCATTTCATTACCCCAAAAACCATTTTTACCCACCAAAAACCTTTTTCATTTTTTTCACCCTTTATTTTAGTAACAAGCTCGGTTTTTCGTCAACTTGCCCTTTCATGTGACATCAAAAAAAAAAATAAAAAAAAAATAATGATGATGAAGTCAAAAAACAAACAAAAGCTATAAAAAGCTTGTTTGGAGAAATACTTCAAAAATAATAAGTCACTAAAAACAAGGTATTTTACGAAAACCGACGATTGCTACGATTTTCGCCTTTTTACTAACCACTAACCAACCACCCACCTTTAAACCCAAGCCTTCACCCAAAAAGTCCTCTTGATATTTACAAAGGTAAAAAGTTAAAAAGGAGGAGGATTGATTGCTTGGCAAGCCTATGGAAATACGTAAGTTCCGTGCCGCTCTCGAGTGATTCACTAAAATATACACCTTCGGCCGAGTGTTGAGTGATCTCCCGTGAGGTATGTGAACTTGTATATAAATGGAATTTTAATAAGGCATGTTATGCCCAACTAAGTAGTTTATCTTATGAAAAGTTCAAAATAAATCATAACGAATAGGATTGTAAATAACTAAAAATAAAACCTATAAAAACCTTGGATTCCCGACACTCTAGGACAAGCTAAAAAAAAAAAACTTCTCTTCTACCTATTCCATTTGGGAGTGTAAGCCACATTTAAAGAGTTTTGCTTGAGGACAAGAAAAAGTTCAAGTGTGGGGGTATTTGATGTGTGTAAAATGCAACATATAAAACACATCAATTAAGGCATAAAACTAACCCTTTTTAAGTACTAATGTTGGAAAAAGAGTGTTTTTGTCTTCCTTTTGTATTTTCAGGATGAAATGAGCTCAAAATCACAAAAGAAGCAAAAAGACCACTAATTCTACCATAAATACAAGAAAAGGAACAAAAGTGGACTGCCCGGACCCTCAACGGCACCTCCCAAAGCAAAAAGGAAGAAACAGAGTCTGAACACGCCCCGTGTCCAGCGAACACGGGGGCGTGCCCAGGAAGCAGCAGAAAAGACAAACCAGTAGAAGCTTCCATTGCCCACCACGGGGCCGTGTCCAGCGAGCACGGGGGCGTGGTGAAAGTACATCAGGCGCATTAATTGTAATTCGCAATTACAATTAATGAAGAGAGAGAGTGTCAGGCGGGCACGGGGCCGTGTCCAGCGGACACGGGGCCGTGTCCAGCCTTCTGTTCAGCCTATAAATAGAGGAGCTTGGATTCATTCTCTCTCATCCCTTGGCACACCACCTCTCTCACACTTCATCCACCACCCACCACCACCATAACACCATCATCCACCACCATCATCCATTGTCCATCGTAGAGTGTGTGAGTCGTCTCGGGATCCAAGATTGATCGTAAGAGTTCTTGACAATCAAGGCCATGTTTGCCTAAGTCTCTTACATCACTTGGTGAAGACAAGTGTTTAGTATAATACTTTTTATTTTTAATCTTTTGCACTTTTTATTTGGTTTTGTATTAATGACTTTAATAACTAGTTACTTATGTTGAAGGTGATCTTTCCTTATCGTTTGTCCGTGGTGTCTTGGCGTTATTTTACTGTCTATATAAAATAAAAGATTTTCACCATTCATATCTCCACGGTCTATATGGAGGTATGTTGGCTACCTGGTCGGGGGTTAAGGGAACGGTTTGGTAAGGGTCTTGCCCTTGTTCAGCGTTTAGAGGTCCTGCTTGGGACCTGGGTCAAATTTAGTAGGATCTCCTTCAATGCCCATAGGTATTGGATGGCGGGGATCCAAACTCTTTGACCCCCTCATAAGTTAACTACTATTAATACTATAACCCGGCTATTTAGGACTGTATCCCTGCTGACTCAGACTACTTAGCCGAGGGTAACGTCACCGCCAGAAGCGGGGCCTACCATAATTTGCATTAATAACTTAATTCATTATCTTCCAATAATCCGACCCTTTAGGATTGTATCCTTGCTGACTCAAACTACTGGGTTGAGGGTAACGTCGCCTTCAAAAGAGGGGCCTACTACAATAACTAAGATAATCTCTTAAACAAGTGCAAAAGTGCGAAAATAATCAAAGGTTATACTAATACACGTGTCGGAACCAAGTGATTCATCTTGTCTATCTGTTTTTATTTTATTTTTATTTTCAGCATTTTAGTTAGTTTTTATTTTTCTTAGTTTAAAACATTTTTCTAACCTTTTTGATTTGATTAGACGTTGAGGATAAACCGGTATTAAAAGCTCTTGTGTCCTTGGACGACCTCGGTATCTTACCAACACTATACTACGTCCACGATGGGTGCACTTGCCCATATGTGTGTTTAGTGTTAGTAAATATCGTGTTTTATAAATTTAAAACTTGGCTAAAAGTGTAAAAAGGGCTTAAATATATATCTAAAAACATATATACACTAACACGCATCAATTTATGTGTTTATGTGATAGTTGTGATTTAGATAACGAAACGGGTGTAATAAATAAGAACATGGTGGATACGCCGCTGGTACTTCCTATATATAAGTGTTCTTATTTTATTATTCTTGTAGCGTTATCCAAATCACTTTAGGATGTGTATACAATTGTTTCAATATTCGATTATCGAAATCTTCATAGAATCTTCCATATCTTTATATGTTAGATTCTTATAAGGATATCTGAAGTATTATCATGAATCATTGATATGATTTATATTATACTCATACAAGTTTTGATTAATTTCAAAACTGTTATTATTAATCCTTAATTGGATTTCTAATAATACATTAACAAGTTTTACAATGATTTCAACGAGGTTACAATATACAATTTCAAATGGCATAAAGATTACTTAGTAATAATCATATTGCCATATACAAAACTATTTGCCATGAGTTTTCACAATCAAGATTACGTGACAACCCTCAAAATTCCATGTATCCGTACAATTTATTAATGATAATTAAAGTGCTTGATGACTGTGTGGAATTACTTAACTGCTTTCCGATTACTGTGTTATACTTACATGTGCTTGTTAACATACTAGTAGTGTACAGAAAAGTTACTAAATAGTCCTGTGTGCTTTCCTAAGTGTTGAGAATTAAAAGTGTTACAAAAATATATATAAAAGACACTTTACGGATTAATTAAACACATTAACGGAAGAACACCGAACCGAACAACCGGACTTTACCCGGAACACAAAAATATTGTCAGACACATTGATTTTATTTTTCCGAGCTAGTTAGGGTTCCCGAACACCCTAACACACTATATATTTAATAACACACCATAATGCACTAACCAAACACTTGGTTTCTAAATAGATTAGTAACTAAGCAATTGAAACCCAACTAGACCCCCCCCCCTAACCGGTTATGAAACATGGGACCCCCCTTGATTTTATTTAATTGTTTAAGTGATCATGTTAGATACTTTAGAAACATTGTGACTAATGGTTAAGAAGATGTTGGAAAGTTCTACTATAAATCCACTAGTTATTCATCCATTGTCATCTTCATCACTCAAACACCAAAGCCCTCTCTCTCCCTCCATTACTCTCGGCCGAACACCCCTCTTGTCACCACCACCATTTTTGACTTTCCTTCAAGCTTTCAAAGGCCAAACATAGGTGATAGAAGGCATACAACGAAGCTCGGTGTATTCGGAACTTGAAGGACCTCTCTTATCTTCTTTTATCCACCACTTTTCTTCACTTGAACTTTCCTAGCTTTGAGCTAGTGGTAAGTCTCTTAGATCTACTCATTTTACATTCTATGGAGATGGTTAAAGTATGAAACATAATGGTAAATGTGAAGAACCTCAAGAACACTAAAGAACATAAAGTTAAAACTTGAACATAAGCTTTAAATATGAAGAAATAATGTTGTTTAAGTGTTGAAATAATTGTTGATTATTGTTGGTTTATAGAAATGATGTTGGTCATCATGTAATCTTGCTAGATCATGATTAAAAACATGATCTAGCAAGAGGAGAAAGTAAGAATGATGTAGGATGATGGAATCATCCACACATAAACTATGAACTTGAATGAATGGGTGATTTCTTGAAAAATAAAGAACAAAGTAGGTTATAATCACGTAGATCTAAAGATCCATGAGTGGTTTTTCAAAAGAACCAAGTTAAAAATATGAGTTTCACTAAAACTTGGATCTTACAGAAACTAATCACATTCTTGGTAAATAAACATGTGTAGAAACACTTGTGTAATAAGAAAGGTTCATAAAGAAATATTTTTAGAAAATATGATTTGAAGTTGTAAACACTTATACTCTTTAAAAATAAAGTTTTTAAAGAACTAATCACATTTTGGAAGGTAACAAGACTTACTAAGTATACTAGTAAGTTACTACATATTTTCATAAATATTCAAGTTCATGAGTTTATAGTTTATGTTTGTTTTTGACAAGTTTGGTAAATAAAGATTGTATGTTGATGATTGAGAATTGTTTAAATAAATTTTTGAAAAGAAAATGATGTGCTAGTAAGCATGGACACCTCCATTTACAAAGGAAACTCTGGCGAAATTTTCTAAAATCCCAACACTTAGAAAATATTTTTCTAAAACAAGCATTATGAGTGTATTTTTATAACTTGCTTTTCGAATATAAACTTCGCCAAAATTTTTGTAACAAAACACCAAGTATCGGAGGTAGACTTTCGTAAATAAAATTTGATAAATATATATTTAAAATATATATTTCATACTAAAACTCTTGTCTGAATATTTGTTTATTTTACCGTTATATTATTTTAGGTTATAATAATATATATAACTTAACAAAGTGCGTTGACGCTTAAATTGTGTGATATGTGATAAAAGTAATGGGTAGATAAACCATACGTGTTGTGCCTGAGAAATTGATTGTTATATGTACCTTATTAGGACGTGCTTGAATTCCTGATTATTAGAGTAACTAATCTAACTGAGCAAACCGAGGTGAGTTCACACTTTTCTACAAAGCATGGTAAATTCCCGGTGGGAATGGGAATGGGTTCAGGAATAGGGATTCCTCGTCATTTGGGACGCGTTCAGGAATGTGAATTCCTCGTCCTTGGGACGTACTTAGACTTACTGGACTAGAACTCTGTCAGCGAAGTCCCTCCCTTTATATCGACTTAATCGCCGAGGCTATGGCGAGCGGGTCATTAGTTAATAGCGCTATTAGGTTTAACAAACCTCACACCGTGCCAGTCGGACGGGCGTGTACTAAAGGACTATGGCACGTCGGTGATGATAGACACCGACGCTAGGGCACAATTTATCTTTGTTAGTAGTCGATATGATAAACGAATCCGGTAGTTTAAATAATGGGGTAGCCCCCACGGCCGGAGTGCCGGGCTGGCTAGCCAGGGAAGGTGGACATGGGATGGTTAACTGATAAACGTTTTTCGAACTAAGGGGTAACCCCCACGGCTGGATAGCTGATTAAGATTGAACTACGTTTTTGGAAACAGCTCTGAAATGGACAATCAACCGTGAACTCACTCAACTTTGTTGTTGACTCGTTGTTAGATGCTTTGCAGGTCGCTAGATGCTATGGGGCTTGCACATGGAGGTGGTCGTTGTGGGATGCGAACTGTTATGTCCCGTCCTCAATAAATAAACTTTATGAACTTATGAAACTTACGTTTTGGGTCTTTAAACTTATGAACTACGAACTTATATTTTGGTTTAACGTCTTATGCTTCCGCTGTTTAAATTAAACTAGGTTAACTTCCTTTTGGTCACCAATTGTATTGTGGTTGGTTATATTTACTTAAATACGTTGTTCAATATGATTGGTGGCTCGATCCTGGTCATGTCACGCCTCCAAGCGGTGATACCCCGCATGGTGTATTTTGGGGGTGTGACAGATTAGTATCAGAGCCATTGGTTATAGTGAAGCTGGTTTTAAAAAGGGAAAAGCTTTTTGGTAAAACCAGACTATAACCTGTACAGTGCTCAACGATCCACAACGACACTTCGCTCCACGTGCAAGACTCGACACCATAGGTGGTATGATTTATGTTATATTGTCGGTTAGATAGTTCACACTGTGCATTAGTTAACGTGATAACTGCTGTTTGAACCTTGTGTGCTTGCTCTCTACTGTCGTCCCACACTTATGCACTTTCGCGACACTTTTCTCACGTACGTTGCTTCGTTGTGAAGATCATGAGTGGACGCGGAGGACGTATCAACCTCACTCAAGCTCAGTTGACGGCCTTGATCAATGAACGAGTTGCTGGGGCACTCGCAGCTGTCCCTGCAGGAGGTATAACCTGCCATATCAACCCATCTTAGGACATTTAGATCCTACCTTCACAAACCAACCCTGGTGCTTAACCTTGTCTTTTATTCTCGCACAACAGGTCAGCATGCTCAGCCTCCTGTGTGCACGTTCAAAACATTCATGGATTGCCGACCTAGTACTTTCAGCGACACAGAAGGAGCTGTAGGTCTCCTTCACTGGTTCGAGTCGCTCGAGTCTGTTTTTGAGATGTGTGAATGCCCTGAAGATCGTAGGATGAAATATGCTACTGGAACACTCGAAGGTGCTGCGTTAACCTGGTGGAAAGCACAGGTTCAACTGCTTGGGTTGGCGGTTGCTAATGCCACCCCATGGAATGACTTCAAGGAACTGATCAAGGAAGAGTACTGCAGTCGTGACGACATCCACAAGCTGGAAGTGGAATTTTTCAATTTGAAGATGACGGGGTCTGAGATCGAGGCATACACGAAGAGGTCAAACGAGCTGGCCATCTTGTGTCCTACAATGGTGGACCCTCCCATCAAACGTATTGAGTTTTACCTCAAGGGTCTTGTACTAGAGATTTAGAGTCACGTAACCTCAGCCAATCTTGGCACCATTCAGCAAATCATCAAGTTGGCTCATCGTCTCACTGATCAGGCAGTTGAGCAAAACAGGCTGCCCAAGCGTATTAGCGCTGCTGCTACTGATACCCCCAATGATAACAAGCAAAAATCGGATGGAAATTCGGGCAAAGGCTCTACCTCTGTTCAGTCTCAGTCTCAGCAACGAAGGACTAAGGACCATAGGAGCCCCGGTCAGCAGCCTTCTGGAAATCAAGGGCAGGGTGGATACAAGGGGAATCACCCCAAACGTAATCGCTGCAACTTGCACCATAGCGGGCCATGTAATAAAGGCAACTGTCATCAGTGCAACAAGCCTGGGCACATTGCAAGGGATTGCAGGAGTCAGCGTCCAGCAAATCAGAACCGACAGCATCAGCAAGCCCCACCAATTCAACGCCAACAGCAGCAACATCAAGGTAACAACAAAGGGTACTTTCAATGTGGTGCTGAGGGCCATTTCAAGAAAGACTGCCCCCAGCTAAATCAGAACCAGAACAACAACAATCAGGGGAATGGAAACATCAATGGGGCAAACAACAATGGTAATGGGGCAAGGGGTCGTGCGTTCGTGATTGGTCAGGGTGATGCAAGGAACGATCCCAACGTTGTGATAGGTAAGTTTCTTCTGGATGATTTCTTTGTTACTGTTTTATTTGACTCGGGTGTCGATATTAGCTACGTGTCCTTAAAAGTTAGTCAGAGGCTTAAGCGTACTCCAACGCTTTTGAACATCAAGCACATCGTAGAATTAGCGAATGGTAGAAATTTAGAGGCTACACATGTAGTTAAGGATTGCAAGCTTGTCCTTGCCGATCAGACCTTTTCTATCGACCTCATTCCTATCGTTCTGGGTAGTTTTGACGTTGTCATTGGGATGGATTGGTTATCTCAACACCAAGCGGAGATTATTTGCAAGGAGAAAATCGTCCGTATCCCTCGTTCTAGTAAAGAACCCCTCGTGATTCGTGGCGAACAGGGTGGTGCTGTTGTAGGCATCATCTCTTTCCTTAACGCCCAAAAGTGTTTGCGAAAGGGCCACCCAGCTATTCTAGCCCTCGTTTCTGATTCATCCGCGGAAGAAAGCACGATAGAAGACATACCTATTGTACGCGACTTTCTTGAGGTATTTCCTGAGGAATTACCTGGTCTTCCGCCTCATCGCCAAGTTGAGTTTCAAATCGAGCTAACTCCTGGAGCAGCACCAGTAGCTCGAGCACCTTATCGTCTAGCTCCATCAGAACTCGAAGAACTGTCTACGCAACTACAAGAACTCTTGGAAAAGGGTTTCATACGTCCTAGGTCTTCGCCCTGGGGAGCTCCAGTGTTATTCGTGAAGAAGAAGGACGGTACATTCAGAATGTGTATCGACTACCACGAACTCAACAAGGTGACCGTGAAGAATCGTTATCCTCTCCCATGCATTGATGACTTGTTCGACCAGTTGCAAGGGTCGAGTTATTACTCTAAGATTGATTTGAGGTCGGGATACCATCAGCTGAGAGTCCGAGAGGATGACGTCTCCAAAACAACATTCAGAACTCGTTACGGCCATTACGAGTTTCTGGTTATGCCTTTCGGATTAACGAATGCACCAGCGGTCTTCATGGATCTCATGAACCGAGTGTGCAAACCTTACCTGGATAAATTTTTCATAGTCTTCATCGACGACATCCTGATTTATTCAAAGAGTCAGGAAGAACACGAGCAACACCTGAGGCTTATTCTGGAACTTCTTCGAAAAGAGCAGTTGTATGCCAAGTTTTCGAAATGTGACTTTTGGCTTCGTGAAGTCCACTTTCTAGGCCATGTGGTAAACAAGGATGGGATTCATGTTGATCCATCCAAGGTTGACTCGATCAAGAACTGGCCCGCACCCCGTACACCAACAGAAATCCGCCAATTCTTGGGTTTGGCCGGATATTACAGGAGATTCATCAAAGATTTCTCAAAGATTACGCAACCTCTCACCTCCCTAACTCAGAAAGATATCACCTATCGTTGGAGTGATGCACAGGAATCTGCTTTTCAGCACTTAAAAGATAGACTTTGTAGCGCGCCTATCCTCCCATTGCCCGAAGGCACAGATGATTTTGTGGTTTACTGCGACGCTTCCATCCAAGGGCTTGGTTGCGTATTGATGCAACGTGACAATGTCATTGCCTACGCATCGCGCCAACTTAAGGTTCACGAAAGGAAATACACTATGCACGACTTGGAATTGGGGGCAGTTGTTTTCGAACTTAAGATATGGAGACATTACCTGTACGATACCAAGTGCACCATTTACACCGATCATAGGAGTCTTGAGCATATCTTCAAGCAAAAGGAGTTAAACATGCGACAACGCCGATGGGTCGAACTTTTGAACGACTATGAATGTGCTATCAAGTACCATCCGGGCAAAGCCAATGTTGTGGCCGACGCCCTCAGTCGAAAGGATACTATACCTAAGCGTGTACGTGTGTTATAGCTTACCATCAAATCCAACCTTCCCGCTCAGATTGCGATGCTCAGGTTGAAGCATTGAAAGCAGAGAACATCAAGGCTAAGTCCTTACGAGGATCGAGGCAACGGCTAGAACAAAAGGAAACGGCACCTACTATGTTAACGGACGCATCTGGGTTCCACTTTATGGAGACTTACGCGAGCTTGTGATGGATGAAGCACATAAGTCTCGTTATTCAGTACATCCTGGTTCGGATAAGATGTACCACGACCTAAAGACTACATACTGGTGGCCTGGTATGAAAGCCAGCATAGCAACCTACGTCAGTAAATGTTTGACTTGTGCTAGGGTCAAGGTCGAATACCAGAAACCATCAGGCCCACTTCAACAACCAGAGATACCTAAATGGAAATGGGAATCCATGGATTTCGTTACTAGCCTACCCAGATGTCAACGCGGGAACGATACCATTTGGGTGATCGTGGACCGACTGACCAAGTCTGCACATTTCTGGCCATCAAGGAAACGGATAAGTTTTCTACTCTAGCAGACATCTACCTAAAAGAAGTGGTATCAAGGCACAGAGTGCCAACCTCCATCATTTCTGATCATGACGCGCGTTTTACATCTGAATTGTGGCAAGCTATGCACAATTCCTTTGGCTCACGCTTAGACATGAGCACAACATACCATCCACAGATGGATGGGCAATCTGAACGCACCATCCAAACCCTTGAAGACATGCTTCGGGCATGTGTAATCGACTTTGGTAGTGGCTGGGAGAAGCACCTCCCGTTAGTGGAGTTTTCGTATAACAACAGCTACCACACCAGCATCCAGGCCGCTCCATTTGAGGCATTGTACGGACGGAAGTGCTGATCACCTCTTTGTTGGGCAGAAGTTGGTGACAGTCAAATCACTGGCCCAGAACTCGTAGTTGATACAATCGAGAAGATTGCTCAGATACGACAAAGAATAGCGGCAGCTCGTGACCGTCAGAAAAGCTATGCTGATAAACGAAGAAAGCCACTCGAGTTCCAGGTTGGGGATCGAGTGCTACTTAAAGTCTCACCTAGGAAAGGTGTAGTTCGTTTTGGCAAACGAGGCAAACTTAAGCCGCGTTATGTCGGACCGTTCGAAATCATTGAGAAAAATGGCAAGATGGCCTACAGGTTGAATCTACCTGAAGAACTCAGTGGAGTTCACAACGTATTCCACGTGTCAAATCTAAAGAGGTGTCTATCAGACGAGACCCTCATAGGTCCCCTCAAGGAGCTCACAATCGACGACCAGCTGCGATTCGTCGAGGAACCAGTAGAGATTACTGATCGAGATGTTAAAATTCTCAAGCGCACCAGAATACCTCTTGTTCGAGTTCGTTGGGATTCCCGTCGTGGCCCAGAGTATACCTGGGAATGAGAAGACCAAATGAAACTCAAGTATCCCCAGCTGTTTAAGAAAAGTGCAACCACTACTGAGGCTAAAGCTACTACAGAATTTCGGGACGAAATTCCAAACCAACGGGGGGATGATGTGACACCCCAGGAAAATCAGGAAACAAACGCAACATAACTAGCTTCCTCAGTAACCACGTGCTAAATTTCGGGACGAAATTTTCTTAACAGGGGGAGAATGTGACAACCCTCAAAATTCCATGTATCCGTACAATTTATTAATGATAATTAAAGTGCTTGTGACTGTGTGGAATTACTTAACTGCTTTCCGATTACTGTGTTATACTTACATGTGCTTGTTAACATACTAGTAGTGTACAGAAAAGTTACTAAATAGTCCTGTGTGCTTTACTAAGTGTTGAGAATTAAAAGTGTTACAAAAATATATATAAAAGACACTTTACGGATTAATTAAGCACTTTAACGGAACAACACCGAACCGAACAACCGGACTTTACCCGGAACACAAAAATATTGTCAAACACATTGTTTTTATTTTTCTGAGCTAGTTAGGGTCCCCGAACACCCTAACACACTATATATTTAATAACACACCATAATGCACTAACTAAACACTTGGTTTCTAACTAGATTAGTAACTAAGCAATTGAAACCCAACTAGACCAACCCCCCCCCCCCAACCGGTTATGAAACATGGGACCCCCTTGATTTTATTTAATTGTTTAAGTGATCATGTTAGGTACTTTAGAAACATTGTAACTAATGGTTAAGAAGATGTTGGAAAGTTCTACTATAAATCCACTAATTATTCATCCATTGTCATCTTCATCACTCAAACACCAAATCCCTTTTTCTCCCTCCATTACTCTCGGTCGAACACCCCTCTTGTCACCACCACCATTTTCGACTTTCCTTCAAGCTTTCCAAGGCCATACATAGGTGATAGAAAGGCATACAACGAAGCTCGGTGTATTCGGAAGTTGAAGGACCTCTCTTATCTTCTTTTATCCACCATTTTTCTTCACTTGAACTCTCCTAGCTTTGAGCTAGTGGTAAGTCTCTTAGATCTACTCATTTTACATTCTATGGAGGTGGTTAAAGTATGAAACATAATGGTAAATGTGAAGAACCTCAAGAACACTAAAGAACATAAAGTTAAAACTTGAACATAAGCTTTAAATATGAAGAAATAATGTTATTTAAGTGTTGAAATAATTGTTGATTATTGTTGGTTTGTAGAAATGATGTTGGTCATCATGTAATCTTGCTAGATCATGATTAAAAACATGATCTAGCAAGAGGAGAAAGTAAGAATGATGTAGGATGATGGAATCATCCACACAAAAACTACGAACTTGAATGAATGGGTGATTTCTTGAAAAATAAAGAACAAAGTAGGTTATAATCATGTAGATCTAAAGATCCATGAGTGATTTTTCAAAAGAGCCAAGTCAAAAATATGAGTTTCACTAAAACTTGGATCTTACCTAAACTAATCACATTCTTGGTAAATAAACAAGTGTAGAAACACTTGTGTAATAAGAAAGGTTCACAAAGAAATATTTTTAGAAAATATGATTTGAAGTTGTAAACACTTAAACTCTTTATAAATAAAGTTTTTAAAGAACTAATCACATTTTGGAAGGTAATAAGACTTACTAAGTATACTAGTAAGTTGCTACATATTTTCATAAATATTCAAGTTCATGAGTTTATAGTTTATGTTTGTTTTTGACAAGTTTGGTAAATAAAGATTGTATGTTGATGATTGAGAATTGTTTGAATGAATTTTTGAAAAGAAAATTATATGCTAGTAAGCATGGACACCTCCATTTACAAAGGAAACTCTGGCGAAATTTTCTAAAATCCCAACACTTAGAAAATATTTTTCTAAAACAAGCGTTATGAGTGTATTTTATAACTTGCTTTTCGAATATAAACTTCGCCTTAATTTTTGTAACAAAACACCAAGTATCGGAGGTAGACTTTCGTAAATAAAATTTGATAAATATATATTTAAAATATATATTGTATACTAAAACTCTTGTGTGAATATTTGTTTATTTTACCGTTATATTATTTTAGGGTAAAATAATATATATAACTTAACAAAGTGCGTTGACGCTTAAATTGTGTGATATGTGATAAAAGTAATGGGTAGATAAACCATACGCGTTGTGCATGAGAAATTGATTGTTATTTGTACCTTATTAGGACGTGCTTGAATTCCTGATTATTAGAGTAACTAATCTAACCGAGCAAACCGAGGTGAGTTCACACTTTTCTACAAAGCATGGTAAATTCCCAGTGGGAATGGGAATGGGTTCAGGAATAGGGATTCCTCGTCCTTTGGCACGCGTTCAGGAATGTGAATTCTTCGTCCTTGGGACGTACTTAGACTTACTGGACTAGAACTCTATCAGCGAAGTCCCTCCCTTTATATCGACTTAATCGCCGAGGCTATGGCGAGCGGGTCATTAGTTAATAGCGCTATTAGGTTTAACAAACCTCACACCATGCCAGTCGGACGGGCGTGTACTAATGGACTATGGCACGTCGGTGATGATAGACACCGACGCTAGGGCACAATTTATCTTTGTTAGTAGTCGATATGATAAACGAGTTCGGTAGTTTAAATAATGGGGTAGCCCCCACGGCCGGAGTGCCGGGCTGGATAGCCAGGGAAGGTGGACATGGGATGGTTAACTGATAAACGTTTTTCGAACTATGGGGTAACCCCCACGGCTGGATAACTGATTAAGATTGAACTACGTTTTTGGAAACAACTCTAAAATGGAAAATCAACCGTGAACTCACTCAACTTTGTTGTTGACTCGTAGTTACATGCTTTGCCGGTCGCTAGATGCTATGGGGCTTGCACATGGAGGTGGTCGTTGTGGGATGCGAAATGTTATGTCCCGTACTCACTAAATAAACTTTATGAACTTATGAAACTTTCGTTTTGGGTCTTTAAACTTATGAACTACGAACTTATATTTTGGTTTAACGTCTTATGCTTCCGTTGTTTAAATTAAACTAGGTTAACTTCCTTTTGGTCACCAATTGTATTGTGGTTGGTTATATTTACTTAAATACGTTGTTCAATATGATTGGTGGCTCGATCCGAGTCATGTCACGCCTCCAAGCGGTGATACTCCGCATGGTGGATTTTGGGGGTGTGACAGACAGCTCTCGTAGTTGTTAAAGTATTGCAATATCAAATGTTTTGCCATTATTTGGCTAACAAAACCTATGTATTCGCCGGCATTTTTATGATGACTGTTTTTCACATATGTTTCAGGACTTTTGACTGTTCAAGCATGCAACGCATAGGACTGCATCCGTACCTTAGACTTCTTTAAATCAAAAGACAATTACATGTATTCTTTGTTTGTAAAACGATATTAATAATATTGAAACAATTTAGTACCAGTAGTTGTGAGCAATTTGTAACGTGACTCCCCGATATTTCCGCCGCGTGTTGTTGTATTACGCGATTGGGGTGTTACAGATTGGTATCAGAGCACTGGTTATAGGGAATTAGGTTATTAGCATGCCTTAAACCTAGTCTATAACCTTCCTAGGACCCAAACATGAGTAGACTTAGGAACTCCTTCCTAAATCCTCATCCTTATTCGTGCCATAACTACTCTATGGTTTATAAATCATCTAGCCCTAGATGATTTATCCTAAACCTTAGTCTTAATGCCCTGAGGTGTACCTCAAAACGTTTTCTCAAAACATTTTCATTAAAATATTTCCCAAAATGTTTTCTCAAACGTTTTCGTCTAAATATTTCGCAAACATGTTTATCTTAAACAATTTTTATCAAAAGATTTCTCAAACATTTTTCATCGAAATCTTGGGTTTTAATAATGTTAACACATGCAATCTGGAAGGGTGGGTGCCTGTACCCCGAGTTTTCTGTCTAAGGCTAGATTGTTCGTATAAATCCGCATTATTGGACCAGTCACTCTTACCTGGGAACTCTTAGGGTGAGTGTCCACTTATAGGCTAAAGCATGTCTTCGTGAAGCATTATAAAAACCTATCCATCTTGACTATGCCGAACGATTTCTAAACGACCTTTGTAACACTACTCATTCATATTACCCTCGGTAATATGTTTGCTATTCACGACAATCGAAACAACTTTCCTTTCACAATATTATTTCATCATATTACCTTCGGAGATATGTTTGATTCGAGATGATTGAAATGAATTTCATTTCATTTCACAACACTATGAGATCCTATTTTCATTTTCGAAACACTACCTTTGTCTTTTAAAATCTTAAACTTTTTTTTTAACATTTTGATGAGAATTTTCAAAATTTAATTTAAAACATTTTATCTTTAGAACAATGAATTTTTTTAAATAGTAAAGGAATTTATAACACAAACCATTAACTTGGTTTGTATTCTCTCATCTAAAAATATTACAAAGGTTTATTTTCTCAAACAACACTTATCACAAAACAAGATCCACAACGGTATATGTTCTAAGTACAATTACGAGACCTACGAACGAGATTTTACTAGATCAAAGTTTTCACAATACAATGATGTTACAAACTCATAACAATTTGGTAAATCTAACTTGTTTTTCACTATAACTATACTTTCAAGATGCCTCCTAGACGCGATCAAACTGAGAATGCTGCTCTCGCAACCACAATCGTTCAACAGATGACTGCTGTGCTTCCGAATCTCATTACTCAGATAAACCTGGCAAATAACAATAACAATAATAACAATGCCCAGTGTGATTTAAAAATGTTCAATTCAGCTAAGCCATTAAAATTTTCTGGGTCTGAAGGAGCAATCGCACTCCTACAATGGTTTGAAAATATAGAAAGCACATTCCGCCATGTTCAGTGTCCCAATGAACGCAAGGTAGATTTCGCCTCGAGTGTCTTTTAAAGGAGAGCACTCACCTGGTGGAATGGTATCATGAGAGACCGAGGTGCCGATGTAGCAATGGAACTAACGTGGGAAGAATTTAAATGTCTTATGAAGAAAGAATTCTGCCTACGAAGCGAAATAAGGGCACTTGAAAACGAGTTTTATCATCTAAAACAAGATAGTAGGGAAAACCGTGCCTACACTGACCGCTTTGAACAGTTAAGTCTACTTTTCCCCACTATGGTCACACCTTTGGATCGGGCCATTGAGAAATACATTGATGGTTTACCTGATCTTGTCCAAGACATTATCACTGGCAGCCAACCTGCAACGCTTCGGGAGGCTAAGGAATTAGCCGCTATCTTAACCGACTCCCAGGTTAGAAAAGGTAAATTATTTCGAAAAGGAGACAAGAAACAAAACACCGAAACTACTAATGGAAATTCAAAGAGAACAATGGCCGAATCCTCTAAAAATTCTATGAAGCGCAAGGCTTCAAAGAATTTTGCAATTCCTGCACCTGTTCCACTAAACTCAGTACTATTTAAGGGGTTTTATCGTGGAAAGCAACCTAGGTGCAATCATTTCAACTATCATCACGCCTCAAATTCTCCTTGTCGCCAGTGTACAATCTGTGGTTTATTTGGACATCTAGTTGCGACCTGTCGTATCCAGAACCAAGCAGCCCCTACTCAGACTCGCCCTTGAGCATGTTTCAATTGTGGTGATTTTAATCATTTCAAGCGAAACTGCCCCAAGCTTGCCAATGCTAATGGACGAGTGTTTAATGTCAATGAGGCACAAGCTAATGATCAAGCACTTGTGATCATTTGAACCTCTATATTTTCTGTTTATTTTCGAAAACAATGTACATATTTTAGCTATGTTTGTAATGACAATATGAATTTCAAGAAGTTTATTTTATCCTTGTTAATCATTTTCCAGTTTCAAACTCTAATGTGATTACACTATGTGTGATTATAACTACATGTTAACTTTGAGGATTCCGTTCTTTAGGAACTAAATCTTGTAAATAAGCATACCATGATTGCACTCTAGTGCATTCATACGAACTTGGTAACACGATCAATACGAATACTATGAATAAGTTAATACTATTTTATGATCATAGCATTACATACATGATTTGTTTATCTAATATGTATAGTACATGATTATAAATACAATTTGCTTCGTATGTTGATTTAACGTACTTAGTACACTAATTTTCAAATACATTTTGCTTAGTGTGTTAACTTAGCGTACCTAGCACGTGATTTGAAACATTTTCTCGATATGCTTACATTATGATGACAATGCATGGCTAGTATATATTGCGTTCTACCTGTTTTGTTAGTATGAAAAATATATAAACATTCGTACTAGAATAGAATACCTACTACTAAATTTGTTGTATGCAAAATAAGTAGTGCTATCATTGCTAGTATGAAATACGATTCGATTTCACAGATGTTATGTTGTGACGATGTTTATTTGATTTAGACGATAGTTCGACCTTATTGTTTGTTTACCCTCGCTTAACAAGAGGAGCTATGTGGACCATGCGACGAAACAAGTAATTATGGGTGCACACTTAATTATGAGATTCGACGCATGAGAATCATAGTAAGCCTTGTTAAGTATGGTGGCAAAAGATCTAGAGTGATTAAGGTAATGAGAGGAGTATGATGCGATAAGAACATGGTGGATACGCCGATGGTACTTCCTATATATAAGTGTTCTTATTGTGTTATTCTTCAGAACGTTGCTGAGATCACTTGGTGATTTTAAGTTATCTTGGACCATTATGTGATTATGTGCTTATTTGTTATGTATGTGGTTATTTACAATAAACAAAAAAAGTACATTCATTAACTCAAATCGAGCCGACCGGGAGTATATTATGGTGTTAAAGATGACGATCTTGATGCCATAGGTATGTTGACCCGTCTCCTATGCATGAGATGCTCATGGTGTATTGGATGTACCTCGTGGGACGTAAGAAACTGTGTACGTGTAGGGCTTGAATGTACACCCCCTTATTTGCTAGGAATTACACTAAGAGTTTAGTATAACAAAGTGCTATACCAAAACGATTTTTGAACACTGGCCGACTTTTTCTCTAAATTCACAAGTTTCAAAGGGTTAAATACCTTGAGATACTTTGAATATCCTAAATCACATTTTAAATCCCCTAAAAATTTCCAGCACCAAATGATGCTCCGCATCTTTGGGATCTAGCAATTTGCTTATCCATCTGTTGTTTCATTTCATTCTACGGTCTCCTTCGAATAAAATTTTCGGACGAAATTTCCTGAAGTAGGGGAGACTGTGACACTTGTGCTCCGTAAACACCACACGATGTAGGACAATATATTTTATCAAAGAAACAATGTGTTTTTGGTCTCAATGTTTGCTTTTTATGTTTAACAAATTCACGTTTTAATATTAAGTTCAATTTCAAGCTTTAAATCGCTTATAGAAAATTATACGCAAACTGATGCGTAAACGTAATCAGTTTAATGAGACAAACACTCCGGAATAGTGACATAGGCTTCACAATAACTTTTATATAACTTAGAAATAAGTTTTGAAGGCTTTGGTGTGTCAAAAACAAGCTTATTCGATCGCAGGGACTATTTGCGTCAAACTGCGAAAGTCTACTGATTCGTATAGTAACGAATTTCCGGAACTTGATCGTAAGCTAAACGTACCCTAAATATCCTTTACATAGCTTAGAAATAAGCTTTGAGGGGTTCGTTATGCGAAAATATGCTTATTTGATCAATAAGGACTAAAAGCGTCAAAAAGTGCATAAGTTTGCATTTACGCGCATATCTCACGTTCTGAACATATCCGGATATCCAAAAAAATTTTTAATCATTAAAATTTTTTATTTTAGTGTTTGGAATGATAAATTTCATTCGTCGCGTAATTTGGATCAATTTCGTGTCCGTTACGACTTCCGTCGTAATTAACCGAATAACGCAACCGTACGACCAAATGAACCGACACCTGAGATATTGTCAAGCATATTTCAAGTCCCCTATGCTTTAACTTCGTTATAGAGCCTTGAAAATGGGTTAATGGGGCTTAAACGCATCGAAAATGCATTAAAATGTGTGCAGGGGCCTGTTCTGCCAATTCTGAAACTTCAGCCTATGTTGTGGCGTCCGGCGACAGCAAAAGACCTTTGCTGTGGCGCGACGCGACACCTATAGCTGGATAGAAATCTTGTTTCAGCAACAGCAGGCCTGTTTTCTGCAACTGACTCGAAGTTCAGGGTCCTTTTTGTAACTTTTGCAATACATAGAGCTGGTTTTCAAGTTCCCATGGTATTAGAAACCATGTTCTACACATGTAGGGTCAAGATTTGAACTTCTAAACACTTGGAATGATCTCCTTGATCCATACTTCCTATAAATACCCACTTGATTCATTTGCATTCTTCACACATTTGCTCTCAATATTGCTCTAAGTTGAAGCTCCCCCTTGTGAAGCTTCATACCTGAGTATTTTGAGTTCAAATCTTCAAGGCTTGGACCTTTTGTAAGTCTCCTTCATGCTTGTTCTTGTATTTCAAGCATGAAAGTCAAACAGTGTTTGACTTTCTGCTTTGACCAATCAATGGTCAACACAAAGTTCGTTTGAACTTTGTAACGTGAGCGTAATCATGATGGTTATAGTCTCTTGTGACTATACCTACTGATTACCACGGTAATTATACGTATTTTGCAACGAAGCTATTTTCGGGTATCAAAACCCTTTGTTTTGATATCAATCTTGTTTTCTAACTTAGTTAAACTTGTTTTAACATGTTTAATTCGTCACTTTTAGTTTAGTGCTTATATAGGGTCGTAAGATAAGCGGTCTAAACAACCGCTTAGACTTTCGAACCCGACCCGTTTGGTCGATCATTAGGATCCGACCAAACATATTTCGTGACTATAGTTGTATAGGGAATAACCTTCCAAGGTTATACCTTATGGTCACTTCGTTTAGTTAATTGTATGATAGGTAGTTTATATGCCTTAGGAAAATGACCAAAATGCCCTTTTGCGAATAATTTCATTTTAAGCATATGTAACACATGTTTTGACATCTAAACTGATTATATAACATAATTAGATATGTTAAGGAATATAATACCTGTCATAGGACTAGTTAGGCGTCTCGAACGCGCATTCGCGCGAACGGCGCGTTAAAGTAGCGTAGACTACCTTGACGGGTCGTAATGGGTCATAAGCACTTAGGATAGGTTCCGATTTAGAATGTAGGCTTTGTTAAACCATATCACATGCGTTCCAATACTCATTTGGTTTACGAGACCTCATTCTACCCGATCTTCCGATTTAGGTATCGATTCACTAACATAGTATCTGTTACACTTGGAACCACTTCGACACTTGAACTTTTGATCCTTTGAGCTTTGTTATATCACTTGAACAAGAACTATACACAATCCCAGGCGAGTACATAGATCCCTCTTTTACCGTTTTCCAAATGTATGGCATATATGTGTTCACTAAGTGCTTTTATGTGTATTATTCCGACTATGCAAATACAGTGTTTATCTAAATCCTTAAAAGATCTATCTATCTTCATAGTTAGATTTTTATTGGATATTTGAAGTACAGTCTTAGATCTTCCTATCTTCATAGTGAGCGTTTTAAGAAATACTTTACAAACGATGGTTGGTTTATGTGTAGATTATTGGTGATTTAGATAACGAAACTAGATAATACAATAAGCACATGGTGGATACGCCGCTGGTACTTCCTATATATAAGTGTGCTTATTGTATTACCCTTCGTGGCGTTATCCCGAATCACTATTAGGATTTAGGATGTTGTGATACAATGATTCAATACGACAGAAATGAAATCCTTTTAACATCAACCTATCTACATAGATTAATTCTTCTAGGATGTTTAGAGTACGAATATTGGAGTCCCTGTTTGGATTCGTTATGTGCTTTAATGCGTGTGTAAGAAGACAATGTGACGAGAACCTGATCCCTGTTGTATCTATCTATCTATCTATCTATCTATCTATCTATCTATCTATCTATCTATCTATCTATCTATCTATCTATCTATCTATCTATCTATCTATCTATCTATCTATCTATCTATCTATCTATCTATCTATCTATCTATCTATCTATCTATCTATCTATTATCTATCTATCTATCTATCTATCTATCTATCTATCTATCTATCTATCTATCTATCTATCTATCTATCTATCTATCTATCTATCTATCTATCTATCTATCAATCTATCTTCATAGCTAGACATATATGGGATGTTTAGAGTACTAATATTGGAGTCCCTGTTTGGATTCATTGTGTGCTTTAATGCGTGTTTACGAGTTGGAACGAGTTAACGATTTATGTGTTTATGTGATAGTTGTGATTTAGATAACGAAACGGGTGTAATAAAATAAGAACATGGTGGATACGCCGTTGGTACTTCCTATATATAAGTGTTCTTCTTTTATTATTCTTGTAGCGTTATCCAAATCACTTTAGGATGTGTATACAATTGTTTCAGTATTCGATTATAAAAATCTTCGTAGAATCTTCCATATCTTTATATGTTAGATTCTTAGAAGGGTATCTAAAGTATTATCATGAATCATTGATATGATTTATATAATACTCACACAGGTTTTGATTAATTTCAAAACTGTTATTATTAATCCCTAATTGGTTTTCTTATGATACATTAAGAAGTTTTACAATGATTTCAACGAGGTTACAATATACAATTTCAAATGGCATAAGAATTACTTAGTAATAATCATATTGCCATATACAAAACTATTTGCCATGAGTTTTCACAATCAAGATTATGTATTGCAATACTAAATTTTTGCCATTCTTTGGCTTCAAGATTTATTTTCAACTGACAGCTCTCGTAGTTGTCAAAGTATTGCAATATCAAAAGTTTTGCCATTATTTGGCTAACAAAACCTATCTATTCGCCGGCATTATTATGCTGACTGTTTTTCACATATGTTTCAGGACTTTTGACTGTTCAAGCATGCAACGCATAGGACTGCATCCGGACCTTAGACTTCTTTAAATCAAAAGACAATTACATGTATTCTTTGTTTGTTAAACGATATTAATAATATTGAAACAATTTAGTACCAGTAGTTGTGAGCAATTTGTAACGTGACTCCCCGATATTTCCGCCGCGTGTTGTTGTATTATGCGATTGGGGTGTTACAAATTTGGGTGCTTTCACGAAATATAAGTTGGAGCAAATGAGAGAGAATATTCCAACGACTTACTGGAGTGTTGGGGATCTACTGTTAGCGGGTATTTTGTCATATTCGGATCCGTTGGAATGGGAGTTTAGACAGGGTGCACAGGTTCAGCCGCCAGCAGGTACTGAGGCGGCTAATATCTTACAGGGTGCTTTTCCGCCACGTCAGCAGAGACCTCGGCAGAGACATGAGATTCCAGCTCCGCAGCACCCACTTCGCCAGGCCCGTCAGCCCCGACCTGATCCATTCACTCATGAAGCTACTTATGACATTAATCAGTATCGTTTTGATCAGCTGGAGGAGAGAATGAGAGTTGATCATCAGTGGACGATGCAGAGCCACCCCGCCAGGATGACATGCTTAGGTACATGATGTCAGGTATGCATCTAGATGTACCTCCACCTATTTTTGGATTACTTCCGCGACCAGTTTATGGCGGTGAGTAGCTGGCTCCGTATGTCTATGGACAGTATCCGGGGTATGATCAGTGGGGTGGACAGAGTGGTTATGGTTATAGTGGCCAGTATGGATGGTAGCAAGCAGGAGGTTCAGGTGTGCAACATATGGATGAGGAGGGAGACGACGAGTGATGGAGATGGACTGAAGCGGCATATATCATTTTATGATTATTTTATTTTGCTGCTTTAGTAGTTCGATTGGGTTGTATTAATAAGACAATATGTTTTTATTTTTCTTTTGAACTTCGGATGTTGGTACTTTGGATATTAATTAGTAGTAGTTGTTTGGTATGGTATGTTTGATTTAGGTTGATGATTGGAGCCGCTTTCTGTTCATGTGAGAGAGAGTTTTGGTATTGTTTGCTGAGCACGTTAAGTATTGGAGGGCACTTATGGAATAGACTGGCACGTTGACAGTCTCATATTTTTCGAGCTAAGTCTTTTTCATTGTAGAGTTTTGTATTTCTTTTTATTTTCTTTTATTTTTCTTTCGTAGGTAGTTCTAGTTTTGTTTGTTTGAGTCTTGTTCTACTCTTGCATTAGGGACAATGCAAATCTCGAGTGTGGGGATGGGACATTAGAGTCGTAATTAGAGTCGTAGTGTGATTGCTTTTTAGTTAAAAAAACTAATAAACTGAAAATGTCTTTTGAATTTGAGTTTGCAAATAAAGACGGAAAATGATAGGAAAGATGGGTTTTTATTCGGGTTATATAATAATAATAAGAGAAAAAAATAGTCACGCTTATGTCTAGTTTGGGATATGTGAATAGGCTCGGTCTGGTTCTAAGTTCCTTTGATCTAATATACCTTAATTGTCGGTTTGCTAGTGGGTGCTCACCTGGGAAAAATGGGAAATTGAAACTGCCGATAATAGTATAAGGAACACCGTTATAAGTTAAAATCGTTAGAATTTTTAGTCATGAAAAAAAATAAATAAAAAAATAGAAAAGAAAAAATTTGAGCTAGAAACTGAATGAAAGTAGCACAGGCCTATGTAGTCTTGGTTGGGGATAGCGACTCTACAACCGGAATGCCTCTATGATGTGTGAAATCGAAATTGCAAAGAAAAAATTACCGACGCCTATGTAATCCGAGTTGGGGATAGCGACTTTACAGCCGGAATACCTCTAGATTAGGTAAAGCAACGTCTAGTCTCGAAGAGAAAAAAAAAGAGAAAAATGAAAAAAAAGTATATTTGATTTTAAATTCTCTTGATTTTGATATAAAACATTAAGGAATTGGTCTAGTGATCGTTCCTTTTGTTCCATAAGCTTGAGGCGGGATTAGATGGACTGTGGATTCTAGTGTGAGACCCTAGGTAGACTGACCAAATTTGAACTAAAATTACATGATAAGGGTTTGGAACCGGGTTCGGGTTTAAAGGGACAAATATATTTGCAATCGTGGCTAACTTAAGTGTCGACTTTAATAAATATAAATAGTTTTTAACCCGTTTATTTGCCTATCTCTGATTCCGTTTGCATATATCTTTTTCGAGGACGAAAAAATGCTAAGTGTGGGGATGTTTGATGTACTGCAAAGTACATATGTTTATAGTGTATATTTTGGTCAGTTTTTTGGTTATTTTGAGTCTAGTTTAGGTTAGAATTTCGATACTGCTGAAGTTAAGCTATGATTTCAGGTCCCGTTGCTTGAAGTGATAAAAACGAGTCAAAACGAGCAGTTTGGAGGAAAAACGGCATTCGAATGCGAGTTGGATAGCTGAATAAACAAGAAAATAAAAGAATTGCAGAAAGGGGGGCGCCGTCGTACGCCTAGCCCCCCGTCGTGCTACACCTAGCCCCTATATTCGAAGAAAAGTGGTTTTTCAGCTAGGTTTTGATGAGATGTTAGGGTATATATACGAAACGAAATTGCCGTCATGAGGGTTACGAAATTTTGGAGTTGAAAAGCTTATTTGGGAGATTGAAGTGCTGCGTTTGAAGAGCTTGGATCACGGGAATCATTGGTTCGAGTTCGGTTTGAAGATTGAAGACTTGCACGGGTTCTTTTGTTCCTTGTTTGTTTGATTTCTCTCTTTCGAAACTTGTAACCATGAATTCTTGTTTGAACAACTTTGTTTTGTTTTCATTTTTTAACATGCTTGGCTAAACGTTTAAACCGCCTAGACACGATGAATGGATTTGAATAAAGTTTGAACCTTTTTAGTTAATTGCATGTTTTTATGGATTAATTGTGTTTTGTAAAAAGTTTGGTTTATTAATTTGGTGTGTATGCGTACTTTAATTTGGTTAATTATTATCAATTGCTTCGTGTGAATCTAGGTGGTTGTCTGCTACGGAATAGGTTCATGCTAGATCTTTGACCTTGTGTCTTCGACCTTTAGGGTAAATTGGCCAATAAACCTTAGAAGTGATAGTTAATAATTTGATAGATTTCAGTATTCTACTAGTCCTAATAGCTGGAAGGTGCAGGGCTATTGGTAGGTCTTACCCGGCGAATTGCTTTAGAAAGTCTTTGGAAAGAGTCGTGCCTTAGTTGCCCCGTCGGTTTATTAGTCTATCAAGTCAAGTTAAGAAATTCAAACTACCCTAGATCTATAATTGGAAAAGAGTAGGTCAATATTAGGGTACTTACACAATAATTAGATAACTGGAAGGAAGTCTAATAACCGGTAGGATTAACGGCCTAGGTAGTGCCATAAGTTTCACCTCGTGAAGGGTTGAGGGGCTTAGTTGGTGTCTTACTAGGTTTAGTATCATAAGATCCCGGTTCTATAAAACATGCAGTTAACTCAATTGGTAAATTCTTAAAATCAATCCAGGATTCTTGTCTAGGTGGTCTTCATCATCATATAAGCACAGTCTTCACATTAGTTCGTATTAGCATAGTTCTAGTTTAATAATTAGTTTATTAGATTTCCTTAGATTTTCAGTAACCCCCCCCCAAAAAAAAAAATAAAAATAAAACAATTAAACAGTTTGAGTCGTGTCTGTCAGAGTTTATTAGAGTCTAGTTAGCGTGATTAGTAGAGTCTCGTGGTTCGATATCTAGACTTCCTTAGGTCATACTACAGTGATCGGTACACTTTCCGATTGTGTGGTTTAGGTCGAGTCTAGATTTAAAGCTTTTTAGTGTCTAGCTTAGAGAGTCTAAAGTAGTTAATTTTAGCAGTTTGTTTAGCACACATCATTAACATTTAAAAATGCTGATTTTACATCCATCTGATAGACCTTAATATTCTTGGATGCAGCATAAGAAAGGAAGTTTCTGACTGCTTCTAGTCTTGCAACTGGTGCAAAGGTCTCATCATAGTCTATGCCTTCTTGTTGACAATAGCTCTTTACCACAAGTCTTGCTTTGTTCCTTGTTATGATGTCTTGTTCATCAGATTTGTTTCTGAATACCCATTTTGATCGAATGACAAATTTGTCATTTGGCCTAGGTAACAGATTCCACACTTGACTCTTTTCAAATTGGTCAAGCTCTTCTTGCATTGCTTAGACCCAATATGAGTCATTTAGTGCTTCTTTGATAGATTTTGTTTCTATCATGCTTAGAAATCCAGCATATAGACATTCAAGGGTTTATGCAGATCTTGTCTTAACACCTTCTCCAGGGTTCCCAATTATGTCTGATTGGGAATGTCCCTTGATCCATCTTATATTATTATGTGAACTTGTGTTTTCTGATGGATTTGAAGCTTCCCCCTGATCTGTGGACTCTGTTTGGTAAAGAGGATCCAAATTCTAGTGTACAGTTGGATTTTCTGATGAATTTATAGAATTCTGATCATTTTGTACATTTTCTGATGAAGGTTCCAGATTATCTGCAGGGTTAGTACATGACATATTTTTGTTTGATATATTTTGCATGTAGTCGTGTTCTCTGCCTGTTGGTTAAGAAGATTTTCAGAATTTTCTGGTTGGTTTATTGAGTTTACATCTTGTAAAATTTCATTAGAATTTTTTGTTTCTGATGAGTCATCAAATGATACATATAAACTCTCTCTTATTATCCTTGAATTTTAAAGGAAAACTCTATAAGCTTTTGAGGACAATGAGTAACCAAGAAAAATTCCCTTTTCAGCTTTTCTGTCAAACTTTTCAAGACTATCAAAATCAATGAACACAAAACATCTACAACCAAAGGTGTGTAAAAATTTGATGTTTGGGATCCTTTTGTTGATGATGTTATAAGCAGTTTTATGGTGTCTCTTGTTAATGATAGATCTATTTTGTGTAAAACAGGCATTTGCAATTGCTTCAGCCCAAAAGTAAGTGGGCAGTTTGGCATAAGCAAGCATAGTTCTTGCTGCTTCAACTAAAGTCCTATATCTTCTTTCTACAACTCAATTCTGTTGTGGAGTTCTTGAAGCAGAAAAGTCATGAGAAATTCCTTTACTCATAAGGAAAGTCTCAAGTTTTGAGTTTTTAAATTTTGTTCCATTGTCAGATCTGATCCTTCTGACAGGCAATTTCAAAAGATTTTCTGTTTTCTGATGAAATTGATGATCAGATCTGGGTTTCACTTTTCTTTCCTTTCTGAGAAACTCAACCCAAGTTTACCTAGAGTAGTCATCTACAATGACTAAAATGTATTTCATTCCAGAAAAACTTGTTGTTTTAACAGGTCCACAAAGGTCCATGTGTAAAAGTTCTAGATTTTGAGAAATAGAAGATTCAGAAATTGTTTTATGTGAGTCTTTTTTTATTTTCCTAGCTCACATGCTTCACACATCTTATCCTTTTTGGATGAAATGAAAGGTAAGCCTTCACTAAATTCTTATTTGCCAATTAATTTAGAGTTTTGAAATTTAAGTGGGCCAGCTTTTTATGCCATAGCCAACTATTGCCCTTGTTTTCTCTTGAAAATAAACATAATTGAGGATGCTCAATTTATTCTTTAAAATCAAAGTAATAGACGGATTTTCTTATCCTTTTTCCACTTAAATAAACTTTGTTGTCACCTAAACCAATAAGCAAATATTTTTCTGGTAGGAAAGCTACCTGGAAGCCTTTGTCACAAAATTGCCCACAACTTAGTAGGTTATATTTCAAACCTTCTACATAGGCACCTTTCTCAATGGTTAAAGATTCATACTGAATGGTACCGTAACCCATAGTTGTCCCCTTAACCCCATTTCCAAAGTTTACTAATTTACCCAGTTTTTCTTGATAATTACTAAGCAAGCTCCTAGCCCCAATCATGTGATTGGAGCTTCATGAATCGCAGTACCATATCTGCTGCATATGATGGTCCTGAAATGGTAAGGTTAGAGATTTTTTTGTACCCAAACCTGTTTGGGTACTTTTTCTGATGAAAAAGCACTTGATATTTCTTCTTCAGATGAATAATTCTCATAAGAATTTCTGTTAAATGCTGAGCCATTAACAGAATGGTTTTCTCTTGAGACATGGTGTTTAATTAGCTTCAGTATTTCAACACACATACAACTTGTTTTGACTATATTGTTAGATAAATTTGATTGTGACGGAAGATTATTGTTTCTTTGAAATTTGGGATGTATTCTTTTTGAACTTTCAGAAAAGTTATATTTAACCTCATCCCTTTTTCCTTTTAAACTGCTCTTGGATGGTAAAGAAAAACTGTCAGAAATTCTTTATTTGCAAGATTTAGCATCAGATTTTGATATTATTTTACCAGAATTGTTGTCTGATGCCCTTACAAAGGTGGTAGGATTTCTAGTATTTGTTTTTACGTAACCTAATCCTTCACCTTTGTTCTTAGGTGTTGTTTCAATAAAGTGTATAAAATATTTTGCTTGTTGAAAACCCTTACCATTGATTTCATTATCATGAATTTTTTGTATAAATCTTTTCTTTCTCATTCATGAAATTAAATTTTAGCTTCTTTTGTCAGATTTTCTTCAATTAGTAATTGGTTTTCAAGTTTGACTTTATTCAGCAATTTTTGCAAATCATCATATTTTGTGTTTTCTGGTGATTGTTTATCTTGTAAAATCACAAAATCTTTCATGAGTGTGTTCAGTTGTTGTTCTAAATCAATATTATTTGAACTTACTTTATGTTCTAATGAGCTAGAGCTTCCATCAGAAATTGTAGCCATTAAACAAAAATTAGCCATTTCCTCTTTTTCTTCATCAGAAGAGTCATCAGTCAGCCAGGTATCTGTTCCTGCCATAAGGCTAACTCTCTGTTTTCGTTTCGCTTTTTCAAGATTCTTTTCATAATAAGCTACATCTTTCAGCTTCTTGTTTTTGCACTCTGATGTATAGTGTCCCTTTTGTTTACATTTGTAGCAAACTATCTCTGCCTTTCCCTTGTCTTTGGATCTACCTTCCATCTTCCCTCTGTCACCCTTCTGGTACTTGCCACCTCCACCTCTTAACCTTTGCTCAAAAGTGTTTATGAGCAAGGCAATTGCTTCAACAAAGGCTGAAAAATCTGATGAGGTATCAGATATTTCTAGGCCTTGGCAATTAGAGGTTTGTGGATCAGAAGTGTTTGCTCTTTGTGAGTCAGAAACAAGAGCAATAGGTCCTCCCTTATGGTTTGAGTTCTCATATATCTCTTCCTCTCTTGGAACAAGGATGCTATAAAGATCATGTAAATTCATGTTCCCTAATTCTAGGGTGGATGCCAAAGTCATTGTGAGACTTCTCCATTCTCTTGGCAAGGCATCCAGAAACTTTACATTTCTTTCATCATTTGATTTGTCAATATCAAATTTTTTAAGATCATTTAAAAGTTTTGTAAACCTATTTTATGTTTCTCAAAGACTCTCATTGTGAAGACTTTTGAATCTTTCATAAGAAGAAGCACAGTTTGTTCTTTTGTTTCTCTTCATTCTTTCTCCTCCTACACAAAGTTTTTCCAACTGATCCCATATTTCCATAGTAGATGTACATGCATCTACTTGGGAAAATATGTCATTAGGAAGTGCCATAATCAAGAATGATTTGGCCCTTTCATCAGCCGCCACCTTATCCTTATCTTCGTTGCTCCAATGTATTTCTTGTTTAGGAGCAAACGATAGGAATTTCGGGTGTGCGCTCAGTTGCTGGAACAACAGGAATTTCAATAGTGGGTGTATGTGGGCCACTTTCAACGGATTGAAACAGAGCTCGATCATGTCCATTATGGAAATTGATCATCCTGGTTCTCCACTGGGGGTACTCAGATCTGACCAAAGTCGGAGGCTTTGACATAGATCCAATATTGAAAGCATTGTTCCGTGTTTGAAAGTTTGCCATATTTAGTTAAAAACATTATTATCAAAAAATGAGCAAATGATCTTATGAAAATAATTTATTCAGTCTGCTCTGATACCAATTGTTGATCCCAGATAAGATGCTCTTTGACTAATTATGGCAATAGATTTCAACAAGTATGAAAATATTGTGTAGAAGTAGAAATCAAACTTTCAATAAACATAACTTACAGAATTTTCAAGTATATATATCACTTTGAAAAAAAAAGTTTACAAGGTGATTGTGAGATTATTGACTATTACAAATGAATGCTCAAAGAATTATGTAATGAAGGGTAATGGAGTTTTTGGTGTATGTATTGAATGCTTAGCTTAACTCATTAACCTTCGGTGTTGGCATCTCTATTTATAGAGAGTCTTGGCCATGAATAAACATTTTTTTTATTCATACACTTGCTCTGCACAAAGTAGCTTTTTTGGCATATTCATTGAATCCATAGAGGTCAACTTGCTACTTTACAAATGTGTTAGGGCCTTATCTCTTAGACAACTTGTCTCATCAGAAATTCTGATGGTCTCCTTACCATAATTGTGTTGAGTTTGATGATCAGAGTTTACTAGATTTTGATGATAAATATTAGATTTATCATCAGACTTATCAGAATGGTCTTTTCTGATCATCTTTCTTTGTCTTGGATCACATTTTGATCTTTGTTGAAGACATATCTTCAATCTTCTCTTGTCCTGTTATCTTGTATTCATCTTTTTGTTGATCTTCTTGACTTGATCTTCAGCGTATGATTAGATTGATCATCTTTTTCTTCAATACCTACAAAAGTTTCGTCACACTATATCATACCGGTGCTGTGAACCAAATAAAATCGAACCAAACTGTTAGGTTTACATAGGCTAGATTAGATTTGGACAGGTTGGTTCATTTAGTTTTATTTAGACCGTTTATTATTACTTAGGGAATAAGTGAGAAACCCTAAATCTTTATTATAAATACATGTGCTTGTACTTGAAATTTCTTATCACGAGTGGTGTAAGGCAAAAAGCAATAAAAATCCTGGTTGCAGCCCTTGGACTTAGGTCAGCTGACCAAACAACGTAAATCCTTGTGTTTTCATGTTCGTTTATTTTTCTGCAGGTTATTGTTTGTGTGTGAGTTTTGCTTCTGCATGCGTATACACTAACAAGTGGTATCCCACTAAGACGATTCGCAGAAGGTTGGCTCGTTCGAAAACAATGACGAGGTTTAGGTTTGGTTTTTTTGTCGGGTGGGTTTGGCGACTGGATTATCAGAAAAACCTTTTGGATATCGCCACTAAAGTTTGGAATTTATATTCGAAGCCAGCCTTTTATTTTCTTTCGTATTTGCATTTGAGGGAAAAGGGGAGATCATTTTTTGTTGGGGATTGTGCCTTTCATAGAAAAGAAGAAACATTTAATTTGTTTCTTTGATGTTGGTTGACGTTGATCAGGAAGGTGTTGTTGTGAATAGATGAAAAGATGATTGAATTGTAATTTTGATTAATAATTACTATTACATTCAGGACTTTAATTTGTAGACCAAAACAGAAACTAAAAATGGATACAAGAATAATTAAAGGCTGGAAATTGATTGTGATGAGCTGGGATTAAGGACGTGAAATATGGGAGATGATGTTGCCTATTTTTGGCTGATCCCAATATTCTCAAAAATATATATTATTTTCTAACATTCCCCCTCATGTTGAATGGTGGGATCACCAACGTTTAACTTGCCCAAACATTTGCTGAACGTTCTCCCGTTAACGGCCTTTGTTAGAATGTCGGCTAACTGATCCTCAGATCGAACGAAAGGAAGCTCAATAACCCATGTTTCAATTTTTTCTTTTATAAAATTTCGATCCACCTCTATATGTTTTGTCCGGTCATGTTGTACTGGATTTTCAGAGATTTAAATAGCAGCTTTGTTTTCGCATAAAATTTGGTTGGACTTATTTGGAGGGAAACTAATTTCAGTGAGAAGTTTTTTAAACCACAAAACTTCAGTTAGGCCTCGTGCGATTCCTCTGAATTCAGCTTTGGCACTAGAAAGCGCCACCACCTTTTATTTCTTGCTTCTCCAAGTGACAAGATTTCACTCATCTAGGGTAAAGTATCCTGAGGTTGACCTCCGGTCTCCTTTATCTCCCGCCCAATCTGCATCAGTATAGACTTGAGGGTCTAAATGCCCATTTGATTTAAATAAAACACCATGGCCAACGGTTCCCTTGAGATATCTAATAATTCTCATAACCGCTTCCACATGAAGTTCTTGGGGTTGATGCATGAATTGACTTACAAACCCTACTGCATAGGCTATGTCTGGCCGAGCGTGTGACAGATATATATGTTTTCCCACGATTCGCTGGTATCTACCACTGTCAGCAACTGAGCTCGTTCTTCCATACAAAGTTTTTGGTTCATAATCATAGGGGTGTCTGCAGGTTTGCAGTCAATCATCCCTGTCTCTGCTAACAAGTTGATAACATACTTTTTTGGAAAATGAAAATTCCTCTGTTCGACCTTAGAACTTCCATTCCAAGGAAGTACTTGAGTCTTCCCAAGTCTTACATCTCAAATTCTGAAAACAGATTTTCTTCAACCTTTTCATTTCTTCCTCGTCATTTCCTGTAACAATCATATCATCAACAAAGATAATTAGACAGGTTATGAGTTTGCCTCTTTGTTTAAGAAACAAAGTATGATCTGAGTTGCTTTGTTTGAATCCGTATCTCTTCATAGCTAGGGTAAATCTGCCAAACCAAGCTCGAGGAGATTGTTTTAGACCATATAGTGATTTCTTTTGATGACAAACTTCTCCTAGTTTAAAGCCTTCGGTGAACCCAGGTGGTGCTTCCATATATACTTCTTCTTCAAGCTCCCCATGTAGGAAAGCATTTTTAACGTCAAATTGGTGGAGTGGCCATTGTTTGTTTGCAGCTATAGAGAAGAGAACCCTGATCGTGTTGATTTTTGCAAACGGGGAAAAAGTTTCGGAATAATAAATCCTGTATGTCTGTGTATATTCGTTGGCTACCAACCGTGCTTTGTATTTTTCAATGGTTCCATCTGGGTTGTGCTTTATAGTGAACACCCATCGACATCCCACGGGTTTTTTTATCTTCCTGAATGATACATTTTTCCCACGTGTCATTTTTTAGGGCATCCATTTCTGATTTCATGGATTCTTTCTAGTTCTTTGATTTGAGTTCTTGCTCAACAGTGGTTCGAGTTTCTTCAGAGTATACGGAGGCCGCAAATGCCTTGGCTTCTTGTGATAGATTTCCTTTGGCAATATTTGCCATAGGATATTTTGAACTTCGAGCTTCTTTTTCAGGAGAGTATCTTTTTGGAGGAACACCTCTGTTTGCCCTCGGAGGAAGAGCGTACCTTCCAATTGTCTCTGTTACAACTGGTTCAACATGCTCTGTATATTCTGTTGTTGTCTCTGACGTTACTGGTTCCACCTGTTCTGTATGTTCTGTTATTACCGGTTTTGTGTTCCCCTGTTATCTCATTATATTGGTTAGAAGATACATGTAATTCAGGGTTCATAGTATTTCTTACCTCAGGTATCAAGTCGGATGGAGTTTCTTTAGTGGCACTGTGCTCCGCAGATTGTGTGGTTGTGTTTGAAGGTGACTGGTTCAAAGTACTGTGACGATCTTCTGTTGTTACTTCTTCGGACGATGGAATTAGCCAACTCAGAGTATCTATACCTTCACTTTTCCCCTGACCACTGAGTTAGGTGTTATAAAAGTATTTTGTTTCAAGAAAGTCACAGTTCATTGTGGTGACCATGTGATGAGTTTTTGGGTTATAACACTGATAACCTATTTGATCGATCCCATATCCTACAAATACACATTTCTCAGCACATGGGCCGAGTTTGTTTCTATTGATTTTTACTATGTGGACAAATGCAGTACAACCGAAGATTCGTGGTTCAAGTGTAAGAGGATAAGGAATTTTGGCAAATTTGGATAGGCAATCTAGAGGAGTCTTAAACTTGAGAGCATTAGTAGGAAGTCGATTCAGGAGGTACACAGAGGTTGCAACTGCCTCAGGCTAGAATGATGGAGGCACTTGGGATTCAATTAGAAGTGCCCAAGTCATTTCAAGAATAATACGGTTTTTTCGTTCAGAAACACCATTTTGTTCGAGGGTGTGAGAACAAGTGGTTTGATGAACTAATCCTTTAGTTTGACAGAATTGTTTCATGGATGTATTGACAAATTCCCCCCATAATCAGATCGAAGGATTTGTATTCCCCTTTTTAATTGAGTGTAAATTATGGCATAAAATATGGTAAATTTCTCATAAACTTTGGATTTGTTTTCCAAAAAAGATACCCATGTTCCGCGAGTACAATCATCCATGAATATTAGGAAGAATCGAAAACCTTGCTCCCTATAATGGGAGCAGGACCCCACACATCAGAATGGATTAGTGAAAAAGGCAAATCAACTTTTGTATTGCTAGGTTTGAAAGATTTTCTATGGCATTTGGCAAGAAAACAAGTTTCACAATCTATTTTACCATTTGAAGAAAAGAGTTTCGGAAACAAAAGATGTGACTAACCAGAGGATGGATGTCCTAACCGTCTGTGCCATAACCACGCTTCTCGGTTTTCAGTTCCCTGAGCCACCTCATCCACGTAGTATAATCGTTGGCAATCAGTACCACGTCCAATAATCACATCCGTCTTGATATCCTGTAAGATGCAAAAGGTTGGGTGCATTAGTACCATGCAGTTTAATTCTTTGGTAACATGACTAATTGAGAGGAACTTGTGTGACAAGGATGGAACATAAAGGCAATTTGACAATGTCATAGTTGGTAAAATTTTAATTGTTCCTCCTCCTTTTACTTGCATTGTTCCTCTGTTTTCGGTATGAATTTGGGTCCTTTGAGGTTTTGTCATTGAGCTCATATCTGAAAGTTCAAATGTCATGGTGTCACTGGCACCGGAATCAAATATCCATGATGCACTACATTTTCACGATTTGTTGCCATATTAACCTTTCAATACTCACGGGAGCCAAAAAAGAAACAACTAAAAAATTTTGGGATAAAATTGGAAATGAGGAAATTGAAAGGTCTGAGATGAAATTCTCAACCCAAACCCTATAATTTGAAAGTCAGCCGCCACACACACAACACAGATCTATAGCTCTCTCTCTCTCTCTCTCTCTCTCTCTCTCTCAATTTCTTCTGTTTTTCCCGACGACATAGATTATCACAAAAGAAAAACTTATTTCTTCTTTGCTTATTTACCTATCATACCCAACCTTAGTTATCAATTCTTTACCTTTGACAGTTGATGTTGTAGGTTGGTCGGGTGATGATGAGTGATGTGGACGAGGGTGATCAGAGGTATGATGAACGATGATGGCTATGGTTGTTCAATGGTGATCGGAGGTGGAGAAGTCGTGGTCGATCAACAGTAGCCGAGATGTTAGCTGACTGTGGACGGTAGACGTGGCGACGTAGACCAGAGATGTTGATCGGAGACGATTGGTCGACGATGTTGATTATATGAGGTGAGTTGCAGGTTCACGGTGATGACGTGTAGGTTGGAGTTGGTGATGATGACGAAGATGGCAGCGGCGGCTGCGTTTGGGCAGACTCGGGGTTGGGTTTTGTTTTGTGGTTTGAATGGACGATTGGTTTGGTAGGTGATGAGCGGGTTGATCTCAAGATCGTATTCACCGCTCTGATACCATGTTGTTGTGAATAGATGAAAAAGATGATTGAATTGTGATTTTGATTGATAATTTCTATTACATTCAGGCCTTTAATTTATAGACCAAAACAGAAACTGAAAATGGATACAAGAATAATTAAAGGCTGGAAATTGATTATGATGAGCTGGGATTAAGGACGTGAAATATGGGAGATGATGTTGCCTATTTTTTACTGATCCCAATATTCTCAAAAACATATATTATTTTCTAACAGAAGGAAGAAAAAAAGGTTTTATTTTGTTGGTTGACTAAGGAGGTGTTCTTTGACCAAATTAGATTTCTCTTGGGTAGGTAATTGTTAGGTGACTATCTTTTATTGTGTCTTGCGATCCAAGTAGAAGCAAAGAAAAAAAATAATGGTGAGTGTTCGAGATTAGTTTTTTGACCGGTTGACTAGCACGTTTTTTAAAGTATCGTTGAAGATCAAAGAAACAGAAATGTAGGCTAGTGATTAGGCGCTATTTATTTCAGTTGTTTCAGTGTTGATTCCCGTTTATTTTTTGATTTCAGCTTCGTTTAGTCGCGCGCGCGTGTGTGTTTGTGTGTGTGTGTTATCATGGCAGAAGACGGGAAGGTGTAAACTAAGAAGCTTAATGGTACAAATTTTAGGAGGTGGAAAATGCAGATTGAAGCATTATTGGTTTAGAAAGATCGAGTTATTATGTTATCAGGGGTGTTCGACCGAAAATGATGGAACCAAGAGAGTGGGAATTAAAAGATAGAAAGGCTAGGGCAGCTATTACATTGGCATTATCGAAGTCAGTGGGATTTAACATCATGAAGGAAACCTTAGTTAGTGGCATGATGTTAGCCCTTTCTAACATGTATGAAAAGCCTTTGGTAGCAAATAAGATATTCTTGATTCGAGAGCTGGTTAACACAAGGATGAGAGAAGGCAGTTCAGTCAGAGAGCACATCAATAAGTTGAATTTGATTTTTGCCAGACTTTTATCAATGGACATCAGATTTAAAGAGGAAATTCAAGCTTTGCTACTGTTATCTTATTTGTCAGAAAGTTGGTCCGAAACTGTTAAAACGATTTCTAGTTCAACAGTACCAGCGGATTTACTTTTGAAGGGAATCGTGATCTTATTCTCAACAAGGACGTCCGAAGGAAAATTTCAGGTGAATCATCGAGTGGATTATTGAATGTTGGCAGAGGAAGAAAGAATAACAGAGGTCGTGGGAGCAAGAACAGAAAGTGGAGTCAGTTTAAGGCTTGAAGTGATGTAGTCTATTGGAATTGCTAAGAGGTGGGAAATTTAAGGAATCAATGTCCGAATTAGAAGAAAGAAATTAACACCGCAGCAAACCAGCCAGTAGATGATGACGTTCTACTCTGTAGCGTGGAGAGGAGTGTGGATTCCTGGGTCATGGATTCGAGTGCTGAGATTAAAGGATAAGGCAGGTATGACGGAATTTCGGCCCCGAGATAACCGGTTCGGTGGACTATTGTTGATAAGAAAGGAGTAGAAGAACCGAACAGGTTAATTTAAACTGGTTTCTATTCAATGATTTGAAGTTACATACCCCCGAAACCAATTGGACAACATCTCCCCTCTGGGAACCAAAGCTTGTCCAAATGACAAACCCCTCATCCCTATATATAGGCATTGTCCATCCGTGATTACAGGTTCGTGCGGATGGACTTTAACAACGAATGAACCCTAGGGTCGAATGGACTTTTACGGACGGATCTGATGTCCATTCGCACGGATGGACTCCATCCGTACGAATGTACATTTTCATTACAAAACCTTGTCCGTTTTCACACTAATCTATACAATATTCAACACACACTCTATCTAGCCTATTCGCACAGTGGCGGACATACGAAATATGCACCAACAAGTGCTTCATTTTATGCTACCCACAATAGTGAAGCATTGTGGAACCTGAAAGAGGGTGATTTTGGTAAGGTAAGATTGGCGAACAATAAGGCTTTTGATGTTACGGGCATGGGTGACTTAGATCTGAAGACTCTAGGCGGTTCATGGACTTTGAAAGATGTTAAAATAATTCCAAGTATGAAGAAACAGTTGATTTCTATCAGGCAGTTGGATGAACAGGGGCACGAGAGTAAGTTCGAGAACGAGCAGTGGAAGGTTATCAAAGAGAATCTAGTAGTAGCTCGAGGAAAGAAACAGAGCTTGCTGTATATGGTCAGTTTAACGTCTGTGGGATTGACCGTCCCAGATCATAAGAAAACCAAATCAAGTTAACAAATTCTCATGGGCAGAAGAAGGTTTGTTTTGCAGATGACAAACCCAGAGCCACATGTAAGATTTAGGTTGAGTGTGCTTGGAAAGGTTCATATAAACCGGCCAAGGGTTTCGTGGCAATGTGAGCACGAGTTGTGCTTCATTTAGAGTTACTAAATGACAGTGGCTTAAGAGAACAAGTATCCCAGTTGTCAAATTCTCCCCAGTTGATTATCTACTTTTATTCTGAGAGTGTTTGTTCTCTGGTAGTTCCGGGATCCGGCAATTCGTGTCAGTGGGAGCCGGTGGGGACCGAGAACAGGTCATGGGAAGTTTTAGCCATGACAGATGTGTTGGAACTCGGTGGAGCTTCAACAGGCCTTTATGTTGATGAAAAGACCGTTGCAGCCAGTAGCGGCGTAGCTTTTAAGGGACCGAGGGGTGGGGGCGCTCCCGTCCCTGCCAATGTTTCAGTTAGAAGTGTAATAAGTTAGAAGTGTAATATTTCTGATTTTTCGTTCGAAAATTTTAAATTATTTAGGTCCGCCCCCGCCAATTATTTTGACTAAAAATCCCCTGCCCCTACCAAGTTTATTGTCCAATATATCTATACATATTTTCGTATTGAGTTAAAAAAAATGTGAATAACAGGCTATTAGTAAGTTTTTATAATTGTTTATAAAGTTTAAATAAATTTTGTTACTACTTTATATATAAATCAAAGTTGAGGGTTCTTTTTAAATCTTAAAGGTCTTAAAGGTACTTACAATTTTTATTAAAGGTCACCAGGCTTAGTTGTAATCCTTCGTCTAGGTACTTACTAATTATCTTGCATCATTATATATATTTGGTCTTTATTTTTGTTAAATAATATTTAGCTTTTTTAGTTTGATGTGTAAGAATGCGTCATTTGAATGAATGAAGTTTATGTAGTTTTATTTGGAGTTATTATTGTTTCACCCGACCCGAACATGTAACCTGAAACATAGTGATAGAAAAAAAATTTGGTCCCATGACTTTCCGCCCCCCGGAACTTTTGGTCAAGCTCTGCCACTAGTAGCTACGATATGATGATGAAGTTACCAGACGTACAAGTGTTTACACCGGAAGGCAGTTTGAAGATTATCAAGCCTCCAAGTGAGAGATTGTTGGATTTATGAAGGCTAGAATAGTTTTGGGCAGGTTGGCCCATTTAGTTATATTTAGCCCATTTATTATTTCTTGGAGAATAAGTTAGAACCCTAAATCTTTATTATAAATACATGTGCTTGTACTTGTAATTTCGCATCACGAATGGTATGAGGCAGTTTGCAATAAAATTCTGGTTGCAGCCCGTGTACGTAGGTCAGCTGACCGAACCACATAAATCCTATTATTTTTGTGTTCGTTTATTTTTCTGCAGGTTATCGTTTGTGTGTGAGTTTTGCTTCCGCATGCGTATACCCTAACACGAACAACGTTGGTACCGATATCGCTATTATCAAAACCGGTATTCAATTTATGGTTTTTCGATCGATATAAAATATGTGTCGATTTCCTTTTGGGCATATCACGACTTTATTTTTTGGGTTTTCTCTTTCGTTTGCTATAGCGAGTACCTACATCATAACAAAATATACCGATACTGATCGAATTCCCGATGTGAAGCATAGGGGAATCCCACTAGTTTATATTAACATAGAAGAAGTAAAACAAATTTAGTGGAAAAAAATAAATAAACAAAGTGATGCTTGGCTGGTTAGGGTTTGTGGAAAGGAGACTGATAACGGGGAGGCTGACAAGTAGCACATAGAGACATATATGTGGCGACTGTTTCTTTCTTGTTGGTGGGCATAATAACATATATTCTTAATGGATATTCCATCTCTCTTCTAACTGCGTCGGGTCGCCAATTCCACTTTATGTTCCTTGAATGATTGAATGCTTTAGTCAAGTTGTGGAATAGAGATATCTTAATTGTACAGTTGATATCATATAAAGTCAAAAAGTTATGTATACAACATAAACTAGGTCAGAGTCTTAGAGAGATCAAATAATAATTGATGTTTGTTTCTTTTTTGAAAAGAAACTTTGCTTTAGTCTCCACCTTTGCACCTCGGCTCCTTTGTTAGCCACCCCTCAATTATGATTCCAACTCAAACCAACTTGTGTTTTCACCTCAAAAGAAAAATTGGGTTTAGTGTGAAATTCCTTTGACTTCAATAATAAGAGAAATCAAACCTTTCTATGGGAAAGAGTATTAAAAACCTTTGAAAACTGAAAGAGACGGCCAAGCCTAGTAAAAGTTGATTCTTTCATTACCGGTCGAAACTAATGAAAATATAAGTGAGGACCGTTTCGGTGCTCCGAATGCTCCAATCGGTTAGTTGATCTTCGTATCTTGTGCGGAATCCGAGTAAGAAGTGAACAAACACACAATGATACCGTTGAACATTATTTTCTATTGATTAAAATGAGTTACAGACCCGAGAAAAGAATTTGACAGAGCTTCGCTACTTCTGCCAAAAAGTTACAAATTAAGAGCCCACCACTCCTATTTATAGGCATCGTTGATCTGCACGAACCAATAGGAGCAGATGGGGCGATTCGCACGGATTGACCATATGCCTCATTCGCACGGATGACTCATCCACACGAATGGGTCATTTACAAACAATTTCATTCAATCCGATACGAAATATAATCTAACACATACAATAAACTATTAAACAAAATAAGACTCGATACCTGACGTAAGCTATAGACATTTGCATTCACAATATTATTGTATTATACTAGCTTAGGTAAACTGGAATTATTGAAACGTGTAGAATTCACATAAGACAGTTGCTAAGATACTACAAATGAAAAGCTGTTGACATGCTAATGATATGAAACCTCAGTGTTAGGATTAATCTGATTTCAAATATATATATATTCGGAAATTGCAATTGTTTAAAATACTCTATAAACATTAGAACGTAATTATTTGGGTTAGGCTAAACGTACCCCATCCTTAAAAAATCAATTTTTTTTTTTACGGAATAAACACAATAACGATCTAACTAATATTTATAAGTTAAGTAATATTCCTAATATTTAAGGTTTACGAATTGATTAGTTTTTTTTTTTTTTGTTTTGTTTTTTAATTACATTTATATCAAATCATAAAAACAGAGAAGATTACAGACTAATGGCAGGTAGAGAAGTTGCGCCGCTACCCCCTTCTGAATAGCAAACCCTACTCTGCTAAACACAAAATTCTGCCCCTTAACTTGTCGTATTCTCTCTCCCTAGATTTTGTTAACGATAAAAATACTTTATGAAAAGAAAATAAAAAACGTTTCGAAATAAAATAAATAAAAACGTTTAACAAAAGTTAAGAAATATTTTTTCTAAATAAAAAAATACTTTTTTTAAAAAAATTTAATAATCATATAAAATATATATAATAAAAATAATGAAAAAGCTGTACATATAAAACATAAAACAAGTTACCGAAATCCAAGAATGAAGAATTTAAAAATAATTAAAGTGCAGATTATCGAGAAAAATAAAATAAAACTGACATCACAATCTTAGTTATGCAAGAAGAAAGACAATGTGATAATTTGAAAGCAACCAACAAATTGAAACTCTACGGTTTAAAACTTTTGAAGCAATTATATCAGAATTAAAAATAAAAAAAGCGATGCTAAAACCAACCGATATCAGTTTGGACGGTTTCATGGTTTTAAATCGAACCGTTTATTTAAAAAACGAATTAACAAGAGGATATGTTCGCTCCTTTAGTTAAACAAATGAACTTAAACATGTTTCGTTCGTTCAAAAACGTTTGTGAATGTTCGTGAATATTTATTTATGGTTGTTTGTTTATGTTCGTCACTAGTTTTTTAAAATGTTAATAAACGAACATGAACAAACACGTTCAATTTCTAAACGAACAATCATGAATATGTTATTTAGCAGTTATATTATATTATTAACAAAAGATACAAAAAAGTATTTAACAAATGCTAAAAACTTTCTGTAAATGTTATATTGAAAGATATTTTCTAACAAAAAACTTAAAACAGTGTTATCTAAAATAAGAAGAAAAAAACGTTTCAGAAAAAAAAAGCGTTTATCTAAAATAAGAAGAAAAAAAGTTATTTAGAAAACAATAAAACAAACGTTTTAGAAAACAAAATAATTAATAATAAAAGTTCTTTAAATAATAGCAAAACGTTTTGAAAATAGTAATATAAGAAAAAATAAAAGTTCTTTAAATAATAACAAAACGTTTTGAAAATAGTAATATAAGACAAAAAAAAAAAAAAAAATACAAAGAACAAAAACAAAAATGTTTGAATTGTATTAAGGGGAGGATCTATCCGAAGGATGTTGATGGATCTTATCCTTTCCTGTGTACAAAGATAATCTCTTTAAACTTCCACCAACTGGACAGAAATGTTAAATCAAACAAGCAGATATCAGATGAAGAAAACAAAGAAGAATTACCCAACTTCTAATTTATATAAATAAAATCTGATTTTAATTATTAGTCCTTAGACCATACGGAGTGGGGGAGTTTGAAAAAGGGATGTGAAATGATATGTGACAGCCACATCAGCAAGTGTCAAAAGAATGGCTTAGTGCAAAAAATAGGGAGTGGAACAAGGCGTGAAAGAGTGACGTGAAGCGATACGTGACATACTTTTTGTTTTTATTTTATATATAAAAAGGAAATCTATTAAAATAATAAAAACATAAATATTAATTAGTTAAATAACATAAATTAAAAAATTACATAAATACATTAAGTTAAAATAAAATTACATAAATTTAAAAAAAATTACAAAAACCTTTAATCATCTTCTTCGTCTTCATCAGCGTTGTTTCGTGGAACACTCCAAATGTGTTCAACAAAATCCGCTCGAAGATTGTGATATGTAACACTGCATAAATATCCCGTGTATTTGCTTCTCTCTCTTTATCACTTATTTCTACATTATTTGGTTGACTTCCCTCCTCATAGTACCCGTAAATTGCGTGTTCCTCATCCTCTAAAATCATGTTATGTAAAATAACGAACGCGTACATCACATTTCGAATTTTGGCTTTTTCTGTGATCCAATATGACATCCTCAAAATGTGTCATCTTTTCTGCAAAACACCAAACGCCAGTACGACGTCTTTTCGTGCCGCCATTTGAGCACCATTAAACTTAGTTCTCTTTTTGTTTAACGTTGTACCCATTGTAAATGATTTTACAAACACGGCATTATTCGGGTAAATATCATCCGTTAGATAATAACCGTATATGTACACTATTCTGTTTAAAAAAAAAGCCTTCGGTCCAACACTATCTATATAGTCGTTGAAAATAGATGATTGATTAAGAATATTTAAATCGTTATTTGCAGCAGACATACCAAAGAATGCATGGCAAATCCAAAAATCTTGTGATGCAACCGCTTCAAACATTATAGCCAGTTTTTTTTATCATATCCACTAGGGTGTTGCCTACGCCATGCAGTTGGACAATTTTCTCACCCCCATTTCATACAATCTAAACTATCGATCATCCCAGGGAAACCATGTCGCTTTTCATCAGCCTCCAATAGTTGTTGTATGTCACCAAACGTAGGTTTATCAAATATTTATTTAAATATAGATCAATGACATACTCACAAAAATTATGGAAGTTTTCCCTCGCGATTCATTCTGACATTTTTGTATATTTATCTATAATGTCTGAAGTCGTGCCATAAGCCAATTGTCTAATCGTGGACATGACTTTTTGCAACGTGCTAAATCCAAGACTACCACGTGCATCCGTTTTTTGTTGAAAATATTTATTCGAAATAAATGACGACTCATACGAAAACGAAGCCTAAAAGTAGTAGCATCAGAAGTCGGGTTGGGTGAAAAATAATCACTTTCCAATAAGTCATATGCGGTGATTAGATAGTACTATATATTTCCTCCTCTTGGGTTTTGAGGAGCATCATTCGTCTTTCAATATAGTTTCAACCACTTTCTAAACCACTGAAATTATCAGAGTCGGTCCCTTGTTATCTGACGAGAATAAAAGAAGCTTCTCAAGCAAGACGATGAAGATGACAAACTTGAGCCTTTCATTTTTTTAAATGATGTTAAAATTGGGAGTCAATAAATATTTGAGTAGAGAGAAATGGTTGATTTCGTTGTATTAAAAAAAAAACGGGTTGAAAGATGTGAATATAGAGGTTTTTTTAAAAATAATAATTTTTTTTTTTCAAACTAGTTGTTCAACGGCTAGTTATACCACCTCCAATCGAAGGCTACCACATTGCCCTCAACGCCGGTCGAAATTTTCAAGTCCCCCCTCCAACGCCGCCAACTACGCCATTTCAGGGGTGGTGTGCCGACGTGGAATGGCTTCATACTAGTTCTCCCCAAGAATATATTTGTTAACACTTTTTCTCTCAAAAATTGATAATGAATTTCAGTGTACTTTGTTCTTGCATGCAAGGTGGGCTTTTCTTGCATGCCCCAAGAAACAAACAAACATACCGACTTTTCTTTCTTGCTAATCAAGGTCTCTCTTATTTCTATACATAAAGTCTTGACTTTATGGAAGAATTACTGTACGGTTAATTCTTTTTGGCTTGTTAGATGGGCTCGTTTTAGAGGAGTTGCAACTTTGTATTGTATCATTTCTTTTTCGAAAACAATGAAGCAATAGTGTCCCATCCTTGTTTTGGTGACTCCAAATCACGGAGGTGGTCAAGGAGCTCTTCTTCGATCGTAGTTTTAAGTAGAAACATCGCCTTCCCTACCTTGATTCTCCACTTCTGAATCGTACCGTTTATGTCGATCTTGAATGCGCAACGTATGCCCCATTCGTGACCTCCCAAAGATCTTGGCCTTGGTGGTACTCCTAATTTTATTCTAAACCGAATTATATTTACGGAAATAGACTTGTAATGTTATAGTAGTGTTCTTTTTGTGGTAAAGGTTATGGCTGTTTAAGATTTCCTTTTGTAAATTAGAAACAAACTGATATACAAATTTCATATATTTGATTAATTATATGGTGTATAATATGACATAGGTAAACAATTTTTTTGGAAAAAAAAGAAGAAGCAAAATGATGTTTTATAAGCAGCCCCAAGAGACATCAATATCGACTGTTTCTTTCTTGTTGGTGCGCATACAAACATATATATTCTTAGTGGATATTTCATGTTTCTACTAAGCAATACATAGAATATAAGAAATCCACTAATTAAGCACCTACTAGGTTTAAAACAACTTTTATTTATTTAATTACTTACAATATTTGTTTCTAGATACGTAAAATGAACATATGTCGTCTACTAAAGTAATAATTTAATATATTTTCAACAAAGGGCAAACTCTTTCAATCTCCTTGGGATTTGATTTGATAAAAAAAGAAAGTGCATACATATTGACATTTTGGTTTGTTTATGCATATTGTGAATTTAAAAGCCGATAGCAATAAAACGAATATACCCACAATTTACAAGTGGTATACCTCTTCACAATTGTATTGGGACACTATAAATGTTACCTCTACTATTTATATTTTAAGAAATCTTTCTATCACCATCACATACAGAAATCTTTCTATAATCATCACATACTGAAAAGGTATGGTCCTAAATTCTGCGTTGACCTATCAGGTCACGCGCGAAACCGTACCCTTAACAAACTAATTTGGTAGCTTTCCAAACTTTGCGCCGAACAAACATGTTTAACCTAGGTCACGTGCGGGGTCAAGGCAAACACAAGACCAGATTTCACACTTGACTCTTTGGGTGAAAACCCTCACTCCCTGGACTTTGCGCCGGCTACATCGGACATTCCGGATGGTCGCGCGGAAGACAGAAGCGCAGGTAATCCAAAGACAAGTACTAAACTTACAATTGGCAGAACAATGGACCAATAAGCGTCCACCTGGCTGTATCCTGTAACACCCCGTGTTTTCAAATGTCAAAGTCAAAGTCCAAGTCAATTTTGACTTCTTTGACTGTTAACTTTTCTTTTTACTTTTTGTATTATGTGGAGTAAGTGTTGTCTAAATGAAATGATCGAATGTTTAATTGATGCGACCGATTTACGACTGTGAACAGTAGGAAGTAACAATGCGATAAAGTTAATCGATCAATAATCAAGCTAATCGATTCATCAATCAAGCTCAAGACTCGAGTTATGTGAACTCTGGTATCGTTATACGTGTGTGTGTGCCTTATGTGTTACTTGTGCGTGCTTACTTATATGTTTGGTGTGGTATTCAAGCGAATCAATCGAAAATCGAATCGAAAATCGAAAGGAAATCAAACTCAATCGAAATCGACACCGAAACGTGACTTGTAGAAGATTGTATGTTAGATATAGTGGTTGGGACTGGAAGTAATTTGACTAGGAACTCTATCGTATTCATACCATCGTCCATCGAAATCGAAACATCGAAAATCGTCGCGAAACGCTCAAAGTGAGTCGCGGATCGAACAGGAGGCATCCTGGTCGAACAGGCCAGCCGATCAGCTAGCATCTTCCTAGCCGATCGAGCAGCCCATTCGATCGGAGCTCCTAGCCGATCGGCTGCCACTTTCCTCTTTTGGAGCCTATAAATAGGGCTGTCATTGTCACACTTTCTATTTTTGGAAAGCTCTGACCGAACCAGCCTTCTTCTTCACCTTTTCTCAGATTTCTCTCAACTCCGGTAAGTTTTTACTCTAATTCTTGTACGATTTTGATCATAGCATGATTCTACACCTTTCTATCTTTCAAAACTTGATTTCTAACCGTGAAATCACCAAGATCTAAGTGTTCTTGGGTGATGTCATTATGGTGTTCTTGAAGAACACCAAACTTTGGCCTCATTCAACCATGAATAGCTTAGATCTGACCGGTTTCCACATAAACAAACAAAGATTTGTAAGAATCTTAACATTGTTATGAATAAATTCCCAACGTTCTCCAACCTTTTACACCCGAAACCTTAAAACCGGTAGAAACGGAGCTTGAACCGGCTAACTAATCATTCTAACAGTTAAGAGGTTCAAGATTTGGATTCTACATACAAAGTTCACCGACGATGGGTTAAACTCTAAGCCGACGTTCCGAACCGTTCACCGGCCAGACTTGGGTGATTCCTGTCTGAGCCGAAGAAACGAGTAGGAACGGAGGATATCATAGTTCAACTCGTTATCAAACTACCTCGATATGACAACAAGTAACTAAACAGCCAAGAGTTAGACGAAAGGCCGACCAGGTCAGACTTGCTGGCCGAACGGCTAGGCTGTTCGAACAGCCCAGCCGATCGGACATGCCAGCCGATCGACCGGGCCAGCCGATCGGCTAGCACATGGCGTCTCACTTTTCAAACTTCCTGAGGTATGGTATTGACGAAGTGATGTTCGATCGAGTATGCTACTCGATTGGTAAACATTACTCTTCGGATCATGAGATACTATGCTTCAACACTTGATTGATTTTACAGCTCGTTCGTAGTAGGGAATGCAGCCGATCGAACAGTCCGTTCGATCGAGCGACATCCTGTTGAGAACCACTTCAAAAGTTCCCAGCCGATCGGTTAAGCCGGCCGATCGAACGGACCGTTCGATCGATCGACCTGAAAGGTAAGAACACCTTAGTGTTCTCATATACTACCACGAAAACTTCGAAAGTTCAAATCCTCAAACACAAACACACCAGAGGAAGAAACATTCCACTCGAATGGCCCAGCCGATCGAGCCTACCGGCCGATCGAACAGGACTGTCCAAACGGACATACCAACCGATCGAACAGCCCGATTCAATCGAACCTGCCGTTCGATCGACCAGCCTATTCGATCCCTTCACACTTGTCTGTTTTTCCACGTTACTCATTGTTGTGCTATCGAACTATTCAGGCTAACCCTACTCTCAGCGCTCCCTTCAATCCATAATCAATCACTGTGAGTATACTCGATCCCTTTTTGCTTTTGGCACTTTTGGGTGTTACATACGTTGCTTATACCAAGACACAAACGATCACACTACTCATACTATTTGAACGCTAACCAATATGCATGTATTACGTGACTTAATGAATGCTTGTTGATTGTGTTTACACGTGGAATGCTGTCTACCTGCCTTAACGACATAGTACTATAGTTTAGACTCAGCACCCGTTCACACGGGGGTTGTTAAGGACAATTACTTGCATGGATTACGGTGGTAATCATGTATTGCGAACCGTCTCGGACGGTCAACCCGCAGTCATTGGTAATGATAGGTCCATGTCGATAATTAACATGCTTCGTTTTCCTCTGTGTACGTGCTGGTTATGCGTAAACTATTCAAACTTTATATGCTATTATCAAACTTGTATGCTCACCTTTACATTTTATGTATTGACTTTATTTTAACGTATGTGACAGGTAATTAGGATGCTTATTTGCTAGGAAAGCGAGGCTAGAATAAGTTTCTAGAAGCCCCCAACAAATAGTTGTCTGCCGAGAACAAGCGTCTAGGGCATAGTTGTCTGTAGATCTTGTCCTCTAGCATTACAGCCAGAAAGTCAACAGAATAGGGGTCTAGAAGCAGATAAACAATTGCTGTAATAATATTTGAATCTGAGTTGTCGGAACGGAAATTCTTGTTTGGATGATTATCTGTAATGACATGTTTGTTTATTCGGGATACGGTATGGGACGTATCTTTAACTGAATTATATAAATAGTTGTTATGGAAACTTCTGAACAATCTGTTTCGCTCAGTGCCATGCCCTGATGTTTCCGCCATCCGTTGGGGTGTGACATATCCGATCATGCTCCACGATTGACAATCGTACAACAGACAAGAAGGTACACAAGGACGCTTACGTGGCACCAATCAGCGTATGCCGACAACTGCACCATGATCTCCACTTAGCCGCTGATGACACAACAGACAACAAGGACAACGGTCAGGCCACGTGGATCCAATCCGCGTGCGCCAGCTTCTTTCTCGCCCAGAAGCACCAACGGTCGTGGCAGAGGGCACAAAACGGATATTCCTTGTTGTTGACTAAAGGCCCAAGGCCCATCAGCCCATCTCCTTCCACACCACTCCAACTATAAATAGGAACCTTCACCTACAGGTTTAAGGATCTACTTCCTTGTTCTCTCACTCTTAATTACATACTTATATCCTCAAAGCAAATACTTATTCTCACGCCGGAGAGTGGTTATAAGGAGAACCCCCCTATTCCCTTCCTTGTAACGAGCTTAACGAAGTGTTTAGTGTTTTGCAGGATCATTACCATCACAGCTTGGATGAGACAAAGAAGTTTAACCTTATTTGTTGAGACACAAATCACAAGCTAATCACTAGATTAATTCCGTGTTTCTTCATTTGAAGGGGTATGGTCCCAAATCCTGCACCGACCTATCAGGTCGCGCGCGAGATCATACCCTTAACAGACTAATTTGGTAGCTTTCCCAACTTTGCGCCGAACAAACAGGTTAAACCTAGGTCACGCGCGGGGTCAAGGCAAACACAAGACCATATTTCACACTTGGCTCTTTGGATGAAAACCCTCATTCCCTGGACCTTGCGTCGGTTACATCGGACATTCCGGATGGTCGCGCAGAGGACGGAAGCGCAGGTAATCCAAGGACAAGTACTAAAGGTACGAGTGGCAGAACAATGCACCAATAAGCGTCCACCAGGCTGTATCTGATCATGCTCCACGATTGACAATCATACAGCAGACAAGAAGGTACACAAGGACGCTTACGTGGCACCAATCAACGTGCGCCGACAACTGCACCACTATCTCCACTTAGCCGCTGATGAAAGAACAGACAACAAGGACAACGGTCAGGCCACGTGGATCTAATCAGCGTGCGCCAGCTTCCTTCTCGCCCAGAAGCACCAACGGTCGCAGCCACGTGGATCTAATCAGCGTGCGGCAGCTTCCTTCCACACCAATCCGGCTATAAACAGGAACCTTCACCTACAGGTTTAAGGATCCACTTCCTTGCTCTCTCACTCTTAATTACATACTTTTATCCTCAAAGTAGATACTTATTCTCACGCTGGAGAGTGGTTACGAGGAGAACCCCCTATTCCCCTCCCCGTAACGAGCTTAACAGAGTGTTTAGTGTTTTGCATGATCATCACCATCACAGCTTGGACGAGACAAATAAGATTAACCTTATTTGTCGAGACACAAATCACAAGTTAATCACTAGATTAATTATGTTTTTCTTCATTGGCGCCTACCGATTTTTTACAATCACTTTTTCATCTTCTTCTCTGAGCTGTTCTTTTATCTCAATCAATGGCTGATCAAGGAATTCCTTTGTTGGTGCATATTTTGTATGTCCGCCACTGTGCGAAGAGGCTAGATAGAGCGTGTGTTGAATATTGTATAGATTAGTGTGAAAATGGGCGGGTTTTGTAATGATTGTACCCATTCGTACGAATGGCACATTCGTACCAAAGGGACGTCAAGTCGTTCAAGTCACATTCGTATGAGAGAGCCCATTCATCCCAGGCAGTTTCGTGCGAATATGCTTTGCCTATAAATTGGGGATGAGGGCTCCTCATTTGATAAGTTTCGGTTCCTAGAGAGGAAATGCTGGCGAAATTTCTCCAGAGTTTTTCCAGCTTGTAAAATATGTAAACTCTTTCGGTATGAATGAATAAAGCATTCCACCAATGACTATTCTGCTTTTACTCCTTTCTTAGTAATAATATTCTACTAAATCTGTTTTATCGGGGCCAAAACTTCGTCTAATCCACCGGATCCTGGAATCTCATACTTTCCCACCCATTGGTGCACGCCTTCAAGCAGGTACAGTGGAGGACATCGTGCATGTCCAAAGCCTGCCTAATGAAGAGTCCACCGAGGGGGAGGGCATAACTGTTGGGGTCATCCGCGTGAGTGGTGTCTGCACCGCTCAAAAAATAACCCCAACAAGGCATGACGCCGGTCCATCCGCACCAGCACCATCAAACATATCTGCGTTGTTAGGAATGCTAGAGGGAGAAACTCTCGCCTCCAGGTATGCAAAATCTCAAGCAACATTGAATCTGATCTATGCACAACTGAGTGCACAGCAAGCGTTGATTCAAGCGCAGATATAACCATCTCCTTTCGTGACTCCTGCTCCACGATAAGTGGACAAGCAGACTCTAGAACATGCACATGCGTGGAGTCAACAACACGAAAGGTCGTCCTCACCAAGAATACAGAGTGTGCGTGACACGCATGACACTTACGGAGAAATAGAGAGCAACTATGATAATCACATCATCAACAACGGAAGCCTCTGTTGAGTAGCCGGCTAGGGCCGTGCAACATAAACAATGAGTGGGAGCACACCAAGGAAGAGGACTCAACATACAACAAGAAGAGTCCTCAGTTTTCAGCAGACTTCAGAAGAATAATGAGGCTTATAAACCACGTGTGCAAATAGCTTATAACCCGTCGGCTGAACATGATTACACCCTGGTGTACAGGAGAGCAGCAGCAGCTGAGAAGTCAAAGTCATTCGCGAGATCGCTTTCGCATTGTTGGTAAAGGCAAAACTTCCACAAATAGTCGGTAAGTTCAACGACTTCACTAATCCAGATGACCACATTCAATTGTTTACAAGTGTTGGTGTCGTAGGAGGATGGACCATGCTCATATGGTGCCATCTTTTCGTGGAAACCCTAACAGGTGCTGCACGCGCATGGTTCGACAGCCTCCCATCAGAGAGAATCAAGTGTTAGACAGATTTGCAAGAGAAATTCCCGCTCACTTCAGCCGGCAGTGAAGGTACAAGCGCGACACCTCCGAGGTAATGGACATATGAAGGCGTGAAGGTGAAGGTTTGGAAGAATTCATCACTCGCTTCAACAAGGAGTGTTTAGAGATTGGTGGGGTCAGCGAAGATCTCATGTGCGCCCACTTCAAGAAGGCCATACGCTGCAATAGTCTAATCCGGACTATCACAGGAGATGGCATGCCAAAAGAGTGGGAAAAGCTGATGGAAGCGACAAAGATTGTCGCGCAAACAGAAGAAACCCTAACCGGGATCAGGTATGGTCGTTACTCGAAAGACCACTACTCAACAGACCACTACTCAATAGACCACCACTCAACAGACCACTCCCCAAAGGACTATTCACATGACTCCAGCAAGCGCGACAAAAGGAAAAGACATTCCGACTGGAGGTTAAGTCAGTCGCACAATGACGAAGGAAGACACCGACACGGTGAAGATGCCCGAGCTACGATCGACAAAGTAGGGTATACAAAGGCAAGAAAGGGTAAGACTCAGGAGACACAATGGACTTCACTAACTAAGACACCCCTCGAGGTTCTTAACACAGAGAAGTTGGATCTCAAAGATCCACCACCAATGCGCAGCAAGAAAGGCCAAGACCCCAACTTATTTTGTGAGTTCCATAAAGATATCGGGCACTTGACCGATGATTGCATTGACCTGCGCATGGAGATCGAGAAATCTCTGAAGAGTGGCAAGTTGGAGCACCTCTTGAAGAACGTGCGCAAAAAAACAAAGAAGATCCAGATGATCAATGGGTGATCGATTGGTTCATCGCATCACACTGCAAATAAACACCGGTGAGACCGTCCGTGACCAGCTCTATGGCTCAAAAAGGCGGTTATCCCGGTTAAAATAAAAAACCCATCGCGCTTGATAGCTGTCAATGCAACCGATGGTGAATTCAAGAAGTTTCATCCGTGACAATGAAACGCCTGATGCCGACAAGGCGCGTATCACATACGTACTTCAGACGGTCACATCTATCTACCTAGGACACAAGACAACAGAGGGAAAAGTTTTACATTTAATGCATCACCTATGTAAGCGAGGGCCACACGCCTAACAAGTTTACTAATACGAGTGTTCATTACATACTTTTTTCCTTTTTATTTCCTATAATACATACAAATTACAAAAGCATGTTCAATTTCTACTACGCGCAAAAACACTACAGTAAATTACGAGCTCATGAACTAAGTGTTGGACCCAGTATGGCCTTAACAACTTCTTTTTACGTAATATGGCAAGTGATTTCAGTATATGTGAAAAAGATGTGCGGAAATGGAAATCAGACTTTCAAGAAACAAGACCTATAGAATTATCAAGTTTATATCACTTTGAAACAAATTAGTTTAACAAGGTGATTGTAAGATTGTTATCTAATACAAATGAATCTTGATTTCTGTGGGTGAGAAGAGCAGTGGAGTTTGGGTGTTTGTATATGAATGCTAAGCTTCAAACTCAAGTATCTTCTGCCTCTCGAGCCTTCTATTTATAGACGGCTGTGGACATGAATAAACAATTGTTTATTCATGCAATAAGTCCTGCGTAAAGTAGCAATTTGACATATTCATTGAATCCATCGTTCAAGTTGCATTTGTAATCATGATAACCAATAATGTCATGCTTCGGTCATGGGTGGCAGGATAGAGTTGTGATTTTTAGACAAGTGGGTCTTTTATCAGAATTTCTGATAAGCCACTTCATCAGAAATTCTGGTGAACAAATCATCAGAAAGTCTGACGATCAGAATTGTCAGAACTGATGATATTTCATCAGAAATATCATCAGATCCATCAGAAATGACATTCTCTGATAATCCAAATCAACTCTTGATCAACTTGTGATTCTTTGTAGTAGATACATTGCTTTTCAGTTGTCCTATCTGATTTTCTTCATCTTGTTGTGATCTTCAGGACTGTTATCTTCTTCAGAGATCCAGTTGATTGAGATTTTCTTCAATACTTACAAATAAAGTTTCCTAACAGTTTCCCCCTAAGTATTGTAAGAAAATGAACTACCTCTATGTCCAAATGTAAACAACTTTTAACTAATTCTTGAAAAAGAAAGATCAAGTGACTATGTCTCACAGACATAAAGCATAAAACATAAAACTTAAAACATAAACCATCCAACCATTGTTCAAAAACAGAAAAACAATTTCTAAATATTGTTAAAAAAACAGCAATATCTCATCAATTCATTTAATTAATCTTCACTCCACCTCTGTGTTTGTCTCCTGGTTTCAACTTTTTTTGTGATCAATTATCTTTTGAGTTGCCTTGTACATTGATTTGTACCATTCTCTTGCTTCCATCCAATTTTCAATGCAATCTTCAATTTTTTTTCTCAGCTGTTCATTGTTCTTTCCTTTCTTCTTGAGCTGCTCTTGTTTGTCATTTATGCAGTTTCTTATATATTTTAAAGTTTGGTTTGAATACCTGCAAATTTCACTAATTTTGAATAGAGCTTTCTCTTCATGGGCATCTTTGAAGACTGCACATATTTCTAGTGTGTCAAAGATTGCTCCAGTTCTTGCTAACTTTGAAGGGATTTCAGCTGGAGTCATTGTGTTGGGTGGAGGTATTAACACTTTGGTGCTATACTCGAAATTGATACATAGATCAAAGTCTGCTAGTGCTGCTCTTTTGTATAATTTTGCTCCTGCACTTTTAAGACTGTCAAGGGCTCTCCTGATCACTACTAAACCACCTTTCCATTCATCAATGATGTTCTTCATCTTGACTATGTCCATTGGATGAATCTTATCAGCCAGGTCTGCATCAGTAACCTTTTGAACATCTTTGTCTTTTCTGATCAGGGTGTACTTGTTTTGACTTTCATCCCCTAATATGCCTCCTCCGGTAGTCAAAGTATCAACTCTTTCAATTGATACTATTGGATTGGTCAAGTTGTTGTGCAATATTACCCAGCTGCCATTATTTCTTTCTTCAAGAATACCTTTACTCATTGGTGAGAGCAGCCTTGTTGGGTTGTCTTCTGGACCTTTCCAATAGTAGTGCTTCAGATGTTCTTCTGGATACATGATTGTGTGTAGATCACCTTCCAGCACTTCTGATTCTTTGATGTTGCCTTCTGAATCTTCTCTCATTATTTTTCTTGGCCTTTTTGAGGAGGTCACTTCATCTTCCATTCTTCTCTTCTCTTTTGTGTCCATTCTTATGCTAAATTCTGTTTCTCCAGTAATGGTTGTAGAAGATGGTTGACCTGGAGTATATTCTTTATGTTGGATTCTTGAAGTGTCTGGTTTTGGTATGTTTGGTGGAGGACCCATGGGTAACTTTTGTTTATCTGGTGGTGGACCCATGGTCTGCTTCTGTTTTTGAGCTGTTAAGGTTTCTGTTTGCTTGATTTGTTCTTGTTGGATGGTTTCTGGTTGATGTTGAGGATTTTCTGACTCTGTTGCTTGTCTTTCTTGTGGAATTGGAGTCTTTAGTGTATGAAGATCAACTTTTGCCAGTGTGGCAACATTGTACTGCAATCTTTTTACTAGCAAGTGAATGTTAGTAAGAGCTTGAGTGTTTGTTTGTTCTTGTTTCTTTATCTTCTGAAACTCCTGATTTTCTTTATTTCTTTGTTCATTTATTTCCAGTATCAACTTCTCAAAAGCCTCAGTCAAGCTGCTGCTGTTGGCTCTGAGAAGTTGTATTTCTTCAAGAAGCCTTCCTGAACTTGAACTTTCTCCTGCAGTTGCAATCTCAGTCATCTTTTTCTTGATATCATGTAGTTCTTTAAGAGCCTTCTCCATTTCTGATGAACTTCCTTTGTTTTCTGATGACTTTTGTATTTCTTTGAGAGCTGCATTATTTTCTTCTGTTTGTTTCTGCACAGTTTTGACAGTTTCTGATAAAACTTTGATTTCTGATTTTTGATTTCTGATTTCTTCCAGTATCAGATCAAGTTTTTCCTCCATAACTGTTTTCTCAGTAGCATCTTTATCTTCAAGTTCTTTATGAAGTTGTTTAGGGGACATAAATGGTTGTCCTTGGGAAATAGGAGAAACAACAGATGTTTCTCTTCTAACACCACCAGAAAACATATTTTCTGATGTTCTGAGGTTGAGAGGATTGGAAGTATCCAAATTCTCTGTTCCATCACCAGAAAATTGAAACAAATTCAAGTCCTGGTTTTCCTCATATCCTTGAACCCTTTTAGGTTCTCCATGAGTTGTTGAGAAACTTTTATTTTTCTCATCCAGGTTTCCTTGATCAGTAAACTGATCTCCACCTGTTGTCACCACATTTTCCTCCTCAGAGTCTGACTCAGAAAATGGGTCTTTTGTTTTACTCACATTTTGTTTTGTAAAAAACAGTGCTTCTTTGTAAAATTTCATATTTTCCTTGAATTGATTCATCAGAATCACTTTCAGAAGTATAAAATATATTGAGTTTAGATTTTGTTGCACCTGTTTCTCCCATATGTGAGCCTTCTGCATGATGTTCTTCTGTTGCATCAGTCATATGCACATCTTTATCAGCTGGATGAGGATCAGATTCATCCTGCTGCTCTATTCTTGGTGTGCTTGATTCTTCTGCATCATGCTCCATGGGTGACACTTTTTCAAATCCTTCTTTTGTTTCTTCTTGTTTACTTAACATTCTCAGATATTCTGCTGTGTATGATAAGTTTTCTGGTATCAGATCCATCATATTTTCTGGCAGAATAGGTACATCAAAATCTGACTTCCATGACCCTGCAGCACTCCAAGGTCTCATAATTTCTGATTTCCACATAAATTTTGATTTTTGGAGTTTGTAGATTTCTTTCAGAAAAAGCATCAGAAATTATGATGGACAGAAATCTGGGGAATGGTAGATGTGAATCTATCTTTCCAGTTTTGGTCAGAATTGATCTTTTGATCAGTTTAAATATTTCTGTTCCAAAATCAATATTCAACCCAGTTATGAGGCTGAACATGATTGTTAGAATATTCATATTTATCTGATCCGTACATCCGATCTTGGATGATAAACACTTATTCAGTATCTCCATTAACACTTGCCAGAAGGCAGGTAGTTTGTTCCTCTTGAACTCATTGATTTTTGAAATCTTTGCCTTGCATCCCTGATGTGTGAAAATGTGTATATTAAATTCGAACAAGTTTTAAAAATGGAATCACAACCTAAACCACACACAATCGGCAAGTGCACCGGTCGCAGTGTAGTGTAGATGGCAAGACCGGATATCAATCCGTGGACACTATATGCAAACTCTAGATACTGAACCTCTATCGAATAAATAGTCAAATTTTTAGATTTGTTTTGAGTGATTTTAAATAATTAATTAACAACTAAAATAAGCAAGAAAACGTAGGAAACAAAACAAGCAAACGAAGCAAACACGTGCGCAAATTGTGATCAAATATATATGAGATAAAGGCTACCTAGGTGTCGAATCCCTAGAGATGTCCCAAACAAGAAAGCAAGACTAAATGTGAAGTGCTAGAAGGAACAGGCTCGAGCTATCGATACCAAATCCTACGAAAATAGAATCCTTTTGACCTCAGAGACAATAATGTTGAGAGAGAATCCCACAATCGCAAAGCAAACCCAACTTTGATAATTGGAATCCTAGGAAACCCTAATTACGATGCAATAAACGAGCCCGAGCTATCGGTCACCTAATCTACCCACCAATAATTAGCTAATAACCTAGCTCACCCTAATCGTCTTTCGAGTCACAAGATGAGGATGCAAGTTTTAATATCGTGATTTTAATTATTATTCAACTTGGTCAATTTCTCAACACAATACCTAACCCGAAAATCCTAAGATAACCGAATTAAATTAAATTCTAAGTCTAGGGGGAATTTCTTCGTGCCTAAACCGTTGAATTTATTGACTAATAAAATAACCAAAACATACCAACATTCAATATCAAGACCAATATCAAAGAAAAGTTATGTAAATCACATCAAATAACCGAAAACATGTCACAAACGCATCACAATCCTCTAGTTCATCAAAACCTAGGTAGTTATGAAGTTTAGCTACTCATGATCAAGAACGAAACAAAAACACAACCAAAATCACGGTTCATCGTAAAAAAAAAAAAATTAAGCTACTAACCTGCCTGCTTAAATTAATTCACGTGCCTGTGAGCCTGCTTATTAATTCTTTTGACTTTTGAGACGTGCTTGCTTGCTAGCTTCCAAATCTTTTCGAATTGCAGTAGACTTTCGTGACGTGCTTGATAAGCTGCTTGTTCTTTTTTTCTTCTTGTTCGATCCCAGCCGCCACTCAATATGCTTGTTGCCGTCACTGTTGCCTGCCGCCAATATTGTTCCCCAAAAAGAATAATAGGGTCAACTCCAAATATATATTTTTTCTTTTCTTGTTGTTTGACCTTGCTGCTGCCAAAAGACCCCACCAATTAGGGCTCCCCCTGTATGCATTTAATTAGAGTTGAAACAAAACTTCCGTAACTTGGGCTCCAACTAGCGAACGGCTAAAGGTCAGTGGGCCGAGGCCACTTCATTGCTTTCTTTCTTTTTATTTCACCAGCCCACTAATTGATGTATGGAATAATACATATCATAATATTCCATTTACTTGTACCACAATCCCACAATTATCACATTCACGTAAGTAAACTATATGAACATTAGGGACTTTCATGGCTCACTCAATTGCTCCAAATTAATGCCCAAGTGTCTTGATTTAATTTTATAATTATAGAGACAAGTGGTCTTAGCCCCAATCACGGAAAATAGCGGCAATTTTTCTTTAGTCACTGGTGGTCTACTCCACTCAACTGGCTAGTTATTTATTTGTTACTCTTTTCCGCTCCATTTACATCAACACCTGCCAAAACACAAAATAATATCATATACACTAAAAACTAAATAAAAACAAATAAAGCTATACAATAATTATACATTTTACACGGGACAAATATGTGTATTTTACACCACATCAAATATCCCCACACTTAAACCTTTTTCGTCCCTGAAAAAGACTTATGCAAAATCCCAAGCAACACGTCAACTTAAACACTTAACAATAACGCAAGTCTCGAACAAGTCATAACGCGAACTACGAAATCATCAAGCACAGCGGTTTCGCAAGACTTACAACGTTCAAAAGGTTGATCATTCAAAATATTTCTAAAAAACGGGCCTACCTAATCAAGCTTTTCTCACCTTCAAGCAACCAATCATGCAATGTCAACACCCCTCACAATTTCACTCAACACTCGGCTAATATGTATGATAATTCAAGTGAACTCTCAAAACCAAACTATGAAGCAACACTATCATAAGCTTGTACGTCAATCAGATTTCCACCTATTTGTTAAAACTTGGCACTGATCAAGAGGACTTAAACGGGTAGGTAAGGGCTAAAGGTAGGTTTTTTTTTTTTTTTTGGGAAACATGTGGCTAAACACAAATGATCACACAATAAACCGGATAAGCACGAAATAAAATACTAACATATTGGTCATTTCGACCCACAACTTTATTCCTTTTTTTTTGTTTTTTTTTTCATTTTCATTTTTTTTCTTTTTTCAAACACAAATAACAATCACGTAATACGATCCGGCTATCAAATCACAGATGGGTAACAAACGAATGGCTAGGCTCAAAGTGGTGTAACTAAGGGTAATGGTGAAACAGGTCAAAACACAAGGCTAAACAAAAGGTGATCCTAATGCCTCTATCATATCCATGCCAAATCCTAACCGAAGGTCTCAAACTGTATCAAAACGCACAAGTTCTAAAGTAACGTAACAAAGTCGGTAAACATACATGAAACGAAAATAATGAACATATAGATATGAAACATGTAAAGGCTCAAATCTCACTATCATGTGGTAAGTAAGGGCTACCGATATCGACAATGCACAATCAATCAACTCTCCGGCTCAATCCACTATCCTAGGCATCCCAAAACCTTTTACTTCCCAAAAACAGAATCAATCAACCTACTATCCCGCAACTTAAAGAAACATGTGCTCTCCAACTCGCAAATTCGACAGTTAAACCGCTTTTGACCGACGTTTTGAAAAGGTTTTTCGTTTTCTATGCGCTAAAGGACCGGGACTCACAAAACCAACTCTCTTTTTTTTAATTAATTTTTTTTTATTTTTTTTTGATTTTTTTTTGACTCAAAACTACCTAAAAAGACGTAGTCTCCCATCCCCACACTTAAAATTTACATTGTCCCCAATGTAGGATGAAAGATAACTAAAAATAAATAAGAAAATAAAACCTAAAATAATATACAAAATAAAAAGATAACGAATTGGAAAGGACTTAGCTGGTTAGGATAAAAATCAGTGCCAGCTGCGCGTGTCATCAATCCAAACCCGTACACGATCGTATAGCATTTCCTTCGCGATCGGCTTTGACTCTAACTAACAAGCTCGGTAAATGCCTGATATTTGAAAAAGCAGCTCCAAACTCACCCGAATGGAGATTGAGTACGGGTGGTACATATTCAAACATGCATCAACAAAAACAAGCAAAACCAAAGCAGTACTAACTCTAAAAAAAACGACAAAAACTGACTCAAACCAACTAATTTAGACTCATGTACACAAAAGATAAAAAAATAAAATAAATACTACTAAAAATCATACAAACTCTACAACTCGGACGAACATCCGAGTACGCAAACCAACTCTCACGTGCTCATAACGGGGAGGTCAATCACCTCCTCCTCTCGATCCTCTGTCGGTCCCTCGACAAAATGCTTCAATCGATGCCCATTGACCTTGAACCTCTGACCGTCTTCATTCTCAACCTCTATTGTTCCGTACAGAAACACCTGCCTAACCACATACGGTCCATGCCAACGCGATCTCAACTTTCCCGGGAACAACTTCAACCGGGAGTTGTATAGCAAGACTTTCTCCCCACACTTGAACTCTTTCACCTACTTCAAGTGTTTGTCGTGCAACGCCTTAGTACGCTCTTTATATGCCCACGACTTCTCATACGCCTCATCGCGCAACTCCTCTAACTCGTGCATCTGAAGAAACCGGTTCTTACCCGCAGCTGGCAAGTCAAGATTGACTGCCTTCAGTGCCCAGTATGCACGATGCTCTAGCTCCACCGGTAGATGACACGCTTTCCCATAAACTAACCTAAAGGGTGTGGTCCCAATAGGTGTCCGATAAGCAGTACGGAAAGCCCACAGAGCGTCATCCAACTTCTCGGACCAATCAATACGACTGTTTCCGACAGTTTTCTCCAAGATTCTCTTAATCCCCCTATTCGAATTTTCCACCTGCCCACTTGTTTGTGGATGATAGGCCGTCGAAAGCCGATGGGTGACCCCATAGCGTTTCAAGACCTTCTCCATTTGTGAATTGCAGAAGTGGGTGCCTTGATCTGAAATCAAGGACTTCGGTGTCCCGAACCTAGCAAACAATCTCCGTAAGAATCTCACAACAACCCTCGCGTCATTCGTAGGTAAGGCCTCTGCCTCCACCCACTTAGAGACATAATCCACTGCGACTAGGATGTATCGGTTCCCCCTCGACATGGGGAACGGACCCATAAAATCGATACCCCAAATATCAAAGACCTCAACCACCTGAATGGGGTTTTGGGGCATCTCATTACGGGATGAGATATTTCCTGTCCTCTGACAGGCATCACAACTTCGCACAAACTCATGTGCGTCCCTAAAGATGGCCGGCCAATAAAAACCCGCATCAAACACACGTTTGGCGGTATAAGCAGCACCATAAAGGCCACCAGTCGGTCCCTCCTGACAATGTCGCATAATGCTGCGCGACTCGGACCCAAACACGCATCTCCTAATAACCTGGTCCGCACCGATCCTAAACAAGTACGGATCCTCCCAAATGTAGTGCTTGACATCCGCAAAGAATTTCTTCTTTTGCTGATACGTCATGCCCTCCACAAGGTCACCTGTAGACAAGTAATTCGCCAGATCGGCGAACCAGGGAAAGCCTTCCTCGTGGGCTTTCAAAAACATCAACGCCTCATGGGGAAAATCATCCCCAATCCTGTCCTCCCGAGTCTTCTCTATCTCGGGGCTCTCTAATCTCGACAGATGATCAGCAGCAACGTTCTCAGCCCCCTTTTTGTCCCTAATCTCTAGATCAAACTCCTGAAGCAGCAAAATCCATCGAATAAGCCTAGGCTTCGCATCCTTCTTCGCAAACAAGTACTGAAGAGCCGCATGATCCGTGAAAATAATAGTCTTTGACAGCACAAGATAGGAACGGAATTTGTCGCACGCGAATACGACTGCCAGCAACTCCTTCTCCATCGTGGTGTAATTTTCTTGGGCGTCGTTTAGGGTCTTGCTAGCGTAGTAAATGGGATGAAAGTGTTTCTCCCTACGCTGCCCTAGAACGGCCCCAACAGCAAAGTCGCTGGCATCGCACATGATCTCAAATGGGAGGCTCCAATCGGGAGCAATCAGAATGGGAGCACTCACTAACCTCTCCCTAATCAACTCGAAGGCCCTCAAACACTCACCGTCGAACAGGAATGGCCTATCCTTCTCTAGCAGCTGGGTCATCGGGTAAGCAATCTTCAAAAAGTCGCGGATGAAACGGCGGTAGAATCCCGCATGACCCAAGAAACTCCGAATCGATTTCACAGAAGTAGGCGGCGGGAGCTTGGAAATAACATCAACCTTGGCTTGATCTACCTCAAGCCCCGCCTGTGAAATCTTGTGCCCTAGCACAATTCCCTCTCGAACCATAAAATGACACTTCTCCCAGTTAAGCATCAGGTTCGTCTCCTCACATCGAGTAAGCACATGCTCGAGATTACGCAGACAATGATCGAAGGAACTCCCAAACACAGAAAAGTCATCCATGAACACCTCCATGGAGTCCTCGATCAACTCGTGAAAGATCGCCACCATACAGCGCTGAAATGTGGCTGGAGCGTTACACAACCCAAATGGCATGCGCCGATACGCGAAGGTGCCAAAAGGGCATGTAAATGTGGTCTTTTCCTGATCCTCTGGTGCAATAGGGATCTGGAAATAACCTGAGAATCCATCAAGAAAGCAATAGAACTGCTGTCCTGACAGTCGCTCCAGCATCTGATCAATGAATGGCAAAGGAAAGTGATCCTTGCGCGTGGCGTCATTGAGTCTGCGATAATCTATGCAAACTCGCCAGCCGGTGACGGTCCTGGTGGGTATCAACTCATTCCTATCGTTGACGACCACTGTCATACCCCCCTTCTTGGGGACCACCTGGACAGGACTCACCCATGCAGAGTCCGAAATCGGGTAAATCAGTCCTGCATCCAGCAACTTAATCACCTCTTTCTTCACAACCTCCTGCATATTAGGATTTAGCCTTCTCTGAGGCTGAACCACCGGCTTGAACTCCTCTTCCATCAAAATCTTGTGCGTGCAAAACGAAGGGTTAATACCCTTGATGTCCATCAGCTTCCACGCAATAGCCTGCTTGTGCTCTCTCAAAACACTCATCAGCTTCTTCCTCTCCTCCTCCGTCAATCAAGCAGAAATGATGACGGGTAACTGCGATCCCTCGCCCAAGAATGCGTACTCCAGATGAGACGACAACTCCTTCAACTCCAGAGGCGGGGGTGCCTCAACAGACGGTCTCTCCTTCGGAATCTCCTCCTCCTCGATAACCTCAAACACCTCGAATCTAGGGGAAGGCTCGGTAGCCTGCAACAGAGGGTCCTGCTCAACATCTAACTCAGTGACCTCACTCCCCTGATCATCCATACTAGCATCATGCGTATCAGACGCATCTCTCCCACAAATCTCGCTGAGAAGGCTACCCACATGCGACATAAGAGTATCGATAAAGTATAGAGTGTCATCATGCTGCTGGGTATGCCTCATAGAACGCTGAATGTCGAATGTGACCTCATCCTCATCTACTCGAAGAGTCAACTTGCCGTCGTACACATCAATGAGTGCTCGTGCCGTGGCAAGGAATGGACGACCTAATATCAGTGGGACCTCAGAGTCCTCGTCCATGTCAAGGATGACGAAGTCAACTGGAAACACGAATTTGTCGACCTTCACCAACATGTTCTCCACGATGCCCCTAGGAAACTTCACCGATCGATCGGCGAGCTGAATACTCATGCGCGTAGGGGAAGGCTCTCCTAGGTCAAGCTTAGCGAAAATGGAATAGGGCATGAGATTTATGCTAGCACCTAGGTCAGCAAGCGCATTGCTGACAGTAAGATTCCCAATCAGACATGATATGGTAAAGCTACCAGGATCAGTCATTTTCTTTGGCAGCTTGTTCTGCACGATAGCAGAACACTCCTCACTCAGGGTGACAGTCGAAAGATCCTCTAATTTCTTCTTATTCGTAAGAAGATCCTTCAAAAACTTCTCATACTTCGGCATCTTCGCCAAAGCCTCGACGAGCGGGATGTTCACATGTAACTTCTTCAGCATCTCCATGAAACGACCATACTGCTCCGCGTCCTTACCCTTCACTAACCTACCAGGGTAAGGGGGTGTCGGCTTATACACCCTCATCGGCTCCTTCTCTGCATCCTTCTTCTCTACTGGCGACCCGCTGGACTGTGCTGTACTTGCTGGGCGCAGCCTAGGGTGCACTTTGCCAGCTGGGGTCTCCATCTCAATCACCTCGTCGACCTCCGGGTCCTCATCGACTACCGGCTCGACCTCTACAGCTCCTCGACCACTCCTCGTAGTAACAGCCTTTGCAGTGGCATTTGGATTACCCTCAGTGCTACTAGGGAGACCACCAGGGGGTCTCTGACTCAACTTCTCTGACATCGCACCTACAGTCCTCTCAAGATTCTGGAAAGCCATGCTCTGATTCTTCATGAAAGTCTCATGCTCCAAGAATCGCGACTGGTTCTCCTGATGTCGTGCCTCCTCTCTGGTCATGAACTGAGTCAGTACTGTGTCTGCTGAACCAGGGTCTCTTGATGCTTCTTCATTGTCTCCTGGTTCTGCCTCAGCATCTCCTCCAACGTGGGGCTTTTATTCGTACCCGAACTCGATCCTGCTCCTGTGTCCTGAAACAAGTTCTGACGCTGCTGAAACCCCGGTGGGTTGTTGTTCTTCCAACTAAAATTCGGGTGGTTCCTCCAATTCGAATTGTAACGCTCCCCGAAATTTCCTTGATTTCGATTACCCACAAACTCTACCTGCTCTAGTGTCTCAGTAGGGGCAATAGGACACGCGGTCGTGTCATGCCTACTAGTGCATATCTCGCATAGCTGCTCCTTCTGTACCTTCATATCACCCACCTGCTGCTTCAAAGCATCAATCTGTGCTTGCATCCTGGTGACCTCATCGACCTTGTGCACTCCTCTATGTGTAGTGGATGAATCTCTAGACTCAGGAAACTCGTAGCTACTCATCGCTATATCCTCGAACATATCCATGCACTCATCAGGTGTCTTGGCGGTCAGAAGATTGCCACCGGCAGTAGTGTTCAGCATATTCCTCGTAGTGGGCGTCACTCCATGATAGAACCTCTCAACTAAAGCCCAATCCTCATATCCGTGATGAGGACACTTGAGTAATAACTCCTTGAAACGCTCCCATGTCTCGTAGAATGAATCTCCTTCCTTTTGACGAAACTCTTGGATCATGCTCCTCAGACGAGCGGTTTTGGAAGGAGGGAAATACTTACCTAAGAATTTTTCTTTCATACCGGCCCAAGTAGTAATGGATCCCGCAGGAAGGGATTCCAACCAAGCATGGGCGCGGTTAGCGAGCGAGAATGGAAATAGGCGCAGCTTGCAGGCATCCTCGGTGACACCTTGCTCCTGGAACGTATCGCAGATAGCTGAAAAGCGCGAGAGATGGACATTCGGGTCCTCAGAAGGTAGTCCATGGAATTGGATGGTGTTCGTAACCATCGTGATGATCTGGGGTGGAATCTGCCAGCGATTAACCCCGATAGCGGGTCGGGTAATGCTGGAACGAGCATTGGCCGCGTTCGGCCTGGCGTAGTCTGCGACGACTCTCCTAGCTGGGGCTTCGTTGTCACCCATAGTAGAAGCAGAAGATGAAGTGTGTACCTGACTAGCTCGGAAAATGCGAAGGCGCTCGTGTAAATCTCGCTCGGGCTCAGACGAAGCAGCAAACGAAGGTGGCCCCTGTGAACGAGTGTGGTGCATACAATGAGAAGAAATCTAATCTAAGTACCAAAGCAAATCTAACCCTAAAGGCACAAATTGCAAGCAAAAGGCACCTAAAAGCAATGGAAATCTATGAAAGCAAATAAACAACTAAATAGACGACTCGGGTCGTTCTCTAAAGTGCCAGTGTCCCCGGCAACGGCGCCAAAAACTTGATGTGTGAAAATGTGTATATTAAATTCGAACAAGTTTTAAAAATGGAATCACAACCTAAACCACACACAATCGGCAAGTGCACCGGTCACAGTGTAGTGTAGATTGCAAGACCGGATATCAATCCGTGGACACTATATGCAAACTCTAGATACTGAACCTCTATCGAATAAATAGTCAAATTTTTAGATTTGTTTTGAGTGATTTTAAATAATTAATTAACAACTAAAATAAGCAAGAAAACGTAGGAAACAAAACAAGCAAACGAAGCAAACATGTGCGCAAATTATGATCAAATATATATGAGATAAAGGCTACCTAGGTGTCGAATCCCTAGAATCATGCAATGCTAACGTGACAATGATAACGGTTAAATATCTACTTCCCTCGATTGACCCCCCGCTAGAGATGTCCCAAACAAGAAAGCAAGACTAAATGTGAAGTGCTAGAAGGAACAGGCTCGAGCTATCGATACCAAATCCTACGAAAATAGAATCCTTTTGACCTCAGAGACAATAATGTTGAGAGAGAATCCCACAATCGCAAAGCAAACCCAACTTTGATAATTGGAATACTAGGAAACCCTAATTACGATGCAATAAACGAGCCCGAGCTATTGGTCACCCAATCTACCCACCAATAATTAGCTAATAACCTAGCTCACCCTAATCGTCTTTCGAGTCACAAGATGAGGATGCAAGTTTTAATATCGTGATTTTAATTATTAGTCAACTTGGTCAATTTCTCAACACAATACCTAACCCGAAAATCCTAAGATAACCGAATTAAATTAAATTCTAAGTCTAGGGGGAATTTCTTCGTGCCTAAACCGCTGAATTTATTGACTAATAAAATAACCAAAACATACCAACATGCAATATCAAGACCAATATCAAAGAAAAGTTATTTAAATCACATCAAATAACCGAAAACATGTCACAAACGCATCACAATCCTCTAGTTCATCAAAACCTAGGTAGTTATGAAGTTTAGCTACTCATGATCAAGAACGAAACAAAAACACAACCAAAATCACGGTTCATCGTAAAAAAAAAAATAAAAATTAAGCTACTAGCCTGTCTGCTTAAATTAATTCACGTGCCTGTGAGCCTGCTTATTAATTCTTTTGACTTTTGAGACGTGCCTGCTTGCTAGCTTCCAAATCTTTTCGAATTGCAGTAGACTTTCGTGACGTGCTTGATAAGCTGCTTGTTCTTTTTTTCTTCTTGTTCGATCCCAGCCGCCACTCAATATGCTTGTTGTCGTCACTGTTGCCTGCCGCCAATATTGTTCCCCAAAAAGAATAATAGGGTCAACTCCAAATATATATTTTTTCTTTTCTTGTTGTTTGACCTTGCTGCCGCCAAAAGACCCCATCAATTAGGGCTCCCCCTGTATGCAATTTTTTTAGAGTTGAAACAAAACTTCCGTAACTTGGGCTCCAACTAGCGAACGGCTAAAGGTTAGTGGGCCGAGGCCACTTCATTGCTTTCTTTCTTTTTATTTCACCAGCCCACTAATTGATGTATGGAATAATACATATCATAATATTCCATTTACTTGTACCACAATCCCACAATTATCACATTCACGTAAGTAAACTATATGAACATTAGGGACTTTCATGGCTCACTCAATTGCTCCAAATTAATGCCCAAGTGTCTTGATTTAATTTTATAATTATAGAGACAAGTGGTCTTAGCCCCAATCACGGAAAATAGCGGCAATTTTTCTTTAGTCACTGGCGGTCTACTCCACTCAACTGGCAAGTTATTTATTTATTACTCTTTTCCGCTCCATTTACACCAACACCTGCCAAAACAAAAAATAATATCATATACACTAAAAACTAAATAAAAACAAATAAAGCTATACAATAATTATACATTTTACACGGGACAAATATGTGTATTTTACACCACATCAATCCCATTACAGCATCAAGTTGTTCAAACATGTCTTCTCTTTGTGGTGCTTCTTCATAGTCTTGATTTAAGGGTAGTTCCAAACATTCCCTTATTTTCTCCGGTGAGATTGTGATGAAGATATCTTCCCATACATGTGTTGTTAACTCCATACTTGTACTATGAGGTTCGAGAGTTTTTCCAACTTGTTGTAGCAGTCTTTCTGGTACCTCTCTGGTCTTTGTAAGAGCATGAGCTATTGGGCTTCTGATCAGAAATTCAATGAGAATTTGACACTTCACATCATATTGTTCGATGTTAGTATTCATTGCTTCATTATTGTTCTTCAAAGGAAGATATTCAGCTTTAGTGATTAAGGGAACATAGTGTTCAGCTAGAGGTGGACTGATGTTGGTGGCAGCCATTTAGGATTTGGGTTTTTGCTTTGAGAAGGGTTTTTAGGGTTTGAGAATGAAGATTGAAGATGGACGTCTCTGTTTTGGAGGGGATATTTATAGTGAGTTGAGACAGAGATTTTTGAGTGTTTTTCGTGGGTTGTTTGTATTCAAGGTATTTTATGACACCTTAATGATGTTTTAATCTCTTAAAGAAGCAACCGTTTTTGAAAAAACCTTTGGTTTATCTCTAATTTAATATATATCTCATTTAAAGATAATTAGAGATTCCAACGATTTTTAAAAGGATAAACACTAGTATCCAACTTGCACCTTTTTCTTTCATGTGGGACCCCTTTTGATTTCAGACATGGTCCAATAAAAAACCTTTTCTTCGATTAAGTGCTTTCCCATGTTGTCCTTTTAATGATATATATTGAAAAATCTCTAAATATTTCTTGGAGAGTTGAATTTCTCATATATCATCAGAAAACATTTGATTCATTTATAGAAGTCTGAATCAGTTTATTTATTTATTTATTTTTTTTAAGATGAGAGGGAATGAGTGGAGTTTGTGAAATTTTCTTACCTTGATCTTGTGAACTCCACACCTTTGTTCTGGTGTGTCAGGAAGTCTTTCTCATATAGCTTGTTCCAGTCTCAGAAAAAAAATTTGAAAGAAACTTATCTAAAAATAATCTAGATGTTTTTGTAAGTTTCTTTGTATCTGATCAAATTTATGTCAAAATTTTTTTTAAGCAATCGAACCTTCCTGTTTGTAAAAAGTTTGATGTTTTGCATCAATTTTTCAGTTTATCTGGTGATTTTGAATCAAATTCTGATGATTTAATGAAGTTTCTGTTAAATTTTATCAGATTCTGATGTTTTACTATATCCTATCAGATTTTATTTGATTCTTACAAGATTTTCCTTGTTTCCATCAGACAAGATTTCTTAGTTCCCCCTGGACCTATTGACATATATAACTAACATGTATTTAAGAAAAACTTAATATATTACTAAACAAAAGATGGTTAGAACACACAAAAAAAAAAAAAAAATTAAAACAAGCAAAAACAAGAACAGATAAACCTAACTACTCATCCTCCTCATCCAACACGTTATACATGCACTTCACATATAAGCAGAGACTGGTTATTCTTCCTGTATGATTGGTTGATGGAACCAGGGAAGCAACTCTTAAGTTTTCTTGAAGTGCCAGTTCAGCTCTTGTATAACAACTTCTCACACCTCCAAAGTCCAGCTGACTTGTGATTACCTTGGTTACAAAACGAGGGTAAATCAGAAAAGGATTACGGTCATGCACATTTCCTTCTAAGTCTCTCATGAGAAACTTAGCATAGTTGTAAGGTTTTTCCTGTACAATAGCATGTGCCACTTCCATCATCCTGTAAGAGAGCTCATTAAAGTGTCCAGTCTTTTTAGAAAAGCAAACACTTAGTTGTGTTACCAGATACTGGAAAGGTGGTATGAACCCAGATTTGCAAATTTGCCTTGACACATTGTTTGAATTGTAACCCATTTCAATCAAGGTTCGTTGCGCCTCTGCCTTTTCCAGTATGCTGATCTTTCGATAATCACCCAATCTGAGGACATCTCTGAGTGTTTCCTCTTAGGGTGATCTTTACCCCCATAACCTCACTATTTATCCACATGGAAGTGCCACTCATAACGACTTGAGCATTCCACCAGAACTCTTGAAGAAGTTCTGGATATATAGTGACATGTGTTGACATAGCAAAGCCCAAGGGACTTCGCATGATCATATTGTATACAAACCTGCAGTCCTCCCATGCAGGTCCTTCTAAGTTGGATCTTAGTCTGAGATTATGATTTTCGCAAAGGTTGAGAGGGAATTGGTTGGATTCCATTGATTTTGGGTGACTCATTTGAAATAAGAGGTTTTCTGATGGTAGGCTTTTGATGAGAAGATTTTGTTGTGAAGAATGTCTTTTTCAGATTGTTAATATTTATAGATGAAAATGATAGTTCCATATTAACAACAAAATTTTTTTTTTCTCTTCATTTAAGACGATATCTATTGCAGTGAATATGACAGTCTACTAAGCCCTTTGTGTGAGTAAGCATTCAATAGGTGGGCGGCCACTTTCATAGCTCCTAATGATATTGGTGCTTACGTGTTTCTGTTAAACTCCTTATGACCGAATGACGTTGCATGCTCAAAAAAATGATTTTTCTTTTGAGAAAAGACATTTGTGACGATTGAGTTCTTTGGATTTAATTTTATCTTCATGCATGTCATCAATGTTTCCCCCTTTTTTTTAAATAATAAAAAATAAGAATAACAAAAATTGAATTTAAAGAAAACTATAAATTTATACAAATGGAATATGTATGAAGATATGGACTTTTGATGATTACTGATCATGGTGTACATTTAAACAAAAGTTCCTGATGAATTTCAGAATTTCTGATAAAAATTTCATCAGATTTTCTGATATATTATCAGAATTTCTGATAAATCATCACATTTTATTGATGATTTTTAAACCTTCTGATTTTTCATCAGATAGATGAATTTTTCCATCAAAATTTTGTTTGATTGTCCTTTTATTCTCAGTATCTTGGTGATCATCAATTTGGTTTTCATTTTGTGTTGCTTTTATTTCTGAAACATTTTCATCTCTTAAGTTAACCATGCCAAGTTTGCTGATCAAAAAGTTATGTCTCTTTTCATCAAGAGGTTTTGTAAATATATCAGCATTTTGGTTTTCAGATGGAACAAAATATATTTCAATGTTACCTTTCTCCACATGATCTTTTATGAAGTGATATCTGACATCTATGTGTTTGGTTCTTGAGTGATGAACTGGATTTTCTGTTATTGCAATTGCACTATTTGAATCGCACAAAATTGGTATTTTTGTCAAATTTACTCCATAATCCTTCAGTTGAGTTTTCATCCACAGCACTTTTGAACAATAGCTTGCTGCTGCAACATATTCTGACTCTGCTGTTGATGTGGCAACATAGTTTTGCTTCTTGCTTGCCCAACATACCAATTTTTCCCCCAATATTTGACAAGCACCAGATGTGCTTTTTCTATCAATCTTACACCCTGCATAATCTGCATCTGTGTATGCAATTAATTCAAGGTTTGTATCCTTTGGATACCAGAGACCAAGTTCTGAAGTGCCTTTTAGATATTTGAAAACCCTTTTTACAACTTTTAAGTGGGATTCTTTAGGATCACATTGATATCTGGACAGAAAGCATGTAGCAAATATGATGTCTGGTCTACTTGCAGTTAAATATAGCAATGACCCTATCATCCCCCTATAGGTTTTAATATCTACACTTATTCCATCTTTATCAGGATCTAATTTGTTCCCTGTTGCCATGGGAGTTTTTGAAACAGAGCAGTTTTCAAGTGAATATTTTTGTAGAATAGTTTTAACATACTTTGATTGACTCAAAAATATTCCATCAATTCTTTGTTTGACTTGTAACGCTAAGAAAAAGGTTAATTCCCCCATCATGCTCATTTCAAATGTCACACCCCGATTTCCACGTGTCTCACCGGTGGGCCCGGTTGGGGATTATCGTGACGTAGTTGGCAACAATATAGTCAAACCACACAATACATGAATGCACAGCGGAAGCATAAAGATAAATATATTTCAACATTAACTGTAATATCAAAGTATCACCATTGTTGAAATAAAATCCAGAGGGGATCAACAATAATAACAAAAGTATTGTTCAACAGACGAAGGCATTCTTAAGCTTGCGAGACTCTTTTAAGATGCGAAGGAGATATAGCCAGCCAATTACGTTTAGTACCTGCATTTAATCTTTTTGGGAAAATACGTCAGTTTACACTAGTAAATACATTCAACCGACACTTTTGAAAAATGTTTATTAAAAATTGATTTGAATGCACAAGGCACAAACTCTTTTATAACTTGGTAGAATTATTTAAATATATAATCTTGTGAACGAATTACATGTTCCTTATGCGTTCAGTAGCCCGGATCAAGTCCGGGTTAAAGATCAATAGACACACCACAACGATCTATTTGTGCACTGACGAGTGTACGCCTACACTCCGCGCTTAGGTCGTGGCCATTTTGTAAAATGATGCCAGGGATATCCGGGACATGGTCATTAACCCCCCAAAGGCTTTTAAGTAACAAGACTGTTTAAACGAGCCGATCAAATTTATTCAATTACCCACTCAATCGGTGGAGAATTTGATGCTCGATCAAGCGGTATACTATATACCGTAACCCAAGCCCGTATAACGGAAAATAAGTTAAAAGTATTTACCTGAGCAAAGTATATATCACAATAAGCATATTGCAAGTAGCTTTTACTGGTCCTCCTAATCTGGAACGAAGGTTTTATAATAACCTATTAGAATCCTAACGGGTCTTTAATTAAGCTTAAGCTTAGACCGGCTAGTTTCAAAGATACGGTTCGTACGCACGATTAAGCGAAGACCGGATAGAATGTGATTTAGACCCGACAAGTTTGAAGACTTGTTCAATATGGGTTTATCATTCACATTCTGGATTTTGAGATAAAACCGTTAAGGTTTGACCCGTCTCGGCTAATTTATGTAAACTTGTTACATAACCCGAACCGTACGCGTAATAAGCGTGACAGGTATTCATGAGAGCTATAGACAGGTCCCCTAAGTTAATTATGCCTCAAATATGTTGTGACATCAGTAAGATGCCTTTCATTATGCCCGAAACATGTTTAAACACAAACTAGGCCTCGTAGGGGTATTTTGGTAATTTCACATAAGCCGAGAAAGCTCAAAACTGGAGTCTGAGTTTATCAACCTTTGCTTACTGTTAAAGTATTATAATTTGCTTCTTATATCAGTAGGTATCAACCCGGGTATCTCCAATATAATTTTGTTACATACTTTGCGTTAAAAACGCTTAATAAGGCGATTAAAGGCCATTTCCGGGTTCGATACTTAAATATGATATTTTTATATTCCCAGAAGGCTTAAAATATCTATTTATCATATGTGTTTAGTAGCAAAAGGTTTGAAGTTGTTTAGATATGTAAAACTCATATTATGGTCCGTAAGGGCAAAACCGACAATTACCGGATTAAGCCTACGACTACTAGTTATGCTCAGTCTAAAATTAATTAAAAATATTTAAAAATCCCAAAATAATATATTACATCAGTGAGTATTAAGTTTGATACCAAAAAGTAGGCTTAACTAGGCTATACGCTAATTACGCCATTTTATTAACATAAAGCATTTATTTTGCGATAATGAGCATAACTCTTAATCTACAATTCAAATTGATGTCAAACTTTGCATACACGTTTATATATCAGTAATTAAAGTTTCTACTCTTTTACTTTTCCAAAAACCACGTTTTAAGGCAATAAGGGCATAATGGTCAACATATGGGTAATTAACGGAATCATGCATATTAATTGGATAACTAATGATCCGAGGTGTATAATCACAGAGGGTTATACTAGCATGTAATCTGGTCCAAATAAGGCTCTACGGTATTTTTGAAACATACCATAACGGGTCAGAACTGAAAGTCCAAGTGAAAGTCAAACTATGTGACTTTCGGTTCCGAACCGGGTCCTTATAGTAAATTGTCGAGCTGAACATGTTTAGACATGTCCTTACACTAATTACCAAGTTATATTAATGATAAAATAGGTTATAAGTGTTCTACATTGTTAATCTTGCATAAATCGCATTTTAAACTTTCTGTTGACTTTTTAATTACACGTTTGACCCGACTTTTGACCTAGTTAGAATGGTGATCAGGGGGAACCCTCTTAAGGGTTTATTACCCACATAAATACCAACTTATAACTACTTTTAATTCGAGATATGACTGAGCAATTGATGACTAATCTCGAAGTCAAACCGTAATTACGACGGTTTGATTTTTAGCTAAATAACTAAGCTAAACTCAATTTAGAAAGGATTAGAACACTTACTGAAGTCCTAAGCTTGATTAGGGAACACTTGAGAGGAAGTTGAGCTCCAGAAGTGGTCCTCAAATGCAGATGAAGGTGTGAGGAACTTGTTGCCACAATGTGGCCTTTTATGGGCAATGAAGATCATTAAGATCATCACAACAAGGCCTACAAGGGCTCCTTGATGATCAACAACTGTCCCTTAGTGCTAGGAGATGATTAGGGGTCGCCCATATCTTTGGAAAATCTTTACATTAATGATTTACCGTTTACAACAGCCAACAGCCAACTTTCTGTCGCTGACGGACCGTATGGCATGGCCCTTGAGGTCCGTAAGCCTATGGCGGAAACATTTTTACCCCTTCACCCCCTTACGGTCCGTAAGGCAGGACCCTTACGGTCCGTAAGCGCTTAACAGAGGCAAAAAAAATTAACCTTTCATGCATTGAACAGACCACTGTCAATGCATGATTTCTGGCCATGAATTATCAATACCATGCCTTTAACCCATGCTTGATCAGTTATCACAATGTATCATGGGTTTGCACCAGGATGGGTTTTATGAACAATTATTTGTATTGCATTATTTTCTTAGGATCCAAATTAGCAAATTGGACATCCTTGGTTAATAGTAATTACCGGATTAAGACATATTAGATGCTTATTAATTATGCTTAGGGTCTTGGGATTTATAATGAAGAAGTCGTTCAGAGGTAGAAATTAACATGTCGACATGTTCAAAAATCCTACCGTACATTTTAATTACATCCGGGTTTACAATACTTTTCTCGTATGCGACACGTTTCATTTATTTATTGGACACAAAATTCCGAGGTGTTACATTCTCACCCCCTTAAAATAAATCTCGACCCGAGATTTACCGAAACAAATAAGGGTATTTTTCTTTCATCGTGGATTCAACCTCCCACGTGAATTCGGGACCTCCACGGGCATCCCACTTGACCTTAACAATAGGTACATGCTTCCTTCGAAGCTTCTTTACCTGTCGATCTTCTATCGACAAAGGTTTTTCCACAAATTTCAAGCTCTCATCTATATGCACATCTGTATGTGGTATTATCAGTGATTCATCAGCGAAGCACTTCTTTAGATTGCAGATGTGGAACACATTGTGAATTCCATTGAGCTCTTCTTGCAAATTTAACTTATAGGCAACTGACCCGACACGTTCGATAACCTCGAAAGGTCCTATGTATCTCGGGCTTAGTTTGCCTTTCTTACCGAAACGCATCACCCCTTTCCAGGGTGATACTTTAAGTAACACTTTTTCACCTACTTCGAAGTGAAAATCTTTACGCTTTGGATCTGCGTAACTCTTCTGCCTATCTCGGGCAGCTTTGAGACGGTCTCGAATCTGGACAATCTTGTCTGTCGTCTCGAAGACTATCTCTGGTCCTGATAATTGGACATCTCCAACTTCCGCCCAACAAACAGGCGATCTACACTTTCTACCGTGTAATGCCTCGAAGGGCGCAGCCTTAATGCTGGTATGGTAGCTATTGTTATAGGAGAATTCGATTAATGGTAGGTTCTTATCCCAACTCCCACCCAAATCAATAGCACATGCACGTAGCATGTCTTCCAACGTTTGAATAGTACGCTCACTCCGACCGTCTGTCTGAGGATGGTAAGCCGTACTAAAATTCAAACGTGTGCCCAAAGATTGCTGGAAGCTTTTCCAGAAATGAGACGTGTATCTAGTATCTCTGTTGGAGATAATAGACACAGGTATGCCATGTAAGGCTACAATCTTATCAACGTATAACTGGGCTAACATGTCGGAGCTATAAGTCTCCTTGATGGGTAAGAAATGAGCTGACTTAGTCAGTCTGTCGACTATAAGCCATATTGTGTCATTTCCTTTCCTTGTCTTGGGTAACTTGGTAATAAAATCCATAGTTACACATTCCCACTTCCATTCGGGAAGTTCAGGCTGTTGTAGCAAGCCTGATGGCTTTTGATGCTCAGCTTTGACTTGCGCACAAGTCAAGCATTTGGCTACATAAGCGGCTACAGACTTTTTCAAGCCTATCCACCAATAATTTGCCTTTAGATCCTGATACATCTTATCAGCTCCCGGGTGAACAGAATATTTGGAACTATGGGCTTCCTGGAGGATAACATCTCGTAGTCCTCCATAAATTGGAACCCATATTCGTCCATTTAATCGTAAAATTCCGTCCTTGCTAAGAGTTAACTGCTCCTCAGTTACTCCCAGCTTCTCTTTAGGATAGTTAGCTTCCAACACAGCTTCTCTCTGTGCAGCTAACAACCTTTCAATCAAATTATTCTTGACTTCAATGCTCTTGGCATTGATTCGGATGGGTTTAACCCTTTCCTTTCTACTTAAGGCATCAGTGACTACATTCGCCTTGCCGGGATGATATCTGATTTCACAATCATAGTCATTTAGGGTCTCCATCCAACGGCGTTGTCTCATGTTTAGCTCTTTCTGATTAAACAGATGTTGAAGGCTCTTATGATCAGAATAGATCACAAACTTGATACCGTACAGGTAATGCCTCCACAGTTTTAGTGCGAACACAACGGCACCCAGCTCCAAGTCATGGGTGGTGTAATTCTTCTCATGCACCTTTAACTGTCTCGAAGCATAGGCAATAACCTTGCCTTTCCGCATGAGCACACATCCCATGCCAGTGTGTGATGCGTCGCAGTAAACTACGAACTCTTCGGTACCTTCAGGTAATGTCAGCACAGGAGCGTAGCTCAGCTTTTGCTTCAAAATATCAAAGGACTCTTGCTGTTTAGGGCCCCAAACGAACTTTACTTTCTTCTTGGTCAAAGAAGTTAAGGGCGCAGCAATCCTTGAAAAATTTTCAATGAAACGCCTGTAATATCCTGCTAACCCCAGGAAACTACGAATCTCTGTAGGTGTCTTTGGCTCTTGCCAATTCATTACGGCTTCTACTTTAGCGGGACCCACCTGGATACCACGCTCGCTGACAACATGTCCTAGAAATTGGACTTCTTGAAGCCATAATTCGCACTTAGAGAATTTGGCATAGAGTTTCTCATGATGCAGGAGTTTGAGAATACAACGAAGGTGTTTCTCATGGTCAGCTCGGTTCTTCGAGTAGATAAGAATATCGTCGATGAAGAAGATGACGAATTTGTCTAAGTACGGCTTGCAGACGCGATTCATGAGATCCATGAACGCAGCCGATGCATTAGTGAGCCCAAAAGGCATCACTAGGAACTCGTAGTGACCGTAACGAGTCCTAAATGCGGTTTTATGTACGTCTTCATCTCTGACTTTCAGTTGATGGTAGCCTGACCTCAAGTCAATCTTCGAGAAATAACTTGCCGCTTGTAACTGATCGAACAAATCGTCGATCCTTGGCAAGGGATATCTATTCTTTATCGTGACCCTATTAAGCTCGCGATAATCGATGCACAGACGCATCGATCCGTCCTTTTTCTTAACAAACAGGACAGGTGCTCCCCAGGGAGACGAACTAGGTTTGATGAAACCTTTAGCTAGCAGTTCATCCAGCTGGGTCCTCAACTCCTTCATTCCGGTTGGTGCTAGCCTATAAGGTGCTCTAGCAATAGGTGCTGCTCCAGGGATGATATCAATCCGGAATTCCACTTGCCTATCTGGTGGCAGACCAGGTAGATCTTCAGGGAAAACTTCTGGATATTCCGAAATGACGGGGATGTCTTCTATCTTCGGTTTAGGTTCATCAAAAATCACCTGTGCCATGTAAATGACACAACCCTTCTTTAGACATTTTGAAGCCTTGAGCATAGTCACTTGCTCAGGCAATCCGTACTGGGTATCTCCCCGAATGGGAAGCGATTCACCAGACGGAGTCTTTATCACTACTTGCTTTCTGTTGCAGACGATTTGGGCCTGACCAGTCCATACCCAATACTATGTCAAAACCGGCCAATTTAAAGGGAAGTAGAGATAGATGAAAAGAGTGGTTATTAATGGATATCACACATCCATCTAATACAGTGGAGACGGTTTCTATGGTGCCATCTGCTAGCTCTACCTCATAATTCACATTTAAGGTTTTGACAGGCATATTCAGCAATTTGCAAAATTTATGATCTACGAAAGACTTATCAGCGCCCGAATCAAAAAGTACTCTTGCAAAGATATCATTTACGAGAAAAGTACCTGTGATCACGTTATCATCTAGCACTGCTTCTTTCGCCTCCATCCTGAAGACTCTTGCATTGGTCTTCTTGGCTTCTTCAGGCTTCTTGGCATATTTAGGGCAGTTGCTTTTAATGTGCCCTTTCTCGTTGCAGCCGTAGCAGGTTGCATCATTTATCTTTTTGCAATCCACGGTCTTGTGGTCCTTGGACTTGCATAACCCGCAAGCATACGACTTCGACTGAGTCTGCGAGTTTGATTCAAGTCTACACTTTCCAAAGTGATGTCTCTTGCAATTCTTGCACTTGGGCTTCTCACCAGACTGTTGCCCATCCTTCCTTGACTCCGACCCTCTCTTGTTATCACCGTTTCCACGGTGCTTCTTGCCCGACCTCCTTGAAGTATCATCTTCACGCTTTCTCTTCTCAGCTTCTTTGTTCCTCAGCGATCTTTGTCGGACCGCATCCAGAGTGAGGGACAAAGAAATGTCAGCTACAGATCTAAAGGTCGCTGGCCGAGAGGCCTTTACGGTTGCCTTTATCTCGGGGGCTAAACCACCGATAAAACGAGCTATTCTCTTTGGCTCCAGGGTTACCAGATACGGAACCAACCGAGACATCGTGTTGAAGCTCGTGAGGTAAGCTTGACAGTCAAGGTCCGTCATAACCAACGATAGAAAGTCGGTCTCGATCTTTTCAACCTCATGTTGAGGGCAGTAATTCTCCTTGATGAGAGAAATGAATTCCTCCCATGTCATGCTGTATAGAACAGCCTTTCCCGAGGCCTGAACCAAAGACCTCCACCAAGCCAGGGCCTCACCCTTGAATGATTGTGAAACAAACTTTACCACATGTTTCTCTGCGCAGCCACTGATGTCCACCACGGTGTCCATCTCGTCTAGCCACGTCATACAATCGACCGTGCCTTTCTCCCCAGTGAAGTCTCGGGGTTTGCATGATACGAAATACTTGTAGGTGCAGCCCCTGGCGCGAGATGCATCAGTATACACCTTTTCTGGACGGACACTGTTTTCATTGGATGAGTGATTATCATCGTCCTTTTTAGGCTTGGACGGTGGTTTGCTGTGGGATTTTGAGTGGGTTTTCGGCTTTGAGTGTGGTTTAGATATGGTTCTGCTCCGGGATTCAGTATACTCCTCGTATTGTCGATCCAGGGCTGCCTTAACAGCATTGTCGACGAGAGCTTTCAATTCTGCGCCCGTCAAATGAACCTGGGCGTTATCGTATTCGTCTTCTTTCGAATGACTATTCTCCCCACTAGGATCAGCCATGGTAACTTGAATCTGCTACAGAAGATAAAAAAAAAATTATTTAGGAGTTTATTATGGAATTGTCTTTTATGGCAATTCATTAACCATGGTAAACAGAGACCATATCTGGTTAATTTGTTACTCACTTTTATTTAGGATTTGAACATATTTATCCTAATTACAAACAATATTGTTATTGGCATAAAAGCCTAGTCACGAGGACGTTTTTATAATATTAGCCGGGATTACAGAGAATCAAGGCATGAAGGTTTGAACCATAGTCCTTTTACCTTTTCTGACAGGGAGTCATAGACTACCACTGCTTTTTGTCTTATATGACAATAATTATGGCCCGTAGGCACTACATCACTAATGGATGTTTAATAATTTGGCCCGTAGGCACTACATCGCTAATGGATGTTTTATTAATTTGGCCCGTAGGCACTACATCGCTAATGGATGTTTAATAAGTTTTGCCCGTAGGCACTACATCGCTAATGGATGTTTAATAAATGATCATCTTTATTGATGATTTAACCCATTATTTATAAATCATTAATTTGGGCTTTGAAATCCTTAGAAGGATTCTTATGCAAGAATGACGCGTGCGATTTTTAACGAATCACATCTGCCATGAACGTTAACATGTTTACAGAGGTTAACTGGGAATCTGAATCTTTTAATCAGGTCTTACCATCTTGGCCGGGTCTTATAAAGACACCTGGCTAGGTTTCACTCTTAAGATTCTTTATTTAGGCAGATTTAAATTTAAAAGGAACAATTTTTGATTTATTTCATATATAGTAATAACAAAAATGAAATTTATAACATAACATTCCATAAACTTCAAATATGATTACACGCTGCCCTAAACGGGACTTTTTAAATAAATAATTACCTACGCAGAGGTTTATAGCAAAACATATCCACGCAGGGACCAAATACAAGATAGATGTCCGCGCAGGGACTAAAAGGTAAGTCTACTTAGGGACTGAAATATGATAAATGTCCACGTAGGGACTAAATTGTAAATACAACAATACATAAGGAGACTAATGATCTCGTTTCTTCCTCCCTTTTAGCAGGTTTGCTAGGCCCTTGAGAAATCCACGATTACTCTTACGTTCTTGTTCGAAGTCTCGTTCCACACGGTTTAAACGGTGGAGTATTTCTTCTTGCTCCGGCGGAGAAAAACGTGGCTGCTGCGACGGTTGCTGAACCGGAGGTCTAGGAGGTATTGGATACCCATGAGCTGAGTAATCTGGTCTCCAAGAGGTTCCATGGAGGGCATTGTAATTAGCCACTACCACATATGGATCGGCATCATAGTTATAGTTGTAGTGCGTGTGAGTCGGCTGCTCAAACGGATTGAATGCGGTGGAACCGCCGTATGCTGGTATCGGATTGTCATATCCGAATGGTGGCGGAGGTGGGGCAACTGGTGCAGAATTCACCTCTGCAGGGTGACCAGAAGGTTCCCCTAATTGTGGTTCTTCTTCAGGCACTGACGGAAAGTGACTCGCACTCGAGTGGCGAGGGGTGCTGAAATGGAATTCCCCTCCTCGGGTGGACATTCGTGCGCCTGATCTTCTACTCCTTGGCGGATCTGGAATTACTGGTTGAACCGGTGGCGGTGGCGGTGGCGTAACTGCCACGAACCGCGAATCCAGCCTCGTGATCATTGTGAGTAATGATCGTCCCTTTGCCTCTTCCTCCTCTTCTTCGTCTAATTGCTGGTGGCATATTTCCTGCTTTCAAAACTTTAAATAACAATAAACAATAAAAAGACAAACTGGAATAACAATTCGAATTTGTCCTATGTTTTTGTCTAGACTCGAGTATGTGCAATTGTGTAACTGAGATTAAACACAAAGGCTAGTGTTTAATTCACTCAGTGTTGGCTCTGATACCAACCTGTCACACCCCGATTTCCACGTGTCTCACCGGTGGGCCCGGTGGGGGATTATCGTGATGTAGTTGGCAACAATATAGTCAAACCGCACAATATATGAATGCACAGCGGAAGCGTAAAGATAAATATATTTCAACATTAACTGTAATATCAAAGTATCACCATTGTTGAAATAAAATCCACAGGGGATCAATAATAATAACAAAAGTATTGTTCAACAGACGAAGGCATCCTAAGCTTGCGAGACTCTTTTAAGATGCTAAGGAGATATAGCCAGCCAATTACGTTTAGTACCTGCATTTAATCTTTTTGGGAAAATACGTCAGTTTACACTGGTAAATACATTCAACCGACACTTTTGAAAAATGTTTATTAAAAATTGATTTGAATGCACAAGGCACAAACTCTTTTATAACTTGGGAGAATTATTTAAATATATAATCTTGTGAACGAATTACATGTTCCTTATGCGTTCAGTAGCCCGGATCAAGTCCGGGTTAAAGATCAATAGACACACCACAACGATCTATTTGTGCACTGACGAGTGTACGCCTACACTCCGCGCTTAGGTCGTGGCCATTTCGTAAAATGATGCCAGGGATATCCGGGACATGGTCATTAACCCCCCAAAGGCTTTTAAGTAACAAGACTGTTTAAACGAGCCGATCAAATTTATTCAATTACCCACTCAATCGGTGGAGAATTTGATGCCCGATCAAGCGGTATACTATATACCGTAACCCAAGCCCGTATAACGGAAAATAAGTTAAAAGTATTTACCTGAGCAAAGTATATATCACAATAAGCAAATTGAAAGTAGCTTTTACTGGTCCTCCCAATCTGGAACGAAGGTTTTATATAACCTATTAGAATCCTAACGGGTCTTTAATTAAGCTTAAGCTTAGACCGGCTAGTTTCAAAGATACGGTTCGTACGCACGATTAAGCGAAGACCGGATAGAATGTGATTTAGACCCGACAAGTTTGAAGACTTGTTCAATATGGGTTTATCATTCACATTCTGGATTTTGAGATAAAACCGTTAAGGTTTGACCCGTCTCGGCTAATTTATGTAAACTTGTTACATAAGCCGAACCGTACGCGTAATAAGCGTGACGGGTATTCATGAGAGCTATAGACAGGTCCCCTAAGTTAATTATGCCTCAAATATGTTGTGACATCAGTAAGATGCCTTTCATTATGCCCGAAACGTGTTTAAACACAAACTAGGCCTCGTAGGGGTATTTTGGTAATTTCACATAAGCCGATAAAGCTCAAAACTGGAGTCTGAGTTTATCAACTTTTGCTTACTGTTAAAATATTATAATTTGCTTCTTATATCAGTAGGTATCAACCCGGGTATGTCCAATATATTTTTGTTACATACTTTGCGTTAAAAACTCTTAATAAGGCGATTAAAGGCCATTTCCAGGTTCGATACATAAATCTGATATTTTTATATTTCCAGAAGGCTTAAAATAATCTATTTATCATATGTGTTTAGTAGCAAATGGTTTGAAGTTGTTTAGATATGTAAAACTCATATTATGGTCCGTAAGGGCAAAACCGACAATTACCGGATTAAGCCTACGACTACTAGTTATGCTCAGTCTAAAATTAATTAAAAATATTTAAAAATCCCAAAAAATATATTACATCAGTGGGTATTAAGTTTGATACCAAAAAGTAGGCTTAACTAGGCTATACGCTAATTACGCCATTTTATTAACATAAAGCATTCATTTTGCGATAATGAGCATAACTCTTAATCTACAATTCAAATTGATGTCAAACATTGCATACACGTTTATATATCAGTAATTAAAGTTTCTACTCTTTTACATTTCCAAAAATCACGTTTTAAGGCAATAAGGGCATAATGGTCAACATATGGGTAATTAACGGAATCATGCATATTAATTGGATAACTAATGATCCGAGGTGTATAATCACAGAGGGTTATACTAGCATGTAATCTGGTCCAAATAAGGCTCTACGGTATTTTCGAAACATACCATAACGGGTCAGAACTGAAAGTCCAAGTGAAAGTCAAACTATGTGACTTTCGGTTCCGAACTGGGTCCTTATAGTAAATTGTCGAGTTGAACATGTTTAGACATGTCCTTACACTAATTACCAAGTTATATTAATGATAAAACAGGTTGTAAGTGTTCTACATTGTTAATCTTGCATAAATCGCATTTTAAACTTTCTGTTGACTTTTTAATTACACGTTTGACCCGACTTTTGACCTAGTTAGAGTGGTGATCAGGGGGAACCCTCTTAAGGGTTTATTACCCACATAAATACCAACTTATAACTACTTTTAATTCGAGATATGACTGAGCCATTGATGACTAATCTCGAAGTCAAACCGTAATTACGACGGTTTGATTTTTAACTAAATAACTAAGCTAAACTCAATTTAGAAAGGATTAGAACACTTACTGAAGTCCTAAGCTTGATTAGGGAACACTTGAGAGGAAGTTGAGCTCCAGAAGTGGTCCTCAAATGCAGATGAAGGTGTGAGGAACTTGTTGCCACAATGTGGCCTTTTATAGGCAATGAAGATCATTAAGATCATCACAACAAGGCCTACAAGGGCTCCTTGATGATCAACAACTGTCCCTTAGTGCTAGGAGATGATTAGGGGTCGCCCATATCTTTGGAAAATCTTTACATTAATGATTTACCGTTTACAACAGCCAACAGCCAACTTTCTGTCGCTAGGCGTCGCTTATGGACCGTATGGCATGGCCCTTGCGATCCGTAAGCCTATGGCGGAAACATTTTTACCCCTTCACCCCCTTACGGTCCGTAAGCGCTTAACAGAGGCAAAAAAATTAACCTTTCATGCATTGAACAGACAACTGTCAATGCATGATTTCTGGCCATGAATTATCAATACCATGCCTTTAACCCATGCTTGATCAGTTATCACAATGTATCATGGGTTTGCACCAGGATGGGTTTTATGAACAATTATTTGTATTGCATTATTTTCTTAGGATCCAAATTAGCAAATTGGACATCCTTGGTTAATAGTAATTACCGGATTAAGACATACTAGATGCTTATTAATTATGCTTAGGGTCTTGGGATTTATAATGAAGAAGTCGTTCAGAGGTAGAAATTAACATGTCGACATGTTCAAAAATCCTACCATACATTTTAATTACATCCGGGTTTACAATACTTTTGTCGTATGCGACACGTGTCATTTATTTATTGGACACAAAATTCCGAGGTGTTACATCAAAGTGGCTGGTCATTAACTTTTGAAACTTTTTGCAAAATTTTTCACTTGTTGATCCAAATATAATGTCATCAACATATATCTGAACCAACAAGGTATGACCTTTGTGTGTTTTGAGAAAAAGTGTGGTGTCAATAGTACCTTTGGTAAATCCAGAATTGATTAAGAAGTTTGATAAAGTTTCATACCAGGCTCTAGGAGCTTGCTTTAATCCATACAAGGCTTTGTTTAATCTATAAACATGATTTTGAAATTTTGGATCAACAAAGCCTTCTGGTTGTTGCACATAAACTTCTTCTTCAATTTTACCATTTAGGAAAGCTGATTTTACATCCATTTGATAAACTTTGAAATCCTTGGGTGCAGCATAAGCAAGAAAAATTCTTACAGCTTCTAATCTAGCTACTGGTGCAAAAGTTTCATCATAATCAATACCTTCTTGTTGACAGTAACCTTTGACCACAAACCTTGCTTTGTTCCTTGTGATTATGCCATTTTCATCAGATTTATTCCTGTATACCCATTTTGAGCCTATGACAGATTTGTCTTTAGGCTTAGGTACCAGATCCCATACCTTGCTCTTTTCGAATTGATCCAGCTCTTCCTGCATAGCTTGTATCCAATCTGGGTCATTCAGAGCTTCTTTGGCAGATTTTGGTTCTATTGTGCTTAAGAACCCAGTATATGCACATTCATGTGCAGTTGCAGATCTTGTTCTCACACCATCAGCTGGATTGCCAATGATATCAGAATGAACATGCCCTTTGATCCATCTTAACCTGTTTTGAACAACTGTTGGTTCTAATGGATTTGAAGTTTCCCCTGTCCAGTTACCTCTGTTTGATGTAAAGCACCAGAATTTTGATTTTCTGTTGTGCTATTTACTTGTTCTTCAGGGTTAGTACATGATATTTCTGATGATTTAAATGTACAAGATTTATCATGTTCTAGAAAATCTTCTGATATCATTTGAAAGAGATGCTCATAATTTTCTTGTTTGTCAGAAAAGTTTATTTCTTTAATGTATTCATCAGAAACTTCAGTTTTTTATGAGTCATCAAATGAGACATATAAACTTTCTCTGATTGTCCTTGTGTTAAGAATAAAAATTCTATAAGCTTTTGAGGACAAAGAGTATCCAAGAGAAATACCTTTTTCTGCTTTTCTGTCAAATTTTTCAAGGCTTTCAAAACCATTGTAATGTTATTGGGTGTTTTGTTTAGCCTTTTGTTGATAAGAGTTTTGTTTTGAGTAAAACATGCATTTGCAATTGCTTCTGCCCAAAAGTGAGAGGGCATTTTGGCATATGCAAGCATCGTTCTGGCAGCTTCTACTAAGGTTCTATTTTTTCTTTCAACAACCCCATTTTGTTGAGGGGTTCTGGGAGCTGAAAAATCATGAGAGATTCCTTTGTTTACAAGAAAGCTTTCAATTTTTGAATTTTTGAATTTTGTCCCATTGTCTGATCTGATCCTTCTTACTGTTAGTTTTAACAGATTTTCAATTTTCTTGATAAAATTAATGATCAAATCAGGTGTTTCACTTTTCTTTCTCAAAAATTCAACCCATGTATATCTGGAAAAATCATCAACTATTACTAGTATATATTTCTTTCCAGAAAAACATTCTGTACCTATGGGTCCACACAAATCCATGTGTAAAAGTTCCAAATTTTGTGTAATTGAAGATTCAGAAATTGACTTGTGAGAGCTTCTTTTTGATTTTCCCATCTCACAAGCATCACAAATTTTATCCTTTTTAGAGGATATGAAAGGTAACCCTTTTACCAGACCTTTACTTGCTAATTTGCTTAGGTTTTTGAAATTTAAGTGAGCCAGTCTTTTATGCCATAACCAACTACTTCCTTTGTTGATTTTTGAAAATAAACATAGTTTAGGATGTTCATTTTCTTCTTTAAATTCAAAGTAGTATATTGATTGTCTTATCCTTTTCCCACTCAATATATATTTTATTATCATCCATACCTATTAGCAAGCATTTTTCTGGTAAGAATGTTACCTGAAAACCTTTGTTATAGAATTGACCACAACTCAGCAAATTGTACTTTAAGCCCTCAACATAGGCTACTCTTTCAATGGTCAAACATCCATATCTGATACATCCGTATCCCATTATCCTTCCTTTCACTCCATTTTCAAAGTTCACCATTTTACCCAGCTTTGAGACAAAGTTGCTGAGTAAGCTCCTATCTCCAGTCATGTGCTTGGAGCTTCCTGAGTCGCAATACCAGTCTGCTGCACATGATGGTCCTGAAATGAAATGATTAGAGGGTTTTAGGTACCCAGGCATGCTTGGGTACACTTTCTGATGATATTCTGGTTCTATTATTTCTTCTAAATGACCTTTCATCAGAATTTCTGTTAAATGCTGAGCCATTAACAGAATTTTTCTTTTTCTTTTGGATATGGTGTTGAACAAGCTTCAGTATTTCAACACACATACAGGAATCATCAGAAATTTCTGATTTTTCTTCTTGTGATGGAATGAAGGGATAACTTTGAAAAGATGAGTGAACTGCTTCTGGAGTTTTTACAAACTCTTGATTGTATTCACTTCTTTTTGGTTCAAAATTTGGCTTATCAAAGGAGTATTCAGAACATGTTGATTTGCAAGTTTCAGAATCAGATTCTGATAAGAATTTATCAGAAATCTGTTGAGTTGCTTTTACAAAGACAGTGGGTTTGTTATTATTTGTTCTCACATAACCCAAACCTTCTCCTTTGTTCTTTGGAGTGGACTCTATGAAATTTATGAATTCTTTTGCTTCTTGAAAACCTCTTACATTAATTTCTTTATCATTGATTTTCTTATAAAGATCTCTTCTTTCATTTTCATAGAACTCAATTTTAGCTCTTTGATCTAAACTTTGTTCTATAAGTATTTGGTTTTCAAGAATGATTTTATTCCAGGTCCTCTGCAACTCATCAGATTTTTTACCATCTGATTAATGTTTAACTTGCAAGTTTAAAAAATCTGACATGAGCTCATTTAGCTTGTGTTCAAGATCAAGATTGTATAAACTTACCTGTTGTCCTGAAGTCTCTGGTATGTCATCAGAAAGTGCCATGAGACAGAAGTTGGCCATTTCTTCTTCTTCCTCATCAGAAGAATCATCAGATAGCAAGTATCTGTTCCAGCAATTAAGCTGACTTGCTGTTGTTGCTTCTTAGCTTCCTCAAGCTTCTTTTCATAGTAAGCAACATCTTTCAGCTTCTTGGTCTTACACTGAGATGCATAATGACCTTTTTACTTGCACTTGTAACACACCACCTCAGCCTTTCCTTTATCCTTAGATCTAACTTCTTCTTTAGATCTATCATCCATCCTCCTTCTATCACTCCTCTGGTACCTCTGGCCTCCTCCTCTCAACCTCTGCTCAAATGTTTTGGTGAGCAGCGCTATTGCATCAGCAAAAGCTGAAAAATCTGATGATGAATCAGAAGTTTCAAAACCCTGGCTGTTTGATGGTTGTGGATCATTGGAAGTTGTTTGTCTTTGTGAGTTTGAGATAAGAGCTAAAGATCCCCCTCTTTGAATGGTTTCTTCAAATATTTCTTCCTCTTTGGGGATCAAGATGCTATATAAGTCATGAAGACTCATGTTTCCTAGTTCTAAGGTTGAGGACAAAGTCATTGTGAGACTTCTCCATTCTCTAGGCAAGGCATCAAGAAATTTTATGTTTCTTTCATCATTTGATTTAGTTATTCCAAATTTCTTTAGCTCGTTTAAAAGTTTTGTGAACCTTTGATATGTGTCATTTAACTTTTCATTAGGTAAACTTTTAAACCTTTCATAGGATGAGACGTTGTTTGTTCTCTTTTTTCTTTTCATCCTCTCTCCTCCTTCACAAAGATTTTCCAACTGATCACATATTTCCTTGGCTGATGCACAAGCATCAACTTGTGAAAATATGTCATTGGGGATGGCCATTATTAAGAGTGATTTTGCTCTTTCATCCCCTGCTACCAGTTCCTTGTCTTCCTCACTCCAAAGTATTTCACTTTTGGGAGCTCGGGAGGCAGGGATAGCAGGTAGTTGGTCAGTTGCTGGAATTGCTGGTATTTCAGTCATTGGTATATGTGGACCCCTTTCAATGGATCGAAACAGAGCTCGGTCATGACCATTAAGGAAATTGACCATCCTGATTTTCCATTGGGGGTATTCCTCTCTGACCAGAGTCGGAGGTTTGGACATAGAACCAATATTGAAAGCATTATTCCAGGTTTGAAAGCTAGCCATATTTAGAAAAAAGAAGAGTGATTGATCGTTTGAAAATAATTTATTCAATCTGCTCTGATACCAATTGTTGGACCCAGTATGGCCTTAACAACTTCTTTTTACGTAATATGGTGATTGTGCGGAAATAGAAATCAGACTTTCAAGAAACAGATGTGCGGAAATGGAAATCAGACTTTCAAGAAACAAGACCTACAAAATTAGCAAGTTTATATCACTTTGAAACAAACTAGTTTAACAAGGTGATTGTAAGATTATTATCTAATACAAATGAATATTGATTTCTGTGGGTGAGAAGAGCAGTGGAGTTTGGGTGTTTGTATATGAATGCTAAGCTTCAAACTCAAGTATCTTCTGCCTCTCGAGCCTTCTATTTATAGACGTCTGTGGACATGAATAAACAATTGTTTATTCATGCAATAAGTCCTGCGTAAAGTAGCAATTTGACATATTCATTGAATCCATTGTTCAAGTTGCATTTGTAATCATGATAACCAATAATGTCATGCTTCGGTCATGGGTGGCAGGATAGAGTTGTGATTTTTAGACAAGTGGGTCTTTTATCAGAATTTCTGATAAGCCACTTCATCGGAAATTCTGGTGAACAAATCACCAGAAAGTCTGACGATCAGAATTGTCAGAAACTGATGATATTTAATCAGAAATATCATCAGATCCATCAGAAATGACCTTCTCTGATAATCCAAATCAACTCTTGATCAACTTGAGATTCTTTGTAGTAGATACTTTGCTTTTCAGTTGTCCTATCTGATTTTCTTCATCTTGCTGTGATCTTCAGGACTGTTATCTTCTTCAGAGATCCAATTGATTTAGATTTTCTTCAATACTTACAAATAAAGTTTCCTAACACTAAGCCTCTAAGGTTCCCGTGAACATAGCGCGGAACCGGGCGATGATGTTCAAACATGAGCCACTTAAATTAATTCGCGCTTCTTCAACGAAGTTGCTAACACATGCAATAATTGTAATTCAGCAGAAAACAGATAAAAGAAGTCTGTTCCATTCCTAAGCGCAACCGCGCAAGGTTACATATGCAAATGAAAAAAGTTTACAAGGCATCAGTGCCCAAGTAAAAAGTCCTACAAACTACATTCAACCTTCACTCTGCGTCGTCAACATCGGCCTCATCATCATCGTTCATTGCTGGAACCGTCTCTGGAGGCTCATAAATGACCCTTAGTCGCACAACATAATATTCATGCTTCAAAGCCTCAGTGACTTAGTCCATTATGGGCAAGGAGATGTTGTCGTAGTTCTCTTCACCCTTGAGCAATCTCTCCTCCGCTCCTTCGCTAACGGCGCAATGACAGGTACCAAATTGGGTGCGCAATGACTCTTGGACGTGTGCTGCACATTCCACATAGCCGGCTCGATGGCCAGCTGCTCTCGCAACCATAGTAAGCGCAGCCACAACACGATCGAGCTTAGTGGCATTCAAGATTGAATTAGCAATCTGTGCAAAGAAAAGAAAAATGCAAGTAGAGTTCAAAAATTCAGACAAGGGAAAAAAGGAATCACTTACGTGCGCAACACCATAATGTTGCATCCATCCCAAATCAGTGATAAGAGGGTCCACTGTTGATTGCACCTCAGTATTGTTTTCCTGAGCCACGTTCAAAGCCGCGTGGCTAAACTTGCACGCCTCTTCCGCGGTCTCAGCCTTAACCTTCTCTACAACAAGGTCAATCTCCACGGAGTCACTCTTCTGCTTCTTAGCTTCCAAGCCCTCTTGCGCCTCGCGCAGACGACGTTGAAGCTCGACAATTTCAACATCTTTGCCAGCCAAGTCTTTATCTTTGCTGATGATTTGTTGAGACAATTCAACCTGCAAGCCCTTCAAGGAAGACGTAAACAAGTTAGAAAATTTTCTCAACTGAGTTATAAACAAGAGTCAAAAGGGTGCTAACCTGAAGAACCTCCACATGCTCCCTGTGAGACTTGGCTTCCTCATACTTGTCCTTATGATCTGCTTCAGATTTCTTCAGCTCCTCAATGCGTGCGTTCCTTAAGATTTGAATTTTCCGTTCGAACGGCGAACATCCGCTTGTTCTCATTCTCGCAAACCATGCTTCATTTACGACGCTCTTAAGTGAGCGTATCCTCACTCGCTTGCAGCTTCTTCTTCAAGCCTTGGAGTCCCCACTCTTTAGACCTTTTCTCCTGCTCAAAAGCTTCCTTGTCCTTAGCAAGCTGAGCCTTAGCTTGCTCAAACAACTTGGCTTCAGCAGCTAACCGTCCCTATGCTTTTCCCAGCTAGAGCGTTCAAGGTACATCGTGCGCCACTCAAATGTGATTTGGTGACTTGAAGAAGCGCAGTTGGCCTGGGCATTGACATGTGATCTATACAAAGCATTGTGCCCACAGTCACACTGATGGCGCACTTCACCTGGGGGGAAAGCCCCCATGAACCACTCCCTGCATGGAGCAGAATCACCAAAGGTATCACCTTGCTTTACCTTCCAAACCGAGGCGTGGATCTCATTGGCGAGACCTTCATCATATGATTTGTAATAGATGTTGCCCAATGTTTCTTCAGGCCAGGTCGGCGAAGGTTCCTGTTTACGAGTCTTGGGAGGGCTATCCTTCCTACTGCCCATGCCTGCACCCTCAACATTCTGGGTCTCCACATGCCTTTCTTCATGAATATCGCCAACAGCCTCCCCAGCAGTTGACGCAATAGTTTCTACTTGGATGGGGGCAGTCTGCTGCGCGATGGGGTTCTCAACCCGCGCTTAAGTATACATCCGCTCGATGATGGGCTGCTCGACTCCAGCAGCCTTCATAAACTTTGGAGTCTTCTTGACCTCCGGATTTATATCAATAGGCTGCTTCCCAGCCTTTGGAGTTTCAACCTTCTTCTCTCCTGCCTTCTCCCCAGCGGCAGCAGCCTTCACAACCTCCAGTTTCTTTTTAACCTCTTTTACAATTAAGGAAAAACATCAACAAAAAGCAAAGGAAAAAGGAAGTGCAAAAACGTAAAGTGTAAGAATACTTACCAGGCAAGGTTTCGGTCTACAAGGTTCTCAGGCTTCCCTTCTTCCCAATGGCAGGCTTGCTACCAGCAACCTTCTTGGCATCACGGGAAGCCTTAGATTTTGTCTCTTCATGCGCCCTCTTGGAAGCATTCTTCCAGATTAACTTCTCAGGATCCGGATCCTCTTCAGACTCTTGAGCATGAGCAGACGTCGGGGTCGCGCCGGATTCAGGGCCTTTAGAGCCTGCGCTACCAGAGCTCCGTGCACCTGCCACCACGCGGTCTTGTGGATTTCCACTTATGGCATATAATTCCTCTAAGGAATCAGCTACATACACAAAGTCTTCTGTAGGTCCCTTTAGTCCTATGGATCTTGACAGAATTATATATCTAATCTAGAGTGCGGAATCCTCTAGATCAGATTGTTATAGAAAATAGTAGTAACATAATTCACAATTAAATAGTCTTCTATTGATTATCCAAACTTGAAGTTTTACAATCAATTCAAGACTCACACAACCTCACAACCTCTCTCTGTGATCTTACCTCTCTCTCTCTCTCCCTAGAATTCTCTCAGATTTCTCTTATTGTTCTTCTAATGTTACAAACCCTAATCATAAAACATGTTTATATACCACATGTCTGTGAACTGGGCTTCCAACTGGGCTAGGCCATTCTCTAAGCCCATTACAACAATTAACTCACTAACCAATATGCTAAGCCTATTACAAAATATCCAAAGACTAAATAATCATACTATTAAGCTGTTGTCACAAAATATGCACCAACAGACTCCACCTTGACAATAGTTTCATAGTGTAACTTTGTCTTCAAACATCTTATGTTCTTTTGGTCTTTGGATAACTCAGCTACACACAATTTCTGACATCAACAGACTCCCCCTTAGTTGATGCTTCCAATCTCCAAAACTTTCATTCGTTGTAGATCAGTGAACTAGCATTCTTTGATTATGCACGTTTATATCACATTGTAGTGTAGTAGAAGGATCCTACCATGCATCTTCACACATTTTCACTTCACTCTCAATCTGCACTTTACTTGTATTCTACACTTCATTTTGATAACTGCATCAATCTGTTTAGCAACACAAGCAAGTAACTCGAAAAAGCGTTAGTCTTTTTCACATTAAAGATAAACCAATATTTTATCTTATCATGCAAAAACAACAACTTATCAATTCAAAATGGAAGTCTTTTTAAAAAGAAAAGTTTTTTGGTTTTTTTATTTATAAATAAAACAACTAAATAAAACTCAAAAATATTTACAATACATCTTTTTGTGAGAATCTTGTGCAATAAGATCATATCAGCAAAATCAAACTATTTTCACACTATAGGATAATTCTTTATATAATTTTCATAAAAGCACTACAAGACGATTACCAGTATTGTTTATCCACTTAAACATAATACATGAACATTTCAAGTTCCATTACCTAGTGATACGTTAAGGTTATTTCACGGATGCACTAATGTGTCCCACTTCAGGACATACCCCCATGATCAAGGCATGCACAAAGGTTCCTCGTAGTAGGTGAGCATACAAAATTCATCCCTTTTGTTTTACAATTGTAGGATCGTTGTTGGACCCGAACGAGTCGATCAGAAGAGTCTTTTATCCGAATCAAAGGCGGAATCAATGAAACGGATGCTCAAAGTAATTATAATGTCTCTTGTATTGATGTAACACTGATTACAACCTGAGAACAGTTTGGCAGCACTTCGTTACACAATTCTGATTCTGTGCCAAATGAAACAAACAATGCACTATTTATACTAGGCTAATTTCGCTCCTAATGACCAAGACCTTTCGAGCGAAATCAGAATCTTCTGATTTCGCTCCAAATGACCTTTGGTCATTTCAGGCGAAATCACATTCTTCTGATTTCACTCCAAATGGTCTTGGACCATTATGAGCGAAATCACACTCTAATTTTCTAACAATTGTTTCTCGAACCTCGTGCACTGATTATCCTAACCTATCTTATTACGTGATACAAGACGAAGTCAATAGACGTGATGCACTAACAGACTCCCCCTCGGATATTGACGAAGTCTTCAGTGTCTAGTCTCTGTCATGACACCTCTTCAGTCTTGATCATTCTGCATTCTCACTCAGATTGTAACAATATAACCATCCTTCAATCTTTATCTTTGATCAGCTTCTCTCTTTGACTATTAAGCCAGAATCTCATCACTGGCTCTTTCATCAACAGCTTCATCATAAGGCTCTCCCTTTCGTCAAGCTTCCGTGCTTTTAGGGATCGACACCTAGCTTTCCAGCTACAAGCTCCTCCTAACTTTCAGCTTGTCTTCAGACTCCCCCTTAGACTCAGCTCTCGGGATCGTAGTCTAGACTTTTCCTGCAATCACTCATACACTTGATAAGTAACAACATTTTAAACTTTCCAGATATTGTAATCTGACAACTCAAACCATTTAATCACCCCCTCTATCATCAAATTACAGATAATTTACAATTTCAACAAACAGGATCGTAAACTGACTCTTTAACAATATAAGCATCCAAATCCCCCACAGTTAATCATCCAAGTCCAACTTAATGACCATGGAGATATAACAAACTGTTTTTGAATTTTTTTTTTTAACTTTTAATATCAAGTTTCAAATTAATGAACTTGTTTTGTTTTCAGAAACACAATCAGCTTACATAGATTTTAAAACTCAGCATCTCAGACATCGGATTGTCGAAAATAAAGCAGAAATCAAAATCTTTTTGTGTTTTCTGAAAACATAAAACAGTAAAGAAATATGTACAAACATATTTACAAACAATATTTTTGCTTGAGTATGCGTCAGAGGATCATATCAGTTTTTGACTAGTCACAAGTACCGTTGAGCTTAATTTCACTTTAAGAATTAAACAATTCACTTAGATTGTCGATATACTAGTCCACTTAAATTTTCATACAGATTTCAACTGATTCAGGATACGAATTAGATGTTTTAAGAACTTAAACTCATTCATGTGTCGCACCTCTTGAATATACTCCCGTATCCAGAATCCCAATTATTCAGTCTTACAGGTGAGTATACCACAGATGATATCTGTAAGGGTTTAAATGCGAGGGCCGTGAGAGCTCAGGTCGATACTTCCGTATACGCAAAGAGATGACGACTTCGACTTTTTGGTATGTCCCCTTTAGAGGATCTTTTAGTTACAACAGCACACGATTAGCATTTTGCAATGTTTCATCGTTTTTATGCTGAGGGTGGTGCTATATTTCAAGCAATGCGAAAAGTATTATTCGGGGACTAGGTCAGAACTTCCATCCAGTAGAAGTCCCGGAATAATACCCCAGATATCACTGAGTATAAAGACCTAGTATTTCAGAATAAGGGACCTTTCAAACGAAATTTCAGGGGTTACCTATATATCCAAGTAGTGTTCCCCACGAAATAAGCAAGTTTGAATTTAGGTTTATATCCCGAAAAAGTTTACTAAATGTACGAAAACCTATCGACACATCATCAGTGAGACTGTCTAACGCTATTTAATCATTACAATTCTTTAGCATATTGTATTGTCTACTGATGTACTATCATTTCCTTTTTTTACGCAAAACTCAATTTTTGAATTTTATCATGTTTTTGTATTTTTCAAATTTTCTAATGTTTTTGGATTTTCTGACAAATTTTTCTCCCCCTGAAATGCAAAATCATTAAAAATTTGACAACACGATACTGATAGCTTTGTCTCGCCATCCATTTTCTGCTGACTATGAATCAATTGCACAAAAAACAGTAATTACCCCCATGATTTACAACACATTGATTTTTACAGTTTGAAAACCGTTTTTCAATCTGATGAACGTTAGATAATTGGTGATCGGGTCAGTACTTCCATACAACAAAGAGACCAATATCTAACGAGGGTAAGGCAAATACCAAATTTTGGTACAATTTATGCATTTTGCACATTTGAATGACTCCCTAGGTGAGCTTCTTCTATTTCTAGGTTGTTGACATTTTTCGCTCTTTTAAGATATCTTGGTTGTGCCTAGGTCGGCATATAACTGGATGCAGCAGAAGGACAACCCTGATATCCCCGGATTACATAACAGTATAAAGACCTAGAACCTCAGAATTTGGAAATCTTTCAACGCAAGATTTAAGGTCATTAAACCATACGCCACTGATATGTTACACATTCATACTCAGTTCATTGTGTTTATATCACCATGGTAAGTTGATTATTTCATGTTTCGTGCTTACTGGTACATCATATGATGAAGTTGCTATCACACTTAAGCAATTTAAGTTCAATTTTAGTAAGACAGTCTAAGTTGCTGATGTACTATCATTTCTTCTTTTTCACACAGTGATAACTCATTTTTTAGTTTTTAAATTTTTTTATTTTTATGGTTTTCTATTTTTTTTAATTTTTGATTTTTTAAGAAAGTAATAAACTATTTACAAAATTCTTATTAAAAATTGGTTTCAGGATTCCTCATCCCGTTGAGTTCGAATAGATGTTCAAATAGAGCCCTGTCAAATGCTTTTGTGTAAAGATCTGCCAGGTTATCTAATGTGTCGACTCTATGCAGTTCAATCATTTTCTTTTCAGCACAATCCCGTATAAAATGATGACGAATGTCAATATGTTTTGTGCGACTGTGTTTTGCGGGATTATTTGTTATGGAAATTCTGGCATTATTATCTATCATAATAGGGGTGCGAGTGAAATTCAAACCGTAATCGTGCATCTGCTATTGTATCCACAGAACATGAGAGCAATAACTACCCGAAACAATGTATTCATCTTCACACGAAGACGTAGACACATAGGCTTGTTTCTTGCACTGCCATGACACAAGTCTTCAACCCAAAGAGCTGACAACCACCTGTGGCAGATTTTTTGGTTGATTTACATCCTCCGAAATCTGAATCAGTGTATGCATTAAACTCCAAGTAACGTACAATTCGCATCACCGCCTTCATATGCGACTCCTTCGGATTTTCTTGATATCTGGCAAACATACATACGACGAACATAATGTCTGGTCATGAAGCAATAAGATACATCAATGATCCAATCATGGCCCTATATTGAGTTGGATCAACATCCTCCATACTTTCAGTATCTAGACCAATATTGTGATTTGCACAAATGGGTGTATTGTAAGTTGTGCAATCCTCCATCTTGAAACGAGTCAAAATGTCATATATACTTCGTCTGATGAATAAAGATCCCATCCTTTTTTTGTTCAACTTTCAATCCTAAGAAGAATGATAACTCACCCATTGCACTCATCTCAAACTTACTCTTCATCACCACTTCAAATTCATGACACATGCTCTCATCAGATGAACCAAAAATTATATCATCCACGTACACCTGTACCAGCTATAAATCTTCTTTCTTCCTCTTAATGAAAAGTGTACTATCGACCTGACCCCTTTCAAAACCATTTGCCAAAAGATGAGTCGACAGTGTCTCGTACCACGCCCTGGGTGCTTGATGTAAACCATACAATGCCTTATCCAATATGTACACCCGATCTGAATAGTCCAGATTAGTAAACCCATCTGGTTGTGAGACATACACCAGTTCTTTGACTTTCCCGTAAAGAAATGCACTCTTCACGTCAAGCTGATAAACTTTGAAGCCCTTAAAAGATGCAAACGCTAGAAACAACCGAATTGCTTCCAACCTTGCAACTGGTGCAAACACTTCATTATAGTCAATTCCCTCTTGCTGATTGAACCCTTTTACCACTAATCGAGCTTTGTTCCTTGTCACGATCCCTCGATCATTTTTCTTACACTTGAACACCCACTTGGTGCCAATTTCTTTCTCTCATTCTTGTAAATCAACTAACTCCCAAACTGAGCTAGTTCCTCCTACATAGCTTCTACCCACGAATTGTCCTTTAGAGCCATATATATGTTTTTCGGCTCCTCATGAGATATAAAACAGCTATACAAGCATTCGTTGATTATACCAGTCTTCTCAATTGTAGTAAACAAGCATGAATGTTCTGCTATACGTCTCCTTGTCTGAACACCTGCATTCGGATGACTTATAATGTTGTCAACTGGATGATCTTTGTTTGCTCATGTAGTAGCAATGGTGTCAACTTCCAAGTTAGTCCCTAGATTTGATCCAATCTCCCCCTGACCATTTTGATTAGCAAACGGATTTGTAAAGTCCTCTCCCTGAAGAGGTTCAGACTCGCTATCACTCGAATCCGCTACTTCTTCATTCATATTTGAGGAAGTTCTTAGCATATCAGCAATTGGAACACTTGTTGTCAAGCTATGAATTATCTCCACATCACCTACATCAGAAAACTCAGGAAATCTAAAAGATTCAAAGAAGAGATCATAATCATATAACTTTTCTAGACATGGGTTGGACTGTTTGGGCGAATATGATAAAATTTCAACATCAAAAACCGTCTCAATTTTACCATTTGTTTTATTAAAAACTCTCTTGTTTGGTGCACCGTCTACATAACCTAGGAAAAATCCTTCGTCAGCAACTTCACCAAATTTCGGTTGGTTTTTATGTCTAACTATTGTGCATGGTAGCCCAAATGGTTCAAACCCTTCTAAATTTGGTTTACGGTTTCTCAAAAGTTCATAACACGTTTTGTTATGTCGTTTAACCATCAAAACCCTATTCAGAACATAACAAGCTGTATTCACAGCCTCTGCCTAAAAGAGGACAGGAAGCTTAGAATTAGAAAGCATAGTCCTAGCAGCTTCAATTAAAGTCTTGTTTTTCCGTTCTGCCACTCCATTCTGTTGCGGTGTGTATGGGGCACTAAATTGATGTTCTACCCCCTTGCGAAGACAGTACATATCCAGCAACCGATTCTTGAATTCCGTGCCATTGTCGCTTCTATTGCGCTTGATCCTTGTCTCAAGTAGATTCTCTAACTTTGTAAAAAGATTGATCAACATTTCTACTGTTTCATCCTTTGTTACTAGAAAGAAAACCCAAGAAAAATGAGAAAAGTCATCAGTAACAACTAAACAATAATATTTTCCTCCAATACTCCTTACATTCACTGGACCGAACAAATCCATGTGAAGTAATTCGAGTGGAGAAGCAATGGAATTCACGGTTTTATACTTATGAGGTTTTCTGTGTTGCTTCCCCTTTTTACAAGGAAGACATTTTTCATCCACAGAAAACTTCTGCATAGGCACACCTTCCACTAAACCATTTTTAATTATATAATTCATTTTTCTATAGTGTATATGTGCCATGCATCTATGCCATAACATCGACTCTTCCTCAGTTGCTTTCGACAACAAACATGTAGACACCATCGAAGTATCATTGACAATCATGTCCATGACATAGGTATCATTCTTCCTTGGTGCCCTCATAACTACCCAAACATCAGGAATGATCAAACCAGGTTTTAACACCTATGCTTCAAACTTGGTAAAGTGGACAGAGTAACCATTGTCACAGACTTGCGACACGCTCATCAAATTGTGTTTGAACAACTCGACATAGTTGACTTTGTCCAACATTATCTTCCTATTGGTCACTTTTCCTTGAACTGTTATCTTTCCACCTTTTGCTCCTGCGAAGTTCACATACGCTCCATTAGTTTCTTCAAAATATGTAAGCAACCTCTTATCCCCCGTCATGTGCCTGGAGCAACCACTGTCAACATAGCACAAGTTGATCAGTCTCCTTAGCAGTTCCTGCACAAACCAAAACAAATTTAGTTAGCTAGGGGGACCCAAGCCTTAATGGTCTTGGGTCTTCCAGATTCACCAACTACCAGTACCAGTGGTGAAGCTTGAGATTTCCGACCTGATGGGCAAAAGTCACCGGACCTAAAAATTTCTATAAAACCAGGGAGTCGAAAACGTATATACCCAAAAGCTTCTATACGAAAACTACATAATCTCCACTACTGAGCGAAAAGTTCGGGGGGTCAGCCGCCCCCCTCCCGCCCCTTAAAAGATACGCCCATGACCGGTACATCCATCCAATATCCATCACTCCTAATAGGAGTCTTGGATCTCAGACCTGTTGATGGAAATGGTTTTTGATTTCCACTAGGTCTCTGGTCCTGAGGGTTCCTATATGTGTTTGGACTATGTGACCTTTGGAAATTTTGATTTTGAAAACCTCTATTCTTATTCGTAAATCCTGAGTTCGGGTGAACTCTCGATAGATATCCACAATTTTGATTGTACTAATTTCTTGAGTCATTATTATAAAAATTTCGAGTACCACTAGTGTGATATCGATTTTTTTGTGAACTTTGACCTCTGAAATTATTTGACTGACCATTAAAGTTATTCATTTTAGGTGAACTACTCCTAGGTCTGTCGAATCTGTCAGATGTAGACGCTGGCTGAAACCTTGGTTGATTTCTTTGAAAACGAGGAAATTGTTGATTTCTTATTTCAGCCTTGTCTTCAACAACAAATTTCTTTGGTGAGTTTGCTTTGCTCAACTTACAATCAACCCTCTTTTCTGGTGATTTGTCTTTCTTCATTTCTTTCAAAGGTGCTTCACCCTTCTTGTAAGGATAATAACTCACTACATGTCCTTTTGTATGATAATTAAAGCACGATCTTTTTGAAAAAGATTTCTTTTGCGAAGCCTTTGGACTTGATGGTTCTGATGATGTGGGCGATGTGTTTGAAGGACCAACGTTTGTTACTTTTGATTTGCCCTTATTCATTCTATCTTTAACAAACTTTTCATTTAACTCTGTTTCAATGATATTTTCTTCATTTTTCATGTCATCCCTTTTCACAAAATTCACCGTTTTAACAAAATGTTGTTTTTTAGACTTGGAATTTTTCAAAACTGATGTGCGTTAAGTGTGATATGTTTTTAGTTATATTTTAAGCCCTTTTTAACACTTTAGTCAAGTTTTAAATTTATAAAACACGATATTCTACTAACACTAAACACACATATGGGCAAGTGAACCCATCGTGAGCGTAGTATAGCGTTGGTAAGATACCGAGGTCATCCAAGGACACAAGAGCTTTTAGTACCGGTTTATCCTCAACGTCTAATCAAATCAAAATTTAGAAAAGGTTTTAAACATGAAAATAAAAACTAAAAATGCTGAAAAATAAAATAAAATAAAAACAGATAGACAAGATGAATTACTTGGATACGACTCGCCTTTAGTGTAACCTTTGATGATTTCCGCACTTTTGCACTTTTTAAGAGATTATCTTAGTTATAGTAGTAGGCCCCTCTTTTGAAGGTGACGTTACCCTCAACCCAGTAGTTTGAGTCAGCAAGGATACAATCCTAAAGGGTCGGAATATTGAAAGATAAATAATTAAGTTATTAATGCGTAATGTGGTAGGCCCCTCTTTTGAAGGTGACGTCACCCTCGGCTAAGGGATTTGAGTCAGCAGGGATACAATCCCAAATAGCTGGGTTAATGTATTAATAGTAGTTTACATATGAGGGGATCAAGCCATTCGCACCCCCGCTATCCAATACCAGTGGGTATTGAAGGAGGTCCTAGTAAGCTTGACCGAGGTCCTTGCAGGATCTATACACTGAACAAGGAAAAAACCTTACCAAACCATTCCCTTAACCCCCGACCAGATAGCTAACATATCTCTATATAGACCGTAGAGATATGAATGGTGTAAATCTTTTATTTTATATAGACAGTAAAATAACGCCAAGACACCACAGACAAATGATAAGGAAGTCTCACCTTCAACATAAGAAACTAGTTATTAAAGTCATTAATACAAAACCAAATAAAAAGTGCGAAAAGATTAAAAATCAAAAGTATTACACTAAATGCTTGTCTTCACCAAGTGATGTAAGAGACTTAGGTAAACATGGCCTTTGAATGTCAAGAACTCTTATTATCAATCTTGGATCCCGAGACTACTACACACACTCTAAGATGAATGATGGATGATGGTGGTGGATGTGGGTTGTAGTGGTGGTGGAGTGTGGGTGAAGTGGGAAAGAGGTGGTTTGCCAAGGGATGCCTTTGAAGTGAACCAAGCACCTCTATTTATAGCCTACACAGACGCCCGGACACGGTCCCGTGTTCACTGGGCACGGCCCCGTGTCCATCCCTTTTCTCTTTCTTCATTAATTTCAATTGTCTGCATTAGCTCCACACGCCCCCGTGTTCGCCGGGCACGGCCCCGTATGTAGAAGCGTATCTGTACTATCAAGATTTGCTTGGATTCTGCGAATCTTAGCGTTGACCATGGCCCGTGTTGACCTGGGCACGCCCCCGTGTTGGGAATAGAAGCTTCTACAACTTTGTCTTTTCTGTAGATACTTGGCCACGCCCCGGTGTCCGCTGGGCACGGGGCCGTGGTCAGCCTTCTGTTCTCTTGTTTTTGCTTGGGAATATGTTGTCGAGGGGTCAGGCATGCCACGTTTAAAATTCCATTTATATACAAGTTCACATACCTCATGGGAGATCACTCAACACTCGGCCGAACATGTATTTTTGTGAAACACTCGAGACCGGCATGCAACTTACTTCTACCATATGCTTACCAAGCAATCAATCATCCTCCTTTTTAACTATAAACCTTTGTAAATATCAAGAGGACTTGGGGAAGGGTTAGGCTTGGGTTAAAGGTAGGTGGTTTTGGGTTAGTGGTTAGTAGTAAGGGCTAAAAGGCGTAAAAAGCGTCGGTCATCGTAAAACTTTTTGTTTTTGTGACTTTTATTCAAACAAAACATTTTCAAACAAAGTTTCTTTGAGGAACTTGTTTGTTTATTCCTCGAATTCATTTTTTTATAAGGAATGTCACATGAAGACCGAGCTTTTTACTAAAATAAAGAGTTTAAAAATAAAAAAAGGTTTTGGTGGGTAAAGGGCGTTCATTTTGTGGGTTTAGAAACGAAAAGGTTTAGGCTCAAAGGGGTTAACTAGTTGGGTTTTGGGTTGGTGATAAAAAAATGAAAAATAATGGTGTTGAAAAGAAAAAGGGTTAGTCCTAATGCCTCCATCATTTACTTACTTGGGTTTAACTTGGTAAGGAACGGGAATGTATCGTCATGGCAAGTTCTAGAGTTGTAAGAAACCAAGCGGCTATTCACACAAGAAACGAAAGATGAGCATTTAATTTAAAAATGTATGCTTTTATGCTCAATATAGGCTCAAAACTCACTTTTTGTGGGAATGGGTTTATAATGTGATCGAGTATATATATAATCAAATTTTAACTAGATTTTTCATGCCGTTTCATAATTTTCTTATGTTGGTTCTTTGTATCACGATGCTATCGGTTGTAAATTTGTAAAAATATAACCTTTTTAGAACTTGTTATTCCCAAATTAAACCAAGACACGTAAAAAAAATGAAAAGTTTTTGAAAAAAATTGGGGTGATTAGCGGTTCCAATAGAGTTTTGTGTAAGGCTTGCTATTAGGACTTGCAAAATTCAAGTTTTAGCATCCCCCCACACTTAAATTACACATTGTCCTCAATGTGTCCCAAAAATAAGTTTTTAGGTTGATTGAAAGTGTAAAAAGGTGTCAAAAACAAAATTTTTTATGTTAGTGGGCATCTGGACACTGGCCCGTGTTGATCCGGGCATGACCCCGTGTTCTGATCGCCGGTATCATAATATACAGAAGGCTGGGCATGGGGGCGTGTTCAGTGAACACGGCCCCGTGTCCAGTTACCTGACTTTGCATTTTCTGCAGAACCTCGGGCACGGGGCGTGTTGGGCTGAGCACGGCCCCATGCTGAACTTGGTGTAATGAAGAAAAATTGTCGGGAGGCTCTGTTTTTGTGCATGGGGTGTGGGTTCAAGTTTCCCTCAGTAACCTCCACCATTCCGAGTGTGTTTTATCCATTACAACATCATCCAAACACCATTTAACTTAGAAACCATCATTCATTAAAGAGTAAATTACATTAGATCCTAGAAAATAAAAACATAAACTAAATCTTGATAAGTAGGTCATGAAACACGAGAAATCTAAAACCACAAGGAAGTCCTATCCTATAGTTTATTTTAAGGGCAAAATTTCTGAATAAAAGATAATTTTCTTGGTTAAATGCGGCTTGAAGAACTTCTTCGGGACGGGACCCTTATACATCGTTAAGCCATTCTTCTATCTCCCGAGGGAGAAGGGAGGCAGGCTCATTGGCGTCCTCGTTTTGAGGGGGTGTGACTTCCACCGGAACCTCTTGTAAGTCGTCAAGAGGAGGTTCCGGGGGGATGTCATCCCACCCGGCGGGGTTAATGACTCCTTGAGCTAAGTTCCAATCTTCTTAGGGAAGGATTGGTTCAATGGGAGGTGTTACAAGAATGTTCAACTTCTGCTGCCAGAGGTTGATTTATTAGAAATTGTTTTCTAGCCGCACCGTGAGATAATTAATACGGTCGATTAGGACTTCTTCTACGGATGTCATTTCGTCGAGAGCTTCTCGTAGTGCCATTACATATCGCACAAGAGTTGCTTCGATTGAAGGCCTTCGTTCCCTACGACTGTTCCATGAATGTGCTGAAGAGGATCCACTATTCTGGCTCGACATTCTACGAAAAAACAAGTCAAAAGAGTTCAATTTAATGAAATAGTGCCTCGGCCACGGCCCCGTGCTCGTTGAGCACGGCCCCGTGGCCACCTCTCTGCAGGTTTTTGAAACAAGGAATCTTAGAGCTTTAAATTATTTTTCTGACTTTTGAAGCATTTTTAAGCAGAAAATACTTAAAATAGTGTTGTAAAACTTATTTTTGACAAGATTCCTTGAATAAAAGCCTAGAAAATATCACAATAAAGGTTGAAAACATGGAGATTTCAAACTTTAATGGAGGTTTTGAGGAGAAAATGAAGAAGAAGGCAATGGACAAAAGTAGAAAAGACAAGATAGTTGTTAAGAACCTTCTTTAGAATATACCCTGTATGGTATATGTGAAGATCCCACCAGATCTTTATCTTTGGAATGGGTCCAAGAGTGCAGGAATCTTGCTGCATTTATAGAAAACGACAGCACGCCGAACACGGCCCCGTGTCGGCTGAACACGGCCCCGTGTGCAGACAAAATTCTGACACCTTTTGTCCATATTCTGACCAAAAGTCAGACTGGAATCTTTGGGTGGACATGGGGGCGTGCTGACCTGGACACGGCCCCGTGGCTAGAAGTTTTTATGAAGTTTCGTCTATTTTTAAGGAGTTTATCCGGATCGGGTGGTTCCTTACAGGATGGAACAACACCAAAGTGCCTGAGATACCTAAGTTGCCCTAGTTTTAGACAAGAACACAAGAGGTTATCGGAAAGGGTGGTTCCTAAGCTAAATACCGGTGGGCAAAACCAACCTTTATTTCCCTTATCCGGGCTCTCGTTAAAGAAGGTATATGCCTAATCACTCAGGTCTATGTATGCATCGGCGGAAACCGATGGGGAGTCCTTCACGGGACAATCAATACAGGGACGACTATCGCTCAAGTCCTTGCAAGAGTTAGAGGTGATTTCGGGAGCAACGATGTTGTTATAATCCGAGTGCGATCTCATTAATTCTCCTTGATCGTCGTCTTTAGATGAATTAGTTATTTCCATCTGAAGTTCTTTTATCCATCGGAGAATCATTTCATCTAGAAGGGATGATTGAGAGCATTCGAGGGAGAGATAGGGATTGTTTTTACTTTCGCCCATCTAAAGGCTATAGGAGAACGATCGGTCTATATAGTGGGGAATGTAATTTAAAAAATAACATTTAAAATCTTCAGGAGATCCACCACATAATTGACACCACGCACCATAAGAGGAGCGAAAGTAAAAATGATCAGTATCACTCATGTTTGCCTCAGAAATTACCAACCGTCGGGATCTTACAGTTCTGTTTTCAGTATCTGAAACTTGGGCACGGGGGCGTGTTTAGTGGACACAGCCCCGTGTTCAGCTACTGTCTGACTTAAAATAAGATTTCCAGTACCAAAGATTGGGCACGGGGGCGTGTTCAGCGGGCACGGCAAAATTAAGAAAAACAATTAGGCCGTTGATTCCTAACTTTCTTAAAATCCTTTTGTCCCCGGCAACAACGCCAAAAACTTGATGTGCGTTAGTTGTGATATGTTTTTAGTTATATTTTAAGCCCATTTTAACACTTTAGTCAAGTTTTAAATTTATAAAACACGATATTCTACTAACACTAAACACACATATGGGCAAGTGCACCCATCGTGAACGTAGTATAGCGTTGGTAAGATACCGAGGTCGTCTATGGACACAAGAGCTTTTAGTACCGGTTTATCCTCAACGTCTAAAAAAATCAAAATTTAGAAAAGGTTTTAAACATGAAAATAAAAACTAAAAATGCTGAAAATAAAATAAAATAAAAACAGATAGATAAGATGAATCACTTGGATCCGAATCGCCTTTAGTGTAACCTTTGATGATTTCCGCACTTTTGCACTTTTTAAGAGATTATCTTAGTTATAGTAGTAGGCCCCTCTTTTGAAGGTGGCGTTACCCTCAACCCAGTAGTTTGAGTCAGCAAGGATACAATCCTAAAGGGTCAGAATATTGAAAGATAATTAATTAAGTTATTAATGCGTAATGTGGTAGTCCCCTCTTTTGAAGGTGACGTTACCCTCGGCTAAGTGGTTTGAATCAGCAGGGATACAATCCCAAATATTCGGGTTAATGTATTAATAGTAGTTTACATATGAGGGGATCAAGCCATTCGCACCCCCGGCGTCCAATACCAGTGGGTATTGAAGGAGGTCCTAGTAAGCTTGACCCAGGTCCTTGCAGGATCTGTACACTAAACAAGGCAAGAACCTTACCAAACCATTCCCTTAACCCCCGACCAGGTAGCCAACATATCTCTATATAGACTGTAGAGATATGAATGGTGTAAATCTTTTATTTTATATAGACAATAAAATAACGCCAAGACACCACAGACAAATGATAAGGAAGTTTCACCTTCAACATAAGAAACTAGTTATTAAAGTCATTAATACAAAACCAAATAAAAAGTGCGAAAAGATTAAAAATCAAAAGTAATACACTAAATGCTTGTCTTCACCAAGTGATGTAAGAGACTTAGGCAAACATGGCCTTTGATTGTCAAGAACTCTTACTATCAATCTTGGATCCCGAGACTATTACACACACTCTAATATGGATGATGGATGATGGTGGTGGATGTGGGTTGTAGTGGTGGTGGAGTGTGGGTGAAGTGGGAGAGATGTGGTTTGCAAAGGGATGCCTTTGAAGTGAACCAAGCACCTCTATTTATAGCCTGCACAGATGCCCGGACACGGCCTCGTGTTCACTGGGTACGACCCCGTGTCCATCCCTTTTCTTTTTCTTCATTAATTTCAATTGTCTACATTAGCTCCACACGCCCCCGTGTTCGCTGGGCACGGCCCCGTGTGCAGAAGCGTATCTGTACTATCAATATTTGCTTGGATTCTGGGAATCTTAGCGTTGACCACGACCTGTGTTGAACTGGGCACACCCCCGTGTCGAGAATAGAAGCTTCTACAACTTTGTCTTTTCTACAGATACTTGGCCACGCCCCGGTGTCCGCTGGGCACGGGGCCGTGGTCAGCCTTTTGTTCTCTTGTTTTTGCTTGGGAAGATGCTGTCGAGGGGTCAGGCATGCCACATTTATTCCTTTTCTTGTATTTATGTTAGCTTTTGCTGCATATTTGTTCCTTTTGTTCATTTACGCTCATTTACTCCTGAAAATACAAAAGGAAGACAAAAGAACACTTTTTCCAACATTAGTACTAAAAAAGGGTTAGTTTTATGCCTCAATTGATGTATTTTATATGTTGCGTTTTACACACATCAAAAACAGTGTTTTGTTTGATTTCATTCTTAACATCAGCCACTTCATACTCAGATTCACCATCATTCTCAGATGCGGAACTATCAAGTACTTCGACGGTCATCGGCTCAACCACAACTACACCATACACAAAATTTGTTAAATCATCTTCATGTGGTAAAAATGTATAGTCCTGATGAACAGGAGGAACTTCATTAAATCCCATCATTGTTCGATCAATACTCTTTTTTAAGTTTCCCATCATGTGATTCATTACAAAAGATGTGTTTCTAAATTGGTCTATTTTTCTTTGAAGCTCAACAATCTTAACTTGTGAATCAGACAATTCTTTGCACTTGTCAGATAGCTCCTTTGTTTTATCTCTCATTGTCTCATGTGCTAAATCTATCACTTGAAGCTCTTTATTTAATTTTTCAGTTAAAGTTTGAACTTCAGCTTCGCATGATTTTATTTTCTTTATGTATTGAGACTCTTTTTTCTATATGAAAAAGTTTGATTCTTTTAGACCATTTAGTTCGTTTATCAGATTTTGGTTGTGTGTGGACAATCTGTCAACTGTACCTCTTAGTTCACTGCAACTCATGCAGACATAACTTATTTGTTTTGAACTTACTTCACCAGTAGCTTTACTCAAATCAGCCATATATGCAACAAAGTCAGCTTTGGCCTTCTCTTCTTCATCAGATTGCACATGTACATCATCAGCCTTAGGCTTGACCTTTTCCGCAACATTCTGTTCTTTGGCAGCTTTGGTTTCATCACTTGCTACCTATTGAGCTCCACTCTTCTTTTCAGAACACTCTTCTTGAACATCATCACTAGCTTCTCACTTAAATTGTTGACCTTCTTCGATCACAGTGACTATCTCTACCATTAGAGCTTGAGTTATGGTTCCTTCGTCTTCCAGGTGAAGACTCCAATCTTATGAACCATCAGAAGAAGTAGTAGAAACCAGTGCCCGCGATGCATTGTTTGATGAACTTTGACTAGACGAATTATAAAAAGTGGAAGGTTGTTGTGATTCTCATGTTTGTCTTTGACATTCTTTGGCGAAATGTCCAAGATTTTGAGATTTAAAGCATCGAACCTTTGATTTATCGAATCAGACCTTCTTCCCAATGAACTTCCTGCCAGTTCTAATCATGAACCATCTAGCCTTGAGAGATATCATAGCCATCTGCCACTAAATATCCATCTCATCCAAGTCGTCTGGATTAATCTGCTCATCATCTTCATCCAGTGCTGCTGGATATGTTATCTTGCCCTGTATATAATTCTGATAAGAAGCAACAAATGAGGCAAGGAGAGCTAGTTGATTCTTAGCTGATTTCACACTCATAGGCATGGACTTTGGAAGTTTGCTATTGTTCGATCCAGTCTGATGTTGTTCTTGTTATCGCTAACCTGCAATTGAACCTCCCGTTGAGGCAACAAAACATAATTCACCATTAGCATCAACAAAAACATTTTCATTTTCACTAGAAAGAAAAGCAGTTGCTGAGTCACTAGAATTGTTGAGAGAAGATGAAGATGGAAGGCCTTTGTAGAATCCCGGGTCTTGAACCTGATCATAACCTGTTTCCTTCTTCTTCATATTGAGCTCGTAAGCTCTCAACTTCCCAACAACGTCTTCTAAGTCATTATCAACATAATCAGCTTCACCCTTTATCATGAGAATGTAAATATCCCATTTAGCAGGAAGGGCATCTAGCAACTTGTCATTGATCTCAGTATCAGTGTATCCCTTTATGTCATAGTTGTCCATCTCTGTCATCAAATGATAGAACCCTATGATGATTTCTTCAAGGGACTCATTTCTAATGCACTTAAAAATAGCAAATTGCTTATTCAGCAGATCAATCTTGTTCTTCTTCATATCAGGGTTGCCCTCATACCGCTTTTCTAATGCATTACACATATCCTTTGAGGTAGTGTATTTCTTAAAGGTATGTTTAATGCCATCAGGTAGAGACATCTTTATAGCTGCAAGAGCTTTCTTCTTAGCTTCATACATTTTCTTCTCAGTTTCTTCCATATTGACATAAGCAGTGACCCGTTGTCTGCCTTCAAACTCATGAGTTGGGTTCGCGTACCCATCCTCAATGCATATCCACATTCGTGTGTTCTTGAGGATTATTCCATGTTTTTACTAAGCAATTACATAGAAGAAAATTATGTGGAGGGTTCAAATGATTTTTTTTTTTTTTTTTGTAAAAGGAAAAAAGAAAAATTTCAACCAATAACAATCATTCATTTTACTTCATTTAATTTTTGTACTTAATATTAGTGTAAGGGTAATTTGGTAACTTAGATAGATCATTAAATGCCAATTTTCCTCTTTAATAGCTAACTAAATTAAATTTGTAACTTATTTTTTCAAAAAAAGAAAAATTCAAAAAATAATAATAATAATTTAAAATGTAGGATAAAATACGAGGTGTGTAGGATGAATTACGAGTTATATAAGATAAATTTCAATATGTGTAGGATAAATTTCAAAACATGTAGGATAAATTTTGATGTTTGTAGGCAAAAATTTTAGTGTGAGGGGTGATAGTGGGATGATAGTCTTTATAAATAATTAATTAGCCAAAGATAATAATAAATGAGATGAGAGAAGACTTTTAAATATTTTACTGTTGTACCATTTATTTTTTATTCTCAATTTAATTTTCTTATCAAATGAATTTTCATAAAAAATTAAAATCCACTAACTAAACACCTACTAGGTTTAAGACAACTTTTATCTATTTAAATACTTATAATATTTATTTCTAGATACATAAAATGAGCATATGTCCACTATAGTAATAATGAAAGATATTTTGATCAAAAGGCAAACCCTTTTGATGTTTCTTGGTATTTCATCTGAGAAAAAGAAAGTGCATACATATTTGACCTTTTGGTTTGTTTATGCATATTGTGATTCTAAATGCTGATATTAGTGAGATGAATATACCCACAATTTACAAGTGCTCTACCTCTTCACAATTGTATTGGGACAATATCAATATCACCCCTACGATTTATATTTTAAGGAATCTCTCTATGTTCATGAAACACCTAATGTAACTATAAAATATGTAATGTAAGGTTGGTATCATGTCTTACTATTAAAGTTATAACAATATATTAAATGTAGAGGATTCAGACTGTAAGATTGGTATCATGTCTTACTAATAGAGTTATATCTGCTATACTTGCGTCATACCCAAATTTAGAATGCCCATCCTCCTTTCTTTGAATTTCGTTGAGACTTACCCAAACCCACCCACCAATCGGCAATACTAGATTTGGCACCTAGTAATTTTTGCGAGAGCGTTCTTTCATGCCCGTTGCCAATGACGGTGTGTACACGTTTACAATATTGATGCGTATATACATACCTGCCGAACTACCATAGACTATAATGAAGTTGTATGTGTGGATTACAGATGATTTTGTCAAAATGACAGGGTTCCATGAAGAGAACAAACCACATGATTGCCCCCTCGATTCAACCGCAAGTGAGTCAAAATCCATATATCCCCACATCCTGGCCAATGGTATACTCACCGTGTCCGCTAGTTGAGTCTCTTGCTCTCCTGCTAAAAAATGAATATTATTTTTTTACACATACTACATATCTACAAATCGTCTCTCAAAAATGTCTCTAATGTTCATCGTCATCACACAAATACCAACATATTTCATTTCGAATTACTTGGTAGCGGTATGTTGTTCACCATTGAAGAAGAACTTGCATATGCAAGCAGAACCGCATATAAATGAATAACGTTGCTACCACCACCGTCTCCTGTGTTACCAAACCCCCCTCTTAAAAACTCTGGGCCTAGGCCCACTGCCATCAGGTAGATTTGATTTACTCACTACTTCTTGGCCATTCTAGCTAACCCGCCCATCACTTTGTTGATCATTTAAATTGCCTTTGTTGGAGTCTTGGACCATGTTCTCCAGGCCCAAACCTATAAGGTTCAAAAACCCACAAAAGGTATTAAATCACATCTCATATTGGTTAAGTGTAACTCTGTCAGCTCATTTAAATACATCTTCTTGGTTCTTTTAAAATAACTAATAACAAGATCCGCGTGCGTTGCGGCGCGAGAACATCACTAACATCGAATGGATTAGTCCAAACGTTGTGTGATGCTTTTTTGACGTATCAGATTGAACCCGAAGTAACCTATATAAGCATTGCGATTGGATCAAAACGTGAAGTAAATCGAATTTATATGTGACATGACTCATACATAGAAAATAAACTACAATTTGACTCCACACAATTTGAAACAAAATTTACGAAACATACATAAAATGCTCACGAATATATATATTATATTTGTCCTGACTCATCTCCCAAATCGAAACGTAAACCAACTCACATTTATAGTACATAAAAATATGCACATAAAAATGTTTTTTTTAATGAAAAAATATTATATTTGACTTGACTCGTTTTCCAGAAAAAGTTTACGTCAAAACATAGAGAAAAACATATTTATATGGACGCGTAAATAAACATATGCACGTAAAAAATAGTATTTTTAAGTAAAGGAAGTATAGGGGTAAACTCGAAACAAATTATATGTAAAAAATTTAACAGGTTAAAAAGATTCGTAAAACCGTGACAAGTAGCACCAATGCCACACCATTGCATCGACCTCAACATCGGAAAAGTTCGTAAAAATAAATTAAATAAAAAAGGAAAAAAAATAACACCAAACGAAAAGAAAACGTAAAGTAATTGAACCACGCACGCCCGTTGTTGTGTGTTAATGCGAAGAAATTAGACTGAAACGTAAAACGTGGAAAAGAAAACTAAGTCAAACAGGGAAAAATAAACGTGTTGCGACGAACCTATCAAATGGGTAAAAAATATACCAAAAAACGGTGAACCCCACACACATGTTGCGGTGTGTTAACTTGCAAAATTAAGAACAAAACGTAACGATTATTTTGTGAAAGACGAAACATATGAGAGGCAAAAGATGAAAATGAAAAAATGTTTGGGTTAAATTGCAAAAGAAGAAAACCATTAGAATAGAAATGGAAAATCAATTATTATTATTATTTTTTTGAAAATCTACCCATGCATGGGGTACAACTTCATAAAGCAAAATTTGTTGCTAATTTATAGTTTATAATTTATAATAAATGAATTTTGACTAAAAATAAATTAATTCATTGTAATGTTTTTTTTTTACAATATCTTTATAGTTAGCTAATACGAAAGAACTTTGTTCTATTAATTTTTTTTTTCAATTTTCTGCGCCGCCATTCCTTTCTGAATCTTGAACCTTACTTACTTTAGTTTTTAAAGAATGTTAAAAAGCATTTTATGTGGTTTTGTATATCTAATTCTGAGCATTTTATGTGGTTTTGTATATCTAATTCTGAGCATGCATTTATAATCATTACCGTAAATTTTGGAATATGTCCCACTAAAATTAAATAGAACTGATGGAGTATTATAAGGCTATACGGTATGGTGATGGTCCTCCCTTGGAAGATGATCCGTCACATAAGCGTAAAGAAATGGGGGGATGATCCTGATATGCATATATATATATATAGGGTAAGGTTCATGCGAGAACCACCTTATTGCGAGAACCGCGAGAACCGCGAGAACCAATGTGAACACAACCTAAAATAGCTAAAAAAACCTAAAGAACCCTAAAAAAAACCTAACCCCCACCCCCCAAAAACCTAAACCCCCCACCCCCCAAGCTAAATGCTAAAAACTAAAACCCTCAAAAAACCTAAAAACACCCTAACCCCCCCCCCCAAAAAAAAAAAAACCTAAACCCCCCTCCCCCACCCCCCAAAAACCTAACCCCCCCCCCCCAAGCTAAAATGCTAAAAACTAAACCCCCAAAAAACCTAAAAAATCTAAAAAAATCTAAATTATTTTTTTTTTGCTACTAAAAGTAGCGATTTGAACATAAAAAATAGTAAAAAAATAAAAAAAAAAATTTTTGAGTGTTTTTTAGATTTTTTTAGGTATTATTGTTTGTGTTCACACTGGTTCTCGCGGTTCTCGCAATAAAGGGTGGTTCCTAACGGATCTTTGTCCTATATATATATATATATATATATATATATATACACACATATAGGGGAGAGTTTAAATGAGAACGCTAAATATTTGTGAGAACCGTGAGAACAAATGAAAAAACCATGAGAACTTGGTCAAAAACAATTCAAATTCAAAATTTTTTTCTACACTTATCATTATTATTCGAATACAATGTTAGAAATTCAATTTACACGTTTAAATTTACGTTAATTCATAAATAAAAAAAATTTACACATGTGTAAGTTTGCCATTTACACATGTGTAAATCTGCTATATTTACACATGTGTAAAAAATCTAAAAAGAATGATTTTGATATGAGAAATGAATTATTTGATGTTATAAATTCTTGTTTTGATGTTGTATCTTAATTAAAATGAGGTTTGTATAAAAAAATTGGTTTTGATTGGTTTTTTTCATTCTTTCTCACGGTTCTCGCAATATTTAGCGTTCTCAAGATAACCCTCCCCTATATATATATATATATATATATATATATATATATATATATATATATATATATATATATATATATATAAGTTGTATGTATAGGTGTGTGAGAGGGGGAGGAACGGCTCAAACGGCCGCAGGGGACGGGGAGGATGCCGGCAAGGGGGCGAAATGGCTGGAGGAGCGGCGTCGGTGGGGCAGTGGCGGAACTAGCCCATTAAATTAGGGGTATCCTAAATTTTTTTTTTACCGTGCAATCATATAATATTAAAAAAAAGACAATAAATAAATAAAGTAAACAAATAACTAATAGATTTAGCCTCTTATTTTTTTTCATAGATTGAAATCGTTCCATCACATCGTCGTCTTTTACTTTATGAAAAAAATTCTTTTTGACCGCATAAACATGGCATTGTTCAAAAATTACGGACCCATTCGATTGCGTACATCCGTCTTGATAATCTTCAATTTTCAAAAAACATCTTTTAACGGTTGCGGTTGCAACCGGTAAAATCAAAGCTAGTTTCACTACCCAAAAACCAAAGGACAAGAACAATTTGTTCCAACCATAAGATGCACAAGATCACTTATTCTATTATATGAGCTTTATTAGTTAATAGAATTTGGGCTTAATTATCATAAAACTAATTATTTAGGCTTTATTACTAAACATGTTTTAGGCTTAATGAATAATATCAAGTTTCATAATTTTCTCTTAGAGGTCCTCGTATATGTTTTTGGGTAGGCTATATATAAAATCGGAAAAAAAATTACACTGCGAATACAAATACGGGGTTGAGCCGTAGCCCGTGCTACGGCTCATTCTTAATTAGTTCCCCCTGCGGTGGGGGACCGTCCAAAACCGATCCCCGTACCGAGCAGCCTAATAAAACATTTTGAACCTGGTTTTTGGTAAGGTAGCCTGACTCTTTCAGACAACAACATATGAATGAGACAATGTCCACTTCATATATAGACAGAATTAACCCAGGTTTTATTGGGTTTCATCATACCCAATTTCTTGATTTGTTCAGTACGTTAATTATGGTTTTTGTTCTGATTCTAATTTGCTCAATATGTTAATTATGGTTTCTGTTTTGATTCTAATAAAATATCGTTACACTTGCAGGCTAGCTAGTTGAGTAACTTAAGAGCTAAATTGGTAAGATAGATTATAGTCGTGTTTATAGGTTTGGATATTGCATGCATGGGTGAAGCTTTTAAGGGGCGAAAGGGGGCGGCCGGCCCCCCGAACTTTTCGCTCAGTAGTGGAGATTATGTAGTTTTCGTATAGAAGTTTTTGTGTATATACGTTTTCGACTCCCCGGTTTTATAGAAATTTTTAGGTCCGGTGACTTTTGCCCATACAGTCGGAAATCTCAAGTTTCGCCACTAATTGCATGAAATGTTGTTGATATTCTAGGTGCTGATTCTTTTTCCTCACAAAGCTATACATACATCGATTGTTTAATATGTAATAGCACTCAGCTAGTAAGAATGCATTATTCTTTGCTAGTGAAAGTGCTAAGGGATGTACGGAAAAAATGTTTGGATTCTTTTCTAAATCAAGCTCTATTAATCTGTTATGTCCTTTTTAAGAAATAAATAAAAAAACAAGTGGCTTCTGACTGGTTAGTAAACAATGTGTATAATTCGTCTTGAAAAAGGGTTCTATATTTTTGTCAAATAAGTTTCCTGGTTAGAGGTCAGTTATGATTCTGGGCTACCTATGTTGATTTAACAAGTCATTTCTTTAGGTGCGTAGAAAATAACATAGTGTGACAATGTCTCCCTCAAATGAGATAAATGTTAAGACATACAAAATAAGACAACCGATCTCAAATTATTTATAAGAGTTAAGGGTGTAAGGAGTGGTTAAACACTTTGGAGTGGTAAACTAAAAAACCGGCCAATCAGAGCGCGCCATGTCAATCAGTGAAAAGTGTTTAAACTTTGGTGAAAAGTGTTGGCAATGGTTTAGACATTTGATAAAGTGGTAAACTTTTTTTTTTAAAAAAAAAAAGAAAAAGTGTGATTGGTTGAGAGATGGAATGGACCCCACCCACACACCCCCTATCTCTTTCCTTCCTCCCTTACCGATTTGGCATGCCACCACCGATTTGGCAAAGTTTGATGATTAAACACATGTTGGCGGTGGTGTTTACCGATCGGTAAAGGGGTTTGCCACCCTTTACCGATCACCACACCGTATACCCTAAAGCCTCGAAAGTTCTTTGCGCGGTAATTAGCAAGTTGCTGATTCTCTAATAAAGTGAGAGGTCTTTAGTTAAGGCGTCTAAGTGTCTTGTGAATCATGCCAATTTTCAATGTAAAACTGATTTTGTTTGGTTGACATGCTATGAATAAACTCAAATGTTTTAAATTTCATAAATAACATACGAAATACAAGAAATGTTTAATATTGATAAATGTGATATATAGGTTTTATCTGGAACAAATTTTACCCGCTGGAGGTCTCATCTTCTATCATATTTCATCTGAGCCAAGTGATCATGAGTTTATTTTCTTTCATTTGTTCTTTAATGTATGGTCCATGTTCTAACTGCAACTACGTCCTTATTTTCCTGATTTTCCTGATTTTCATTAATAATTTATATATACAAAACAAACTCAACCATGAATATTCACAAACTGACTACTTATGATATCGAGGTCTTGACAATATTATCTTGTTTTAGAAAATATTAGAATCAAAGATTTTTTTTTTGAAATGTAACTTTTATAAACACCGAGACCGCACCAAAAACAGGCCGGCTCACCAAAACAAACTACAACATGTACATAGGAAAATTACAGTACTCGACCCAAACAATATCTTTGTACTTCGATCTGTTTTTTAACCAAAGAATCAAAGAATGTTCATGGTAAGTTCACTATTTATGATTAATTATTGTGCTTAACTCGTATGTAATTTGATGAGAATGCGGAAAAATAGTTGTTAAAAGAAGAGAATTAGTATTCTCATTTATATGTTTATTTATTGGACTGATTTGCGTTGGGCTGATTATATAGCCTGGTAGTCTTTGGGCCTGTTACATCTTTGGGCTTATGTTCGAGTGGGCTGGTTGTTAGGTGGCTGGGCTATTTGTTTGTTATAATAACCACTTTAATGTTTGTTGCAAGTTGTTAGAAACAGCTGGAAGTCTGAGGGGGTGTTATGAATCTTTAGAGGGACTTCGATCATCACATCGCATTCTTTAGGACTGATGTGTAACATTTGGTGCTGGAGGTATATAAAAGACTGATGTTGTGCGCAGAAGGATTTATTTTCCCCAAGAAAGTTCTCCCCACAAATTCAATCTTACAATTCTCCCCATTCTCTCTGTTACGCATATGATCTACCGTCTTGCATATATACAAGCCATTGGTTCTAATCAATAAACCATTGAAGATCTGTTGAAGATCTCGTTGATTTGTTCAGTCTGTGTTGTTGAAGATCTTGTGGATCTTCGTATATTTGATCCGTTTTTGTATTCGTTAGTCACCAGTTTAGTATGGACTGGTTGACATTGATCCATTATTAGATCTTGTAGTGATGTTTTTTTGTTTCTATGATCAACTGATATTTCTATCAGTTGATCTTGTATTTTGTATATCTTGATTTAGATCTTACGTAAGTAAGATCTAGGGTTTGGGGGGTGTTTTTTTGGTTTGGGTTAATTAATAGATTTTTGTCACGTTTTCGTTGCTTCTCTTCGTGTTCTGTATTGATTCTTTATGTTGTTAAGTGTCCTTACCATTTTTGACATGGTATCAGAGCCACAGGTGCTCTGGTAGATCCATTGTTATCATCTTCCGCTGGTTCGTTGTTGTTATTGTTTTTTTAGGTTTTCTCCATTTTAGATCGAGACATGTTTTTTTTTGGGTTTGTGAGTTTTGTAAACCCTAGATCGAAGAACCGATTGTTATCTGTTGCAAGTTTGCTTCTGTTATGTTGGATTGGTGACGTATCTCAACTGGTATACTAAGTCAAGAGATCCGGTACTGTTTGGATTGGGATGTCTTGAAGACATCAGAACCCTAAGCGAAGGTGCTTGGTGTTCTCAGTCTTCATTTGTTTTTTAGCTCTCTGTAAGTTTTCTGAGCTTTAGTCTCACCCTGTATTCAGTTATTGCATCTTGCTTTTATTGTTTGTTTTTCTTGTTTATGCTTTTGAGTGATATTTTTTGTTTTCTTGATATTCTATTTTTAGTAATGGTTTGTTATTGAGTATTTCACTCATGTGTTCAAGGTTTTTTTTTTGCAAGTAAAATATTTGCTGATTCTTGTTTGTTTCATCAAATCTGTTTTGAGGCGAATCATCAATTAGTTTTTGATTTAGTTATACATGGATTTAGTTATTTCATTGGTATTATCTGATCTGCTGGAAATTTTTTGAAGTTTAATCATCGTCATATCGTTTCTACTGTATGTCATTCTTGTACTGTTTGGTTGCTGAACTACTCTATAAGGGATAGTTTTCTTTAAAAAAAGAAAAGAAAAAAAGAAAAATGTATTTGTCTCTAGTTTACATTCGATGTGCTTATTTGGCTAAGTCTTGAATATCTTGTTGTTTTGCATCTCTAGCAGAGTTTAGATCTGTTTTGTTTACGATATTCTTGTCTGTTCTATTTTGATCCTTTTATTGAAGTGAGTGCAGGTATCAATCAAGAGAGAAGATTATTTGGTCTTCTGTTTTTGAAGCCCTGTGTTAGTCTCTGAACTCTATAAGGTTCAGGGCAAACTAACCAGGTATATTTTTTGTATGTAAATTGATCAGTTCTTGTAGTTCTCAAAAACTACAGTTTTGGTCTGTTTTTTTGGAGCTTCTGCACCCACTGTAAGATTTTTCCAATCTTTGTCTTTTATATTTTTTGTATGTAAATTGATCAGTTCTTGTAGTTCTCAAAAACTATAGTTTTGGTCTGTTTTTTTGGAGCTTCTGCACCCACTGTAAGATTTTTCCAATCTTTGTCTTTTGTATTTTCCTGGTTCTGCATCATTCTATTCTGAGTCTAGGCATCCCTTTTTACCGGACTAGTCGGGCCGGCACTTGATAGAGTCTACTTGCTATGTGTTGCATAGTCCAATCTTGTTGTGTTGTTTTTTTGTTTTGTTTGTATCTATCCTGTTTTGTACCATTTTCTGCTTGTTATTCTATTCTGAGTCTAGGCATCCCTGTTTACCGGACTAGTCGGGCCGGCACTTGATAGAGTCTACTTGCTATGTGTTGCATAGTCCAATCTTGTTGTGTTGTTTTTTTGTTTTGTTTGTATCTATCCTGTTTTGTACCATTTTCTGCTTGTTTCTATTCACTGTTTTTTTTTTGTGCTGGGCAATTATATTTGTTGTCTATACTACTTTTATTGTTTTGTGTATTAGGTCTGGTAGGATTAGTTGTGGCTCCTGAGTAAAGGCTTGTCCAGGCACCATAGAGTGACGGACCTGGAATATGGTCCCTGACTTAGCTTCGCCTTAGGGCTTTTTTGTTGGTTTGTTTGGCTCGTAAGTTTTTTGTGTGTGTTATCTATGTTTTCTTATGTGGCTTGTTCTCTGGTTGTATTGTGTTTATATATCTACTTCTGTTGCTGGATTGTTCTATGTATGTTCAATCTGTCCTGTTATCAAGTTTCTTAAACTCAAATGTTGTTTTCTTTGTTAAGTATGAGAAGCGTTATATGTTAGGTGCAGTTCATGCTTCAAGTTTTTCGATATGTTCAATAACTTGGTACAAGTTTTCTTGGTTTATTGAACCTCATGTCTATATGTCTTAATAATAGAATATTGTATGTTCATTGTATGATCCTGTATTTTTCAATCATGTTTAATTGGTTGAATTTCATCTAATATTCTATTTTTGTGGGTAAATGGTTTTTTACTTTCATTAAGTTTAAACCTGGAAATGTTGTTGATTTGTGTGGCGTGAATCTTTATCTTGGATCATGTGATTCAACTCTGTTTTGGACTATCGTAGTGTCTTCTGTGCATAGTCCATATGCCTTATTGTTTTCGTATGGTATGATTAGTCGAACCATGAGGTTTGAGTGTTCTTTAATCTGTTGTTTTGTCAAGATTGTTCTTGATGTCTGTATCTGTCTTACTATAAGATCTTTGAGTTGAGGATCTTTGTCTTTTATGCTGTTAAATGTCTTCTATTCGCAGTCTTGATGTCAGCTTATCTATGATCTTGTTTGTATGGTTAGTTTGAGCTGTGTGGTTCATGTTTAAACGTTTGTATTGTCAAGATTATTGTGTATTTGTGACAGCCTTGTATGTTATCTCTTATGAGGTGTTTTTGGTTGCAAAATATGTTATTTTGTGATTTTGTTTGGCTGTGTCTTATTGTCGTGTTGTTCTTATCTTATGTGTGAGATATTAAATCATGTGATTTTGTATTTCATGTTTGTTTAGGCTGAAATTGTTGTCTAATATAGAAGTGTGTACTTCTTGATTATCAGTCTTGGTATGATTCTTGTGATTCAGTATTTCGTGAAAAGTTTTTTCTAATCAAGTCAAATTAGACTTTGAGTTCTTCACAAGTATTGTCTTTCGGTCTTGGTATCATATTCTTAAAAATCATGTGATTTTTAGTTTAAATGATATAACTGTGGTATTGTTGATGGACTGTGTGGTTCATTGATCAATTAGAATATGCTTTCTAGTTGTCTGTTATCTCACTTGTTTTGTATATGTATGAATCATGTGATTCAGTGTTGTCTTTTTATCTTGCTAGTGTCTTTGTGTAGAAAATTGTTCTTGTAGGTTATGACTGCCATGTTTGTCTCTTTGTGAGTAGTTCTCAGTTCTATGGTTCATGTCTTGTTTAATTGTAAAGGTTTTTTTGGGTAAAAACATATGGATCTTTATGATTTCTTGACCATATTTTTGGTTCAGCGGTGGGCTGAAATTTTCTTGACATGTGACTTTGTTATTTGTTTTTTTTTTTTTGATAAATGTTTGGTGTTAACTGCAATTTTCCTGTTAAGGCATAGTAAAAGTGCCATATCAATTTGTATGTATCCTGTTTTTCATCAGTGGTCTTCTCACTTTGAAATTGATCTGCATTTTTTGAGAAAAGGGTTTTATTCTAGTATTATTGAACCTGAAAAGGTTCATACAGATGTTCTGGTTGCGTATATTTTTTGTGACGGGATTGAGTGTTTACCGATGTCAATCTATTTGTAAGGAACTTGGTAATTTAGACATGTTTGCCACCTGAATGAAGGGGGCGTGTTAAAAGTGGCTTTTTTGGCTGTCATTCAGGTTACAACATGATCTTATGTGTGATAAAATGGGTATTATTAACATGTATACATATGAATGATGGGGTTGATAAACATGTTCAAACATATGAATGAAGGGGGAATGTTAAAAGAAGAGAATTAGTATTCCAAGTTAATTTTTGAACATTCCATTCTTGTTAGCGCGTTTTTATTCCATTTTTGAAACAAACTCCAAAAAGAAGAGAATTAGTTGGGACAAATATATTCTGGCTGAAAGTAACTCAAAGTTCAGAGCATTTTTGCACAAATCATTCAAGAGCCAGAGTTGATGAAAGAATGGATGGATGTGTTTGCGGATGATAAGAAAAATCAAGACGGAAAGTCTGTCACTTCAGAAGATAGTTCAGAAAAGACATCAGTCTTTGATCAATCATCAAGTGATAGCAGTGATGATGAGGAAGAAATTAAACAAATAAACATTGTAAAACTCATCTATCTACTGAAAGTTTCAAATTTTATTTTGCAGATAAATTGGAGAAGCTAAAGGAGAAACGAGCCGCAAAAGAAAAGAAAAAGATAAAATGTGAAAATGTTGCTCAGGAAGATAAGAATGAACAGAGTGAAGAGGTTAAAGAAGTTAAAGTGATTAAAAAGATTGTAGAGGTCACAAAACCCTGTCTGAAATGTTTGGAACCATGCAAACATTGTGAAGAGAAAGATAAGAAGTATAGTGGGCTCGACGAGATGAAAGAAAAATTGTTGTTTGATGTTATGTACGTGAAAGAATCTTATGATGTGTTGAACAGAACAGTCAATCAGTTGGAAAAATCTGACTTCTACTCATTCTTTTACACCTTTTCATCAAATTTACTAAGATTTCACGGATAAAAAGATCTGATTTTGACATATAACCTGTAAAACACTGTTTTTATCAATCCTTGAACAAATCAGGACCTAAATCAACCTAAAGCTTGATAAAATTGACCAAACCGCGTGAAAAACATGTCAGATTGTTCGAAATCAGTTCAGGTCGTGTGAAAAATTGATCCAGGTCGTGCGAAGTGTGGTCAGGTCGCATGGTTTGATCCAGTTCACTTGAAATTCTGCCAGGTCGTTTGAGATATAATCAGGTCGTGTGAGTTTCAGCTTCAGGTCGTTTGAACCTTATCAGGTCGTTTGAACTGATCCAGATCGTTTGGAGGAAAACCAGGGCGTGTGAAATCCCAGTTCGTTTGAAAAATCTGTTTGTGTGAACTTTTAAACCCGAAACATGGATAACGAATTTTATAATGCATTTGCTACTGCCCCGGGTACTCCTGTTACCGTTGCTCAGAGTGTAACTATGGAAAATGAAATGGGAACGTTGCAGAAACCCCCAAAGCTGATGAGCATTGAAGAGTATTACAGTTGGCAAGAACGTTTCGAAAACTGGGTTCAAGCAAATCAAAGGTCTTGGGAATGTATTGAAACGAAGTATGTTCGACCTCGTAATAATGTGGGAGTTATAAAGAATATTTCTGAATTTACGGAAAAAGAGAGAGAAATGTACAAGGCAGAAAAAATGATGACCAATTTACTTCAACAAGCTGTGACAGAAGACATTTTCATGTTACTTCAACATGATGATAGTGCACGTTCGATTTGGGAAGCACTTCGTACAAAATTCGAAAGAAGTACGGAGATGATCAAGAATAAAAAGTCACTATTAAAGAAAGAATTTGAATTGTTCTCAAGTTTGCCGGGTGAAACTACAAAGACTCTTATTGAGAAATATTGTCATTTAGTACGTTCAATGAGTCGGTTGGATATCACTAAAGATCGTGAGGAATGGGTTGAAAAATTAGCCGATGCTTTACCTCAAAAAGAATGGGGTACATATCTTATGATTTTGAAGAATACCGGAGAGTATGATACATTGACAATTTCTCAATTCATTGAAAAACTTGAAGGACAAGATCTTGAACAACAAAAGATTGCTAGAATGAATAATTCAAGTGGTCAACAAGATATCAAGATGTATTTCAAAGGTAATGTTCAAAATGTTGAAGCAAGTCCGAAGATCTAAACTGCTTTCAGTGCAGAAAACTCATCCGGATCACTCAATCAAAGCTCAAACAACAATAGTGGATTTTCTTCACATCCGAGTGTCAATCCTAATGTTTCAACTTCAAGTTATCAGTCTCAAAGCTCAAACAATGGTAATAGTCATGTGCTACAATGCAACATCGCATTGCATCTTCAGAATGGTCAAAATTCCTTTGAAGAAGTTGCTAAAGGTCATATGGCATTACTAGTTACTATGTTAAAATCATATGAGAGTTTGGTTGCGGGAAGAATCGGAAATCCTATGTTAACAAAAGAGGATTACGATCAGATTGATCCTGAGGAAATGGATTTTATGGATATTAAGTGGTGTTTAGCGAGCGTGTTGAGGAGAGCTGAGAAATTTAAGCAGATTACAGGAAGAGATGACTTATGATGCGTGTTAGTGTATATATGTTTTTAGATATATATTTAAGCCCTTTTTACACTTTTAGCCAAGTTTTAAATTTATAAAACACGATATTTACTAACACTAAACACACATATGGGCAAGTGCACCCATCGTGGACGTAGTATAGTGTTGGTAAGATACCGAGGTCGTCCAAGGACACAAGAGCTTTTAATACCGGTTTATCCTCAACGTCTAATCAAATCAAAAAGGTTAGAAAAATGTTTTAAACTAAGAAAAATAAAAACTAACTAAATGCTGAAAATAAAAATAAAAACAGATAGACAAGATGAATCACTTGGATCCGACACGTGTATTAGTATAACCTTTGATTATTTTCGCACTTTTGCACTTGTTTAAGAGATTATCTTAGTTATTGTAGTAGGCCCCTCTTTTGAAGGTGACGTTACCCTCAACCCAGTAGTTTGAGTCAGCAAGGATACAATCCTAAAGGGTCGGATTATTGAAAGATAATGAATTAAGTTATTAATGCAAATTGTGGTAGGCCCCGCTTCTGGCGGTGACGTTACCCTCGGCTAAGTAGTCTGAGTCAGCAGGGATACAGTCCTAAATAGCCGGGTTATAGTATTAATAGTAGTTAACTTATGAGGGGGTCAAAGAGTTTGGATCCCCGCCATCCAATACCTATGGGCATTGAAGGAGATCCTACTAAATTTGACCCAGGTCCCAAGCAGGACCTCTAAACGCTGAACAAGGGCAAGACCCTTACCAAACCGTTCCCTTAACCCCCGACCAGGTAGCCAACATACCTCCATATAGACCGTGGAGATATGAATGGTGAAAATCTTTTATTTTATATAGACAGTAAAATAACGCCAAGACACCACGGACAAACGATAAGGAAAGATCACCTTCAACATAAGTAACTAGTTATTAAAGTCATTAATACAAAACCAAATAAAAAGTGCAAAAGATTAAAAATAAAAAGTATTATACTAAACACTTGTCTTCACCAAGTGATGTAAGAGACTTAGGCAAACATGGCCTTGATTGTCAAGAACTCTTACGATCAATCTTGGATCCCGAGACGACTCACACACTCTACGATGGACAATGGATGATGGTGGTGGATGATGGTGTTATGGTGGTGGTGGGTGGTGGATGAGGTGTGAGAGAGGTGGTGTGCCAAGGGATGAGAGAGAATGAATCCAAGCTCCTCTATTTATAGGCTGAACAGAAGGCTGGACACGGCCCCGTGTCCGCTGGACACGGCCCCGTGCCCGCCTGACACTCTCTCTCTTCATTAATTGTAATTGCGAATTACAATTAATGCGCCTGCTGTACTTTCACCACGCCCCCGTGCTCGCTGGACACGGCCCCGTGGTGGGCAATGGAAGCTTCTACTGGTTTGTCTTTTCTGCTGCTTCCTGGGCACGCCCCCGTGTTCGCTGGACACGGGGCGTGTTCAGACTCTGTTTCCTTCTTTTTGCCTTGGGAGGTGCCGTTGAGGGTCCGGGCAGTCCACTTTTGTTCCTTTTCTTGTATTTATGGTAGAATTAGTGGTCTTTTTGCTTCTTTTGTGATTTTGAGCTCATTTCATCCTGAAAATACAAAAGGAAGACAAAAACACTCTTTTTCCAACATTAGTACTTAAAAAGGGTTAGTTTTATGCCTTAATTGATGTGTTTTATATGTTGCATTTTACACACATCAAATACCCCCACACTTGAACTTTTGCTTGTCCTCAAGCAAAACTCTTTAAATGTGGCTTACACTCCCAAATGGAATAGGTAGAAGAGAAGTTTTTTAGCTTGTCCTAGAGTGTCGGGAATCCAAGGTTTTTATAGGTTTTATTTTTAGTTATTTACAATCCTATTCGTTATGATTTATTTTGAACTTTTCACAAGATAAATTACTTATTCGGGCATAACATGTTTTATTAAAATTCCATTTATATACAAGTTCACATACCTCACGGGAGATCACTCAACACTCGGCCGAAGGTGTATATTTTAGTGAATCACTCGAGAGCGGCACGGAACTTACGTCTTTCCATAGGCTTGCCAAGCAATCAATCCTCCTCCTTTTTAACTTTTTACCTTTGTAAGTATCAAGAGGACTTTTTGGGTGAAGGCTTGGGTTTAAAGGTGGGTGGTTGGTTAGTGGTTAGTAAAAAAAAAAGGCGAAAATCGTAACAAGTGTCGGTTTTCGTAAAATACCTTGTTTTTAGTGACTTATTATTTTTGAAGTATTTCTCCAAACAAGCTTTTGTAGCTTTTGTTTGTTTTTGACTTCATATAAGATTTTTTTTTTTTTTTTTTTTGATGTCACATGAAAGGGCAAGTTGACGAAAAACCGAGCTTGTTACTAAAATAAAAGAAAAAAAAATGAAAAAGGTTCTTGGTGGGTAAAAAAAAAATTGTTTTGGGGTAATGAAATGAAAGGTTTAGGCTCAAAGGGGTTTTCTAGGGGGATTTTTGGGTAGGTAAAAAAAATGAAAAATAATGGTTTTGAAAAAAAAAAAATAGTTAGTCCTAATGTCTCCATCATTTACTTACTTGGGTTTAAGTTGGTAAGGACCGGGAATGTATTGTTGTGGCAAGTTCTAGATTTGTAAGGACCGAGCGGCTATTCACACAAGAAACGAAAAATGAGCATTTAATCTAAATATGTGTATTTTTATGCTCAATAAAGGCTCAAAACTCACTTTTGTGGGAATGGGTTTTTAATGTGACCAAGCATATATAATCGAATTTTAAACTAGACTTGTTATGCCGTTTCATAATTTTCTTATGTTGGTTCCTTTTTTATCACGACGCTATTGGTTGTAAACTTGTAAAAATATAACCTTTTTAGAACTTGTTATTCCTAACTTAAACCAAGACAAGTAAATAATAAAAAAAAGAAAAAGTTTTTTGAAAAAATTTGGGGTGTTTAGCGGTTCCAATAGAGTTTTGTGTAAGGCTTGTTTTAGGATTTTGCAAAAAGTTTCAAGGTTTTAGCATCCCCCCCACACTTAAATTACACATTGTCCTCAATGTGTCCAAAAATAATATTTTTGGTTGATTAGAATGTATAAAAGTGTGTTAAAAAGCAAAGATTTGTGTTACTGGCAGTCTGGACACGGCCCCGTGTCCATTGGACACGGCCCCGTGGTGAACTGCCAGTAACGAAAAACTTACAGAAGGTGAACACGGGGGCGTGTTGAGTGAACACGGCCTCGTGTCTGGCAAAAATTTGCAGGTCAGTAGCCAAACAGCAGAACTGGGAGATGGACACGGGGGCGTGACGGCTGGACACGTCCCCGTGTGGACAGTCTGTTAGCCTGAAAAATAAGGTTTTCTCCCGGTTTCTCCCTCCTGGGGCTGCAAGTACTAATGTTTAGCACTCGAACCCCTGCATTGCACCTGTTAATCATTCAATACCAACCAACCAAGCACAAACCATCCTAATTTACCATTGTCAAACATTATCCAAACATAAAATAAAAACAAAACAAAGATAAAAAGTAGTTAAGGAAAGTAAATTGTTCGACAACTGGCACGCAGGCCATGAATTGTTTGATGGATAAGAAGGGCAATCAAACCTGTGGGCTCATCACCAGCCAGCCCCTTGTTCCTCCCAGCCTCCTACTCCATGTCTTCATCACTACCATCACCTCCATCCCCTTGCCTCGCCATATACTCCCGGATGCTACCGATATCATCTTGTATATCGTTGACACTGCGCTCGATAGCTCCAACCCGGTGGTATGTGTTGTTGGCGAGGTTGTAGGTGTTCCTGGTGCACATAAGGTTTTCCTGCAAAAGATCATGTAAACTTTGGAAGTTAGGAAAACCGCCTCCTTGAGAGGAGGATTGACCCTGATCGCCTTGGGGTGGGTATTGAAAATGTGGAGGTGGTGCATGAAGAACTAGAGCCTCCTGCGGGTTCCATGCGTAGCCTTGCGTCCTCTGAAAGCTCACCGTCCCGTCCTCCGCTTCAAAAAGCAGGTTCATGGCCCGGCAGATGTGATAATCGACCCGTCCCGACCATGGACTCCTTTCGAAGGACCTTGGGATATTCGCGAAATGCTTGAAAAGACGGTACACCCATCCCCCGAAGAAGATTGGTGTAGGAGCAGAGGCAAGGTGGTTCAAGTGCATGTTTCGCAGTAGGAAGTAAGGAACATCGAGAGGCTTCTGGTTGTGGATGCAGTGAAGGACAACTAAATCTTTCAACCCAACAACGCCACTACTGTCATGGCGTTGGTTCAGCTAGTACGTGAGGAGCCTGTGGATGTAGCGGTATAACGGGTCCCTCAGTTTGGTGCTCTTTGTGCTGCTCGGGTTGTAGATTCCTTCACCTATTTGAGCCCATGCGGCTTGGCGTTCGGTTGCATCCAAGTCTCTTAACCCCCCTGTATTCTCTTCATTTCCCGCTTCTTCATCATTGTATAGCCCAATGATGGCTCCAAACTGCGCCATGGAGGTTCTATAGGTGGTCCCTCCACATCGAAATTCAACCGCCTCATGATCAAATGGTTCGCGCCTCGAGTTGAAGATGAAGGTGCTATAGAACTCCATCGTGCATTGGTGGACCGACCGAAGTCGGGCAGTCAATGCGACGTGCAGTGGACCCCTCACAATGTTGTTGAAGCGGTCCAGTTGGTTCACCATGGTTAGCAAATCGGTACACGCCCGTCTTGGGTACTCTTCGGGTCTTGTTTGTAAAACCTCGTATCGTGCCCTTGCGTCCAGTTCATTTGCGCCAAACCTTGTGAATTTCGACATCTGAAAAGAATACATAAAAAGTTAGTACGAAACCAGGAAAATCGGATTGGAAACTGCAAACAGTGGGCTGGACACGGCCCCGTGTTCAGCGGACACGGCCCCGTGTCCGAGCGTCTGTAACCCAAAAATTCCATTTTTCGTCCCGGTTTCGAAAACCTGAAAATTTTTAGCCCAATAGTAGCGGTTTCCCCCGAAAATGAAACCCTAAGTGTCATTTTTCCCATAACAAACCGTTTACCCTTTCAATTTCGTGTTTTTCGGTTCAAGAACAAGGGTTTGGGTTTTTAGTTGGAAATCGGACGAATCTATCAACAATACATGTCTATTTACTTTCTACTACTCTATTCTAAACTAATACTAACAATTTTCATCAAAAATTTTGAGTTCGATCCGGATGAACATGAAGAACCCTAGATTTTTCCCAAATTTTTGATGTTTTAACTACATGCAAGTAACTAATCTAACTAATAAGAAGGATAGAATCATACCTTGACGTTGTTAGATTTGGTGGTGACGTTGAAAATCTGCAGAAAATCGCCTCTAACCAGAGAGTTTTCGGCTAAACGGGGCGTGTGGAATGGTGTAACTGATAAGAAAAGAGGGTTTTATCCCGACAGTCGCCTCGACACGGACCCGTGTTCAGCGGACACGGCCTCGTGCCGGGCGAAGTTTTTGATTTTTTTTTTTTTTTTTTGTGCTCGTGTGCATGCCCCTTATTTCCGAAAAATGATTTACCGGTTTTTAAACGTACACTTACCTGTAACATGTCGGGTACGAATTTATTCGTTAACCGTCTGAAGTGAGATCTCCTCTTCCTCATCCTCAATGGATCCTCGGTAGAGTTTCAGCCGTTGGCCATTGACTTTAAATGGTGTCCCATTTCGAGTTTTAATTTCTACTGCACCGTGTGGAAAAACATGGGTGACGGAAAAAGGTCCTGACCACCTAGATTTCAACTTACCAGGAAATAATCGAAGTCGTGAATTAAACAATAGAACTTGGTCTCCAACCCGAAATTCATTAGATTTAATATATTTATCATGCAAATTTTTCATTCTTTCTTTATAAATTTCGGAGTTAGAATATGCATAATTCCTAACTTCGTCTAATTCGTTTATTTGACGAAATCGATTCTTACCGGCAACTTCTAAATCTAAGTTTACGTTTTTTATTGCCCAGTAGGCTTTGTGAGCGATTTCTACTGGCAAGTGACAACTTTTTCCATAGACTAGCTTATATGGGGTTGTGCCTATAGTGGTTTTATAAGCGGTTCGAAAAGCCCATAAAGCGTCGTCTAATTTGTCGGCCCATTCTTTTTTATTTATTCCTACGGTTTTTTCAAGTATTCTTTTTAAACCTCGATTAGTCACTTCGGCTTGCCCATTTGTTTGAGGATGATATGCTGTTGAGACCCGGTGATAGACCCCATACCTTGTTAATATTTTTTCGAGTTGATGATTGCAAAAATGGGTACCTCTATCACTTATTAAAGCCTTTGGTGTCCCGAAACGAGAGAACAACTTTTTCAGAAATTTTACCACTACCCTTCCATCGTTTGTTGGAAGAGCCTCGGCCTCTGCCCATTTAGACAAGTAATCGACCGCCACAAGTATATATTTGTTTCCCTTTGAAGGTGGGAAAGGTCCCATGAAATCGAGCCCCCACACATCAAAGATTTCACAGACGAGAATGCCATTTTGAGGCATTTCGTTTTTGGAAGAAATATTACCTGATCTTTGGCAGGCATCACATGTCTTTACAAGGTTTTGTGCATCCTTGTAAATGGTTGGCCAGTAAAATCCCGAGTCAAACACCTTTCGTGCGGTACTTGCGGCACCATGATGTCCTCCGTATGGACCTTCATGATAATGATGGAGAATTCTTCGTGCTTCATTACCATAGACGCACCTTCGGATGAGCTGGTCAGCACACATTTTGAAAAGATAGGGGTCTTCCCAAAAGTAATGCTTTACATCAGCAAAGAATTTCTTTCTTTGATGATGTGGCCATCCTTTGGTGACTACACCGCTAGCTAAGAAATTAGCGTAGTCGGCATACCATGGTTCTTGTCTACTCTCTATCATTTCCAAGGATTCCGTGGGAAATTTCTCGTTGATTTGCTCGTCCCTGGTTGTCTCCAAAGCTGGGTCTTCTAAGCGTGAGAGATGATCTGCAGCAGTGTTTTCTGCTCCTCTTTTGTCCTTGATTTCAATGTCGAATTCTTGGAGGAGTAGAATCCATCTTATCAAACGGGGTTTTGCGTCTTGCTTTTTGAAAAGGTACCTGATGGCTGCATGGTCTGTATAAACTACTGTTTTAGAAAGAACAAGATAAGAACGAAATTTATCAAAAGCAAATACCACCGCTAGTAATTCTTTTTCTGTAGTTGTATAATTTTCTTGCGCATCATTAAGAGTTTTACTAGCATAATAAATTGGGTGGAAATGTTTTTCTTTTCTTTGTCCCAAGACTGCTCCAACAGCAAAGTCGCTTGCATCGCACATGATTTCGAAAGGAAATTTCCAATCTGGTGCTATCATGATAGGTGCATTGACTAGCATTTCCTTGAGGGTTAGAAATGCTTGATTGCATTCCTTGTCAAAGATGAAGGGTGCATCTTTTTCAAGCAATTTTGTTAGAGGTCTCGAAATTTTTGAAAAGTCCTTGATAAACCTTCTATAGAATCCGGCATGCCCTAGGAAACTCCTGATTGCTCGTACGGAGGATGGAGGAGGTAATCGAGAAATAGTTTCTATTTTTGCTCGATCAACTTCCATTCCTTCGCTTGAGATTTTGTGACCGAGTACTATTCCCTCCGTTACCATGAAATGGCATTTTTCCCAGTTAAGGGCGAGGTTAGTTTCCTCACATCGGGATAGCATTCGTTCAAGATTATCGAGGCATTGGTCATATGAGTCTCCAAAGATGGAAAAGTCATCCATGAAGACTTCCATTGTCTTCTCGATCATATCATGGAAAATGGCGACCATACAACGTTGGAATGTTGCAGGCGCATTACATAGACCGAATGGCATGCGTCGATATGCAAAAGTTCCGTAGGGACATGTGAAAGTTGTTTTCTCTTGGTCTTCCGGTGCTATCGGTATTTGAAAGTAACCTGAAAAACCATCTAAGAAACAATAAAATTTATGACCGGATAATCTTTCTAACATTTGATCAATGAAGGGTAAAGGAAAGTGGTCTTTCCTAGTTGCTTCATTTAATCTCCTATAATCTATACAAACTCTCCATCCTGTGACGGTTCTTGTTGGTATTAATTCATTTTTCTCGTTAGTTATCACCGTCATACCTCCTTTCTTTGGGACTACTTGGACTGGACTTACCCACGGGCTATCGGAGATAGGGTAGATTAGTCCGGCGTCGAGTAGTTTGATGACTTCATTCTTAACCACTTCTTGAACATTGGGGTTCACTCTCCGTTGTGGTTGAATTACCGTTTTGTAGTCATCATTCATTAAAATTTTGTGCGTGCACATGGAAGGGCTTATTCCTTTAATATCTACAAGCTTCCAAGCGATCGCGTTTTTGTGTTTTTTAAGTAAGTTAACTAATTTTTCTTTTTCTATACTACTTAATTTAGACGAAATAATTACAGGTAAACCACCATCTTTGCCTAGAAAAGCATATTCCAAACCTTTAGGAAGTTCTTTGAGCTCAATGGGTGTTTCTTTAGAAGACACCTTATTTTGTGGCTCATCTAGATCAAGAACCTTAAAAGTTTGTTCTATGGCTATCTCTTCTTCGACAAAGTGGTCCTCTTCGTTGGTTGTATCGGGCGGTTCAGCTTTATCCTCAATTAGGGGGTCATTGTTACCAAAAGGATATTTCATTGAGCGCTCAAGATCTATGCTGCTTTTGAATGCCCCTAATTGAAGAGGTAGATTGTTGAATTTCCGGTTCTTTAAAGCTTTATGAGTTTGTACAAAAGGTTTTCCCAAGACTAGAGGAGCGTCATCGAGGATGACAAAGTCGGTTGGGATTACCATTTGATTTGTTTGAACCAAAACATCCTCAACTACACCGATTACTTTCCGATCGGATAGAAAAATGGGTATTTGAAGTGGAGAAAAATCACTAACACTTAATTTTTCAAAAATGTAGTTAGGCATTATGTTAACACAAAGATCTTTATCAATAGTGATATTACTAATAAACGAATTTTGAAAGAAACATGGAACCAGTGTAATGTTAATTTCAAAAGGGTCTTCTTTTATTAGCGAGGTTTGATCATTAGTTAACTTAACGCTTACTAAGTCTTTGATTTTAGCACTAGTGTTTAACTCTTTTAAAAACTTAGCATGAGGGGTTATTAAACAATGGTTTTCGAAAGTAGGTGACAAGAGGTTAATTTCTTCAAAATTAGACTCTTCTTGAATTTTAACATTGTCGGACTCACCTTTTTCTTTGTTTAATTCATGTGTCGGTTTTTCACTTTCTTGTTCTTCCATTTTTACACTTTCAACTATCTCTACGTTATTATCATTTTTTAGCTCTTCTCTTGCGCGGGATTCCTCTTCCCTTGCGCGAGATTCTTTTATGCAACGTTCGATAGTTTTAATGTGTTCTAATATCCTATTAGTTACTTCGGTGAGATTGAAAGAATTTGGATCCTCAAAGCTTGAATCCGGTTGTTCGATCCTAGGTTCCTCATAATACTCATATGAAGTAGATGGTTCACACCATTGTTCTTCATTGTAAGTATATGATAGATAAGGGTCGAAGCTTTGTTCTTCATAGTACTCATATGAGGTGGGTTGTTCACGCCATGGTTCCTCATAGTAAGAGTATGAAGGTGGTGGCTCATATGTTGAATCTTCAAAGTATGAGTATGATGGCTCATACCTTGGTTCATCAAAATATGAGTATGAGGGAGTAGGTTCATACCTTTGGTCTTCATAGGATGTGTATGAAGTTGATGGCTCGTACCTGGGCTCCTCATAATGGTTGTATGAATTGGATGGTTGATATGAAGTATTATATTGAACCGAGCGTGCGTTACGACAATTAGTGCAATAATTACCCCTATAATCATCCTCATCATAGGTGTAGTTGTAACCTCTTGAGTATTGATCCATAAGAATCACTCAACAGATCACAACTGAGTCTCAGGACCAGAAAACAAAAATAAGACGGAAACAGAAGCTGGACACGGCCCCGTGTTGAGTGAACACGGCCCCGTGTTCAGGGACTGTATCTGGGCGTTTTAATTAAAGTTACTGGTCACGTTGAGCACGGGGGCGTGTTCAGCGAGCACGGCCCCGTGTTCAAACTCTGTATCTGGGTATCTACTCTAAAAATATGCAGCACGGGGGCGTGTTCAGTGAGCACGGCCCCGTGTTCAGTCTACTGTAAATGCAAAAACTAAACTAAAATGCAGAAAAATGCGCGCGTTTTGAAAAGGTTTTGAAAAACTGATTAGGCCGTCGATTTTAAGCTTTCTTAAAATCCTTGTGTCCCCGGCAGCGGCGCCAAAAACTTGATGCGTGTTAGTGTATATATGTTTTTAGATATATATTTAAGCCCTTTTTAAACTTTTAGCCAAGTTTTAAATTTATAAAACACGATATTTACTAACACTAAACACACATATGGGCAAGTGCACCCATCGTGGACGTAGTATAGTGTTGGTAAGATACCGAGGTCGTCCAAGGACACAAGAGCTTTTAATACCGGTTTATCCTCAACGTCTAATCAAATCAAAAAGGTTAGAAAAATGTTTTAAACTAAGAAAAATAAAAACTAACTAAATGCTGAAAATAAAAATAAAAACAGATAGACAAGATGAATCACTTGGATCCGACACGTGTATTAGTATAACCTTTGATTATTTTCGCACTTTTGCACTTGTTTAAGAGATTATCTTAGTTATTGTAGTAGGCCCCTCTTTTGAAGGCGACGTTACCCTCAACCCAGTAGTTTGAGTCAGCAAGGATACAATCCTAAAGGGTCGGATTATTGAAAGATAATGAATTAAGTTATTAATGCAAATTGTGGTAGGCCCCGCTTCTGGCGGTGACGTTACCCTCGGCTAAGTAGTCTGAGTCAGCAGGGATACAGTCCTAAATAGCCGGGTTATAGTATTAATAGTAGTTAACTTATGAGGGGGTCAAAGAGTTTGGATCCCCGCCATCCAATACCTATGGGCATTGAAGGAGATCCTACTAAATTTGACCCAGGTCCCAAGCAGGACCTCTAAACGCTGAACAAGGGCAAGACCCTTACCAAACCGTTCCCTTAACCCCCGACCAGGTAGCCAACATACCTCCATATAGACCGTGGAGATATGAATGGTGAAAATCTTTTATTTTATATAGACAGTAAAATAACGCCAAGACACCACGGACAAACGATAAGGAAAGATCACCTTCAACATAAGTAACTAGTTATTAAAGTCATTAATACAAAACCAAATAAAAAGTGCAAAAGATTAAAAATAAAAAGTATTATACTAAACACTTGTCTTCACCAAGTGATGTAAGAGACTTAGGCAAACATGGCCTTGATTGTCAAGAACTCTTACGATCAATCTTGGATCCCGAGACGACTCACACACTCTACGATGGACAATGGATGATGGTGGTGGATGATGGTGTTATGGTGGTGGTGGGTGGTGGATGAGGTGTGAGAGAGGTGGTGTGCCAAGGGATGAGAGAGAATGAATCCAAGCTCCTCTATTTATAGGCTGAACAGAAGGCTGGACACGGCCCCGTGTCCGCTGGACACGGCCCCGTGCCCGCCTGACACTCTCTCTCTTCATTAATTGTAACTGCGAATTACAATTAATGCGCCTGCTGTACTTTCACCACGCCCCCGTGCTCGCTGGACACGGCCCCGTGGTGGGCAATGGAAGCTTCTACTGGTTTGTCTTTTCTGCTGCTTCCTGGGCACGCCCCCGTGTTCGCTGGACACGGGGCGTGTTCAGACTCTGTTTCCTTCTTTTTGCCTTGGGAGGTGCCGTTGAGGGTCCGGGCAGTCCACTTTTGTTCCTTTTCTTGTATTTATGGTAGAATTAGTGGTCTTTTTGCTTCTTTTGTGATTTTGAGCTCATTTCATCCTGAAAATACAAAAGGAAGACAAAAACACTCTTTTTCCAACATTAGTACTTAAAAAGGGTTAGTTTTATGCCTTAATTGATGTGTTTTATATGTTGCATTTTACACACATCAACTTACGTGATGATAATGTTTCTACTTTAGGTTTTGATAAGTCTAACGTTACTTGTTTTCGGTGCAAGGAAAAAGGACATTTCAAGAGGGAATGTATAAACCGAGAAGAAGGTGGAGCTCAGAATCCGTTCGGAAACAATGAATATTAACGGAAAGCAATATATCATCAGGTAGCTCAACAACCATCATCATCCCGTGCTATTGAAGATGGAAGGAAGAAAGCATGTATTACTATGCCTCCAGATCAAGAAGATGAAAGATTGCCAGAGGGATTTAGTTGGGACAAATATATTCCGGCTGAAAGCAACTCAAAGTTCAGAGCATTTGTAGCACAAATCATTCAAGAGCCAGAGTTGATGAAAGAATGGATGGATGTGTTTGCAGATGATGAGAAAAATCAAGATGGAGAGTCTGTCACTTCAGAAGATAGTTCAGAAAAGACATCAGTCTTTGATCAATCATCAAGTGATAGCAGTGATGATGAGGAAAAAATTAAACAAATAAACATTGGTAAAACTCATCTATCTACTGAAAGTTTCAAATTTTATTTTGCAGATAAATTGGAGAAGCTAAAGGAGAAACGAGCAACAAAAGAAAAGAAAGAGATAATATGTGAAAATGTTGCTCAGGAAGAAAAGAATGAACAGAGTGAAGAGGTTAAAGAAGTTAAAGTGATTAAAAGGATTGTAGAGGTCACAAAACCTTGTCTGAAATGTTTGGAACCATGCAAACATTGTGAAGAGAAAGATAAGAAGTATAGTGAGCTCAACGAGATGAAAGAAAAATTGTTGTTTGATGTTAAGTACGTGAAAGAATCTTATGATGTGTTGAACAGAACAGTCAATCAGTTGGAAAAGACAAATTCAGAAAGGGAAGATGCTTTGACAATGATGAATGCAACGATGATGTCTAAGCAGAAGGCCATCAATCATTATATTAAAGAGTGTGCAAAGTTGAAGCAGGAATTGGAGACTGAAAAGATTGAGAATGAAAGAATCAGACGATTGCTAATGAGTTATTCAAGTTCTGATTACTTGATTGACAGAATTTATCCAACTGTGGCAGGTTTTGAAGCTTTTCAAGATAAGAAGTCGGAAGATACGGATACTGGTAAGAAAAAAAGTGCAAATTATAACAAGTGTCCGCCTCCGATCTGGGAAGGTTATTCTCCCAGAAAACCAAATTCGGAACAAGTCAAAAAGGCAGTCAATATAAAGTTAAAGTCTGAAATAACTGATGAGTTATCAGAACACATTGACGTCACATTTACATCGTTTGACACTGATCATGTGTCTGAGTTAATAAAGAAAGTGGTCGATCAGGTGTTGGTTAAGGATGAGGAGTCAGAGTCAAAGTCTGAATCTGAGAGCCCAAGTTCATCAGTTGACAGTTCGAAATCATCGGTCAAAAGGGTTTACAATAAAGAATTTCTGTTATCAAAAAATAATTTGAATGACGAAACATTCAAAGTAGCATATACTTTGAATGATTCAGACAAATTATTTTCTAATGAGGAATTTCCAATTAAAAATGTGAAAAATTGAAAATATTAAAACAATTTTTAAATTGATAAAAATAAAATTTTCTGAAATAAAAGATAAAATGGGATTTTCAAAACCTAAATATACTTCTAGAAGGGGTTGGGTTTTGATGTTGAAAACAATCAAAATATTAAAGATTTTAAATCAAACACTATATTTGTTTCAGGAACAAGTTCTGAAGAAGAGAAAAAGAGCTCATTCTGGAAACAATCGAACAAAGCGTTTCTTGCAGAAAAACAGAAACGGGAAAAGAATGAAGCGAATCAGAAAAAGGAGACAAGAACATGTTATAAATGCAAAAAAGTTGGTCACATCGCCTGGAACTGTCCAATGGCAACCAACATAAAACAGGAAGTTGGTTCTAAACTCAAAGAAAAAGTTGTTGATAAAGTTGAACCACCAACTGAAAAATTCAAAGAGTTTAAAAATTCAACATTTGAAGTTGGTGAGAGTTCAAAACGTTTTTACAAAAGAAGGGTGAATCTTAACAACCAAACGTGGGTTGTTAAGAAATCAGATGTTAAATCTGGCGATGAATCTGACTCGTCAAAGTCAGAGGAGCCACAAGTTAAACTAAATAGAGAAAATTCAGTTCCACCAATGGATGATATCAACTTTCCACCATTGCGGGCTGAAAATTTAAAACAAAAGGTTGGAAAAGTGGAAATTTCGAATCAATTCTATTCTATTCTGAAAAGAAAGAATTTGATGTCGAAAAGGCTTTCAATGGGAAAGTAAAACATATATTTGGAAAAATGGTGAATGGAAGGGAAAAAGGGGTAAAAGATTTCTATGAATCAAAAAGGAGAAATTACCCACCAAGTGAAAATAACTCGGGAACACCCAAAGCTGGTCAGGCTAGGGTGTTTGTATTCCATGCTTAAAAATCTTGATTTACCGGAACTCACAGGTTGGTAATTGGGGAGTAGGAATCGGCATCTTTCTTAAAAAATTCACTACTGTGATATTTCGACTTACAAGTGTTATTGTTGATAAGAACCTACAAATGTCATATTTCTTGAAAAATATTTGTGTGAAAAATATACAAGTAATTGTTCCTACAAGTGGTTATTCAAGGTCATTAAATTGAACTTGATTTAACTTTCATACAAATGGTTGAAGAAAAAGAAAAATGTTAGATTTTAAAACTGGTTAAAAGAACAATGTGATGGATAAACCCCATGATGTGTGAAATCAACAAAACTAATTTTCCGGAAAAACCATTTTGATTAAAACAAACTTAAGTGTTTTGAAATCATAATGGGAAAATAGTTTGTTGTCAGGGGGAGTTCTGATTGTTTACGCCAAGTGAATGGAGAAATGAAGCAATTCACATTAGTTTGTCAGTTTACTTGTACAGCTTATTACGTTTATTTTCAAATTTTCCTTGAAAATTAAAAATTGAAACATATTTTTAATTTTAGGGGGAGTAAAAATTTAGAAATTTGAAAATTTGAAAATCCAAAAACATGATAAAATCTAAAAATCCAAAAACTTCAAAAAATAAAAAATTGAGCTTTGTTGTGAAAAAGAGGAAATGATAGTACATCAGTAGACAATCACAGCATGCTAAAGAAATGAAATGTCAAAGTGTGATAAACGGACTCACTGATGATATGCCAGTAGGTTTTTATACGTTTAGTAGATTGTTTTCGAGACATAAACCTAAATATGAATACTTACTTATCTCGTGGGGAACATCTCTCGGATATATGGGTAACCCCCGAAATCTTGTTTGAAAGATTACCTATTTCTGACATACTAGGTCTTTGTGCGTGATGATATCTGGGGTATTATACCAGGACTTCTGATTTTGCGGAAGCAATATCCTAGTCCTCGTATAATACTCTGCACTGCTTTAATCATAAAGCTCACCCTCAGCATAAAAAATGATGAAACATTGAAAAATGCTAATCATGTGCTGTTGAAGAAAAGATCCCCAAACAGGACACACCTAAAAGTCGAGCGATCATCTCTTTGTCTGAACGAAAGTTCTAACCTGAGCTCTCATGGTCTCACATTACCCGTTTACAGATATCATTAGTGTACATTCACCTGTAAGACTGAATATAGGAGTCTGGATACAGGAGTATATTCAGAGGTGGGACACGCGAATAAGTTAAGTGCTTAAAACACTAATTCTCGTATCTCGAAACAGTTGAACTTTGTGTGAAAATTTAAGTGGATCAATATACTGACAATCTAAATGAATCGTTTAGAACTTAAAATGTTTAAGGCTTAACGGTGTTAGTGATTTGTCTCATAAACTGATATGATCATCTTACACAAACTCACAAAAATATTGTCTGTAAATATTTCTTTACTGTTTTTCATTAAAGAAAAAAAATCCAAAAAGAATGTGTTTTAGCATAAAATTTTGAAAAATCAAAAAGATTTTATTTCATCTTATTTTCGACAACTGATGTTGAAAAGCTGATTTTCAAAATTCTAAGTGCTAAACATGATGAACAACATTGGGTTGGGAGAGTTTGTTGGAAATGAGAAATGATTTTGAAATGATTAAATGGTTCATTAATTTTAAACCAAATTTGAATGATATCTACAAGTGGTTTCTAAAATTGTTAAATTTTAAAAAATTGAGAAATTTATTTTTGGGTAGAGTATGTGCAGGTAAACAACTTTGAAAGAGCTAAGTTTCGACTCCTGAGAGTATGAAGATTAAAGCCAAGTTTCTGATCTTGTTACTACGGAGAGCCAGGAATCGTTTCTGAACAAGTGAAAGCCAATAGATAGAATATTCCAGAATGTGATCCCAGTTGCACTTAAGGGGGAGTTTGTTAGCAAAGGTGTAACGCCCTACTTATTTGTACTTTCCATTTATAGCAAGTCTTGTTCGTATATCTATTTTTAGAACTCTTGTGTCCTTTTTGTATTTCGTATTTCGTTTCCAACCATTGTAAATCTGAGACTTCGATCGTAATGAAATTCGATTTTTTTATACATGCTTACACGTGTTGCAATACTCGGGTTATACGTTACCAATCTCAAGTGCATACACGCAACTAATACTCGACATAGTGGTACTCATAACTTATACATGCTTTTTAACTATTAGATACGTGGTTAATCTTAATAATAATAATACTAATAGTCCTACTAATATTATAATAATAGTAATAATAACATGTTAATAATAATAATAATAATAATAATAATAATAATAATAATAATAATAATAATAATAATAAAATAATATATACTACATATGAAACGTAAAGTTTCATCTCAAACAAAAAAAAAATATAATAATCAAAGCCAAACACAGCCTTGCGGCCGTAACTGCCAAAACAGTTTTGTAGTTGTGTTTTTATTATTACAATCCTCCACTCACCACTTAATATTGCATGGGATTTAATGAGTTAGTCAATTTTTATAATAAGTCACGCTCATACTAGGATCTATTGTCACAAACACACAACAAAAGAAAGATATCATGGCTGTTAACAGCTATACGACTGCCAGCCCCATGTGGGTGTTGATTTTTGTTTTTTTTTATTTAAATAACCACCTAACCATATTAAATGCCAACCCAACTTAACCCTAATCCTTTCCCCTATAAATACAACTTAATCTCAGCCTCCTTACCACTTTACAAACTCAAATCTCACTCTCAAAGCTCTTGCAAATCAGAAATTCGGACAGATTCATACCTCCTTACAAAAGTGAGCATAACTTGCTCAAAACTCAACCAAATCACTTGATTCTTCTTTCTAAATGCTTGGATAATCTTTGGGCTTGATTCCTTGATCTCTCCTTGGAGAAATCAGACCTGGAAATACCCTAAAAGTGTCCATAAACTTTCTGTTGTGTTTTTAAAAACTTTCTAAACTCTTGTTTACTTTAAACAAACTTGTGTTCTTATGCTTCTAGTCTCTTGTATGATTAGTAAAGCCAAACCAAGGTTGTTTTACACTTAATAGGAGTGTCTAAACACTCTAAACTTTCTGTTTTAATCGAGTTCTTAGCTCACAAGTGGTGTCAAGTCTTGAACTTGAAGATGGTGTGACTACTTGGCTAGCCTAGGCTAACCTACATACATGTCCACACACCACTTGATGTTTTGCTTAGTTAGTTGTATTATTTCTTGTACATATCTATGAGGTTCCTAAAGAGAAGATTCGTCTTCCTACCTCCTACATGACCACATGTTAATAAATCATTCGAGGTACCAAAGTGGAGGGTTTCACCTCCCACCTCCTACTTGACTTATATGACACCAAGAGGTACCAAAGTGGAAGGTCCAACCTCCCGCCTCCTACATGACTAAGTATATTATTATATATATTATAACTATGATAAACCTTAAAACCGAACCCTTGGTAGTGATTATATAAATCCCCTATCAAGCTAATAAGTTTATCACTATGTGTGTAGTTCCTTGTCACGATTCTAATAGGTCTTGAACCTATGAAATCACATACAAATCCTTAGGGATTACTATAGTGTCAAGACAAGTGCTAATACCATAGTGAATATTTTCATTATATTTACTTTTTCATTCTTTGAATCTTAAGTCCGAATATCCCATCTTTCTTCCAAGTTACTCATACACCTTGACTTTCCTCTTGTAGGATAACTTGGTGTTCCCTCCATCAAATCAACTCTTCACGGATTCAAGTGGGAAAGCTTGCAAAACCGTGAGTACACTCGACCCATTTACATTTTAAACCACTTTTGGGTTGTAGCATGTTACCATACAAAATTACACTTACACACACATAAACATGCTTTATGAACTCAATCCGTTATACATGCTACTTGTTATGCTAGATAATACATGCTTTATGCCATTACTATGTTATACCCTCGCTTAACAATTATAGCGCTATAGGAGTAGCACACCACCCGACGGGGGATTGTTAGGTCATTATACAATACGGTCTCGTCACTTTTGTGGCGAGGGATGCTAAATACTAGTGGACACTTTGGGTTTAGACGTAATGATATGCATGCTAATTACCTTGCTTACAAATTGCCATGTGGATTCGAGTAAAATGCTTTATACTTATGCTATACTATTTAAATCTTGTGTACTCGCCTTTGCTTTTGCATTGAATTTTATTTTAACATGTTACAGGTTGATGATGATGATGCTATGAAATGAAGTAGCCATGATGCCTAGATACACATATAGACGTTTAGGTTTAAATGTTGTATCAATTTTGACTATGTTGTTATGTATTTCTTTCGAACATGTTGTTATTTGAGATTTCTATGTAATGTTGACAATTTGATTTATGAAATGAAAGTGGTTGATTTAAATATTGTCACAAATAGCGTTATGAAGTCTCTTGCAATCTTGTTCGTCTCACTCCGATGTTTCTGCCATCGGTTGGGGTGTGACAGATTGGTATCAGAGCCATAACTATAGGGAATTAGGAAAATTGCCATGCTTTTGCCCTAGTCTATAGTTTTAGGAACTTTGTCTCTTATTTGTTGTTTAAAACATTTGTACTCTACCTTACATGCTTCCTAGCTACACTTCTTGTTATTAAATTTATATGCCTTTCCTAAGGCTAACACGAATACACTTATGCTATTTTATACTCTTGTAACATCAACGAGACAACTTTACCAAAATAGGCGTGAAACCCACAATTTGGTAAACGACTCTCACTCTACCTTTAATCTATTTTTGCACGAAATTTCACCATTAAGCTAGGAGTGACATCCACAACTTAATGGTAATTTCCATTTCAACTCTAGTGGACCCTTGTCAAAGTGTCAAAATTTTATTTTTGGCCGACAAGTACCAACTACATTTAGGGTACGAAATCGTCAAGTTAGGGGTGAAACCCGCATCTTGTCGATTAAGTCCCATTCCTTGAATTTTATTCTCGCCAAAGTCCCGAATGTTCCAATCATTTAGAGATGTGTAGTAACCGGAAGGGTAAGATACCGTTAATCGCTTCTCGACGAGAGTATCTTACTTATAGGCCAAAGCACAATATCTCTAAATCGAAAGGACTTTCGACCCACTTTGGAATTGTCGACGTTTCTCTACCCGAAACAATCCTATGTTTTATTGAGCCTCTCTTTTATGTATCTCAATTTATATGTGATTTATACTTGAACGTTCATTCGTTTTGAAATGTCGTTTTAATCATTTCGCACGTTACCGCAATCACAAACAATAATAATCCTCGTGAACAAACTAAATTTATACCCCCTTCACGCAACTTATGTGTTATACTTGTTGAATGCATGTTGAAAACTTATGCTTTATGTGAACTTTACTTGATACATGAACATTTACTTGCTTTTACATACACAAACCTTATTTTCAACTAATGATCAAGTCTCATCCTTTCCTTCTCTTTTTCAATCTTTTAGATGTCGTCTAGTTCCTCCAAGAGACGCAAGTCAAAGAAGGGTTCGACTTCCACCGCCATGTCTCAAAAAGATTGCATGAAATTTATGGCCAAGCAATTTGCTAAAGTCCTACCCGACATCGTTAGCAAGATTCAAACCGAATCACCGCATGGCTCTGTTGACTCAAAGGCAGACAAACCCAAACCGACCTTCCAGTTTAAGCAATTCATGGCTTGTAAACCCTTAGAATTTACTGGCAAGAATGGCGCTACCGGCATGATGAACTGGTTTGATGCCATCGAGCTTACTTTCTTGCAAAGTGGTTGCCCTGACGAACTAAGAACCTTGAATGCAACTGGGGTGTTTCGTGAAAAGGCACTCGAGTGGTGGACGACTGAACGTAACAAAAGAGGAAACGAGGTCGCACATGCTATGCCGTGGGACGATCTCAAACAGCTTATGAAAGACCACTTCTGCCCCCCTCATGAACTCCAAAAATTGGAGAACGAATTTTGGAACCTTACTCAGAAGGGGAGTGACATGGATGGCCTGATTACGCGCTTTAAACAACTCAGTGTTCTTTGCCCTGGACAAGTTGGGACCGTTCCTAAGGCCATAGCCAAATTCGTTCGTTGTGTTGCACCTTCCCTGACAAACCACCTTGCCTCTGCTAATCCCCAAACCATCGAAGATGCTTTTCGTATAGCCACCGAACTTAACAACAACTGCGTTCTTCATGGAACCTTTGACAAGGTTTCAACGAAGAGTGCACGCCAAGCTACAATTGACGCTCCTGATGAGCTCAAACCCTCCCAACCGTCTAAGAAAAACCAAGGCAAGAAGCGGAAGGCTTCGATCCAAAATTGTGCGGTCGTCACTCCGCCAAACCCACAACCTTTACAAACCGTACCAGCCACTAATCCCACAACCTTTGGACCACAAGGAAACTATGTTGGGTCGTGGCCCAAATGCAACCAATGCTTTTACCATCATCCTACTGGCACCCCCTGTCGCAGATGCTCCACCTGTAACAGACTAGGACATTTTGCCAACCGTTGTCGCAACAACCTGAAGCCCGATCAAAACCAGGCTATGGTAGCTCAACACCCTGCTCCCAATCAACCTCAGAACCAAACCGTTCGTGTGCGAGCATGTTATAAGTGTGGTGATGTCAACCACATGGCAGATGTCTGTCCTCAACGAAAACAACCACAGCAACCACAGCAACCACAGCAACAACAGCAGCAGCAGCAACAACAGGCTCAACAACCCGCTCGAGGCCGAGCCTTTCTTCTCACTACTGCTCAAGCTCAAAACGCGAATGATGTCATTACTGGTACGTTCCTTGTGAACCATATTTATGCTTCTTGTCTATTTGATACTGGCGCCGATAAAAGTTTTGTGTCGTTAGAATTCGAGTCCTTGCTCAAGTGTAAACGCTCTAAGTTGCCAAAATCTTTCGCTGTCGAGGTCGCTAATGGTAAAACCGTCACTGTCGATTCCGTTCTCTCCAATTGCTCCTTGATTCTCAACGATCATACGTTTTCGATCAACCTTATACCTATGCAAATGGGTAGCTTTGACATCATAGTAGGCATGGACTGGCTTAGGCGAGTTCGTGCTGAAGTTGTTTGTTCTGAAAAGTTTATCCGCCTTCCTCTTCCAAACGGTGATTCCCTACACGTCTATGGTGAAAAGCCTTCTCAAGGCCTTAAGCTTATGTCGTGTATCAAAGCAAACAAGTGCTTACGCAAGGGTACCTTCGCCTTTCTCGCCCACATTGTGGAAAAGAATGACAAAGGCCCAAGCATAAGCGACGTTCCTGTTGTACGCGACTTTCCGGATGTATTTCCCGACGATCTTCCCGGTCCGCCTCCTGCTCGTTCTGTCGATTTTCGCATCGATTTAGTGCCTGGTGCTACACCTGTCGCTAAGTCCCCTTATCGTTTAGCACCCTCTGAGATGCAAGAGCTCTCGAGTCAACTTCAAGAGCTTCTTGACAAAGGCTTTATACGCCCTAGTACTTCTCCTTGGGGCGCTCCCGTTTTGTTTGTCAAAAAGAAAGATGGATCATTTCGTATGTGTATTGACTATCGTGAGCTCAACAAGCTTACTATCAAAAACCGATACCCTCTTCCTCGCATTGATGACCTCTTCGATCAATTGCAAGGCGCGACCTGCTTTTCAAAGATCGATCTTCGTTCTGGGTATCATCAACTTCGAGTACTCGAAGAAGATGTACCTAAAACCGCTTTCCGCACGCGTTATGGTCATTACGAGTTCGTGGTCATGCCCTTTGGTTTGACCAACGCACCTGCTGTTTTCATGGATCTAATGAACCGCGTGTGCAAAGCATACTTGGACCGTTTTGTGATCATCTTCATCGACGATATTCTCATCTATTCCAAGACGCAAGAAGAGCATAAGCGACACTTGCACCTTATCCTTGAACTCCTTCGTACTGAACGTCTATACGCCAAATTCTCCAAGTGTGAATTTTGGCTAAAAGAGGTTCAATTCCTTGGTCATACTGTCAACGAACTTGGAATTCACGTTGACCCCGCTAAAATCGAAGCTGTGAAAAATTGGATCGCACCTAAATCTCCGTCTGAAATTCGCTCGTTTCTTGGTCTTGCTGGTTACTATCGTCGTTTTATCTCCAACTTTTCAAAAATCGCCGTCCCTTTAACCTCCTTGACTCAAAAAGAGAAACCTTTTGTTTGGGGTCCCGAACAAGAAGAGTCTTTTCAAACACTCAAGGACATGCTATGCAATGCTCCTATCCTAACGCTTCCTGATGGTAACAATGATTTTGTCGTGTATTGCGACGCTTCAAACCTCGGCCTTGGTTGTGTCCTTATGCAACGTGACAAGGTTATCGCTTACGCATCAAGACAACTCAAAATTCATGAGAAAAACTATACTACCCACGACCTTGAACTTGGTGCAGTCATTTTTGCATTGAAGATTTGGCGACACTACCTTTATGGTACTAAATGTGTGGTCTTCACCGACCATAAGAGCCTTCAACACATCTTCAACCAAAAGGAACTAAACATGCGTCAACGTCGTTGGGTGGAATTGTTAAACGACTACGATTGCGAAATCAAATACCACCCAGGTAAAGCAAATGTAGTAGCCGACGCCCTTAGTCGTAAAACTCATGTCAAAAGTATCCGTTGTTTCCAACTCGTCCACGATCTTCAAAATCGCATACGTAACGCTCAGTATACATCCGTTAATGAGGGTAATCTCTACAACGAGATGCAATGTGGTGCTGAAAATAGTCTCGTGTCCAAATCTGATGGCATTTTATACTATCTCAATCGCATCTGGATTCCCAAACGTGATGATCTTCGCAAATTCCTGATGAAGGAGGCCCATAACACGAAGTATTCTATTCACCCTGGTGCCGACAAGATGTACCATGATATGCGTACATCCTATTGGTGGCCTGGAATGAAGAAGGATATAGCCACCTTCGTCTCAAAATGTCTCACATGTTCCAAAGTGAAAGCTGAACATCAACGTCCCTCTGGCTTACTCAAACAACCAACAATTCCTATCTGGAAATGGGAGAGCGTTGCCATGGACTTTATCACTAAGCTTCCTCGCACTACTGCTGGTCATGACAGCATTTGGGTAATCGTTGATCGATTGACCAAGTCAGCTCACTTCCTCCCTATTCGTGAAGATTTTAAAGTCGAGAAATTGGCTAAGTTCTACATGAAGGAGATAATCTGTCGTCATGGTATTCCCATCGACATAATTTCTGATCGTGATGCTCGTTTTACGTCTCGTCTCTGGCAAACTTTTCAATCTGCTATGGGTACTAAACTCAACCTTAGCACTGCCTTCCATCCTCAGACTGACGGTCAAACCGAGCGTACTATCCAAACCTTAGAGGATATGCTTCGTTCATGCGTAATAGATTTTGGTGGCAACTGGGATTCACACTTGCCCTTGGTCGAATTCTCGTACAATAACAGTTATCACGCGAGTATTCAAATGGCACCTTTCGAAGCATTGTATGGTCGCAAGTGTCGTTCGCCTATTTGCTGGCACGAGATCGGTCAAGCCCAAATCACCGGTCCCGAGCTTATACAAGAGACGACGGACAAGATTTTACAGGTTCGAGACAACTTATTGAAAGCCAGGAGCCGACAAAAGAGTTACGCTGACAAAGGACGCAAACCTATGGAATTCGAGACAGGTGACTTCGTGCTTCTCAAGGTATCCCCTTGGAAGGGCGTGGTTCGATTTGGCAAGAAAGGGAAACTCGCACCTCGCTACGTTGGTCCTTTCAAAATTCTCGAGAGGATTGGCGAGGTTGCGTATAGACTGGACCTGCCCGAGGAACTCAGCAATGTACACCCTGTCTTCCACGTGTCCAACTTAAAGAAATGTCTAGCTGACGAAGGACTCCACGTTCCTCTCGAAGACTTACAAGTTAACGAAACACTTCACTTTGTGGAAAAACCAGTCGAAATCATGGACCGAGGAGCCAAGCAATTGAGGCGCAGTCGAATTCCTATCGTCCAGGTTCGATGGGAGGGAAAACGTGGCGCTGAATTTACTTGGGAGCTCGAAAGTGAAATGAAGTCGAAATATCCTCATCTTTTCCCTACGTCTTCCTAAATTTCGGGACGAAATTTCCTAAAGCAGGGGAGACTGTAACGCCCTACTTATTTGTACTTTCCATTTATAGCAAGTCTTGTTCGTATATCTATTTTTAGAACTCTTGTGTCCTTTTTGTATTTCGTATTTCGTTTCCAACCATTGTAAATCTGAGACTTCGATCGTAATGAAATTCGATTTTTTTATACATGCTTACACGTGTTGCAATACTCGGGTTATACGTTACCAATCTCAAGTGCATACACGCAACTAATACTCGACATAGTGGTACTCATAACTTATACATGCTTTTTAACTATTAGATACGTGGTTAATCTTAATAATAATAATACTAATAGTCCTACTAATATTATAATAATAGTAATAATAACATGTTAATAATAATAATAATAATAATAATAATAATAATAATAATAATAATAATAATAATAAAATAATATATACTACATATGAAACGTAAAGTTTCATCTCAAACAAAAAAAAAATATAATAATCAAAGCCAAACACAGCCTTGCGGCCGTAACTGCCAAAACAGTTTTGTAGTTGTGTTTTTATTATTACAATCCTCCACTCACCACTTAATATTGCATGGGATTTAATGAGTTAGTCAATTTTTATAATAAGTCACGCTCATACTAGGATCTATTGTCACAAACACACAACAAAAGAAAGATATCATGGCTGTTAACAGCTATACGACCGCCAGCCCCATGTGGGTGTTGATTTTTGTTTTTTTTTTTATTTAAATAACCACCTAACCATATTAAATGCCAACCCAACTTAACCCTAATCCTTTCCCCTATAAATACAACTTAATCTCAGCCTCCTTACCACTTTACAAACTCAAATCTCACTCTCAAAGCTCTTGCAAATCAGAAATTCGGACAGATTCATACCTCCTTACAAAAGTGAGCATAACTTGCTCAAAACTCAACCAAATCACTTGATTCTTCTTTCTAAATGCTTGGATAATCTTTGGGCTTGATTCCTTGATCTCTCCTTGGAGAAATTAGACCTGGAAATACCCTAAAAGTGTCCATAAACTTTCTGTTGTGTTTTTAAAAACTTTCTAAACTCTTGTTTACTTTAAACAAACTTGTGTTCTTATGCTTCTAGTCTCTTGTATGATTAGTAAAGCCAAACCAAGGTTGTTTTACACTTAATAGGAGTGTCTAAACACTCTAAACTTTCTGTTTTAATCGAGTTCTTAGCTCACAAGTGGTGTCAAGTCTTGAACTTGAAGATGGTGTGACTACTTGGCTAGCCTAGGCTAACCTACATACATGTCCACACACCACTTGATGTTTTGCTTAGTTAGTTGTATTATTTCTTGTACATATCTATGAGGTTCCTAAAGAGAAGATTCGTCTTCCTACCTCCTACATGACCACATGTTAATAAATCATTCGAGGTACCAAAGTGGAGGGTTTCACCTCCCACCTCCTACTTGACTTATATGACACCAAGAGGTACCAAAGTGGAAGGTCCAACCTCCCGCCTCCTACATGACTAAGTATATTATTATATATATTATAACTATGATAAACCTTAAAACCGAACCCTTGGTAGTGATTATATAAATCCCCTATCAAGCTAATAATTTTATCACTATGTGTGTAGTTCCTTGTCACGATTCTAATAGGTCTTGAACCTATGAAATCACATACAAATCCTTAGGGATTACTATAGTGTCAAGACAAGTGCTAATACCATAGTGAATATTTTCATTATATTTACTTTTTCATTCTTTGAATCTTAAGTCCGAATATCCCATCTTTCTTCCAAGTTACTCATACACCTTGACTTTCCTCTTGTAGGATAACTTGGTGTTCCCTCCATCAAATCAACTCTTCACGGATTCAAGTGGGAAAGCTTGCAAAACCGTGAGTACACTCGACCCATTTACATTTTAAACCACTTTTGGGTTGTAGCATGTTACCATACAAAATTACACTTACACACACATAAACATGCTTTATGAACTCAATCCGTTATACATGCTACTTGTTATGCTAGATAATACATGCTTTATGCCATTACTATGTTATACCCTCGCTTAACAATTATAGCGCTATAGGAGTAGCACACCACCCGACGGGGGATTGTTAGGTCATTATACAATACGGTCTCGTCACTTTTGTGGCGAGGGATGCTAAATACTAGTGGACACTTTGGGTTTAGACGTAATGATATGCATGCTAATTACCTTGCTTACAAATTGCCATGTGGATTCGAGTAAAATGCTTTATACTTATGCTATACTATTTAAATCTTGTGTACTCGCCTTTGCTTTTGCATTGAATTTTATTTTAACATGTTACAGGTTGATGATGATGATGCTATGAAATGAAGTAGCCATGATGCCTAGATACACATATAGACGTTTAGGTTTAAATGTTGTATCAATTTTGACTATGTTGTTATGTATTTCTTTCGAACATGTTGTTATTTGAGATTTCTATGTAATGTTGACAATTTGATTTATGAAATGAAAGTGGTTGATTTAAATATTGTCACAAATAGCGTTATGAAGTCTCTTGCAATCTTGTTCGTCTCACTCCGATGTTTCCGCCATCGGTTGGGGTGTGACAAAAGGGAGTCTGAAGACGTAAGAGCCAGATACAGATCTTGGAATAAAGCTCGAGATAGAAGCTGCTGATACTGAAAAGCTTAAGGAATCAAGAGACCTGATCAAGAGAATTAGAGAAATGATAGAGCCAGGTTGAGATTCTGATATAAGAAGAGAGAGATTGGTGAGAATGCTTACAGAGAAAGACACTTTGGAGAGAGCGAGAAGACTGATCAAGACTGAAGACTCGTCATCATCCAAGGGGGAGTTTGTTGATCCATATGTCTGTTGACTTCGTCTTGTATCGAGTCGTGTAATAGAATAGATAAACCAAAACGCGTAGTTCGAAAGATACGGGAAACAGATCGGAACTAGTCACCTCACACGAACTGAGCAGTTCGCACCAGTTCATGCGAACTGCTCAGTTCGTGTGAGGTGATTAGTTCCGGCCCGTTTCCCGTATCTTTTGAACTACGTGTTTTGGTTTATCTATTCTATTACACGACTTGATACAAGATGAAGTCAACAGACATATGCACCAAAAAACTCCCCCTTGGATGATGACGAGTCTTCAGTGTGTCGAGTCTTCAGTCTTGATCAGTCTTCTCGCTCTCTCCAAAATGTCTTTCTCTGTAAGCATTCTCATCAATCTCTATCTTCTTCTATCATAATCTCAATCTGTCTCTATCCTCTCTTGATCAGATCTCTTGATTCCTTAAGTTCTTCAGCATTAGCAGCTTCTCTCTTGAACGCTGTTCCAGGATCTGTACCTGGCTTTTACGTCTTCAGACTCCCCCTTTGCTAACAAACTCCCCCTTAAGTGCAACTGGGATCGCAGTCTGTCATAGCATTTGTTCTACGATCGTGTCCTGGCTTAAACTCTGCTCAGGCTTAGACACGTGGATCTACACAAATCTCTTCCCAAAAGTAAATTTCACTATTGTTAAGATTTAACAAATTTAGAATCCACTTATAGATATCATATAAGTAAAGAAATATTTACAAACAATATTTTTGTGAGTTTGTGTAAGAGGATCATATCAGTTTATGAGACAAATCACTAACACCGTTGACATTTTTAGACTTTAAGTTTTAAACAAATTCACTTAGATTGTGAGTATTTTTGTCCACTTAAACCTCTACACAAGTTTCAATTGATTTGAGATACGAATTAGTGTTTTAAGAACTTAAACTTATTCGCGTGTCCCACCTCAGAATATACTCCCGTATCAAAATTCCCTAGATTCAGTCTTACAGGTGAATAAACCAATTTGATATTTGTATCTCTGGGTTAGTGCGAGACCTTGAGAGCTCAGGTATGAACTTTCGTTCAGTCAAAGAGATGAAGGCTCGACTTTAGGTGTGTTTCCTTTAGAGAATCTTTTCTTCAACTGCGATTGATTCATATCTTTCGATATTTTTCAATTTTTATGCATAGGGTAAGCTTTTAAAGCACGTAAAGTATTATACGAAGTCTAGGCCATTGCTTCCGCAATATCAGAAGACTAGGTATAATACCCCAGATATCAAACAGTATAAAGACCTAGTATCTCAGAATCAGGCAATCTCTCAAACAAGATTTCGGGGGTTACCCATATATCCGAGAGATGTTCCCCACGAGATAAGTAAGTATTGATATTTAGGTTTATATCTCAAATTCAATCTACTAGTCGTGCGAAGTCTACTTGCACATCATCAGTGAGACTTGTTTAAAAACATTTTGACTATCCATTTCTTTAGCATGTTGTGATAGTCCACTGATGTACTATTATTTCCTCTTTTTCACAACAAACCTCATTTTTGATTTTTCAATGTTTTTGGTTTTTTAGATTTTATCATGTTTTTGGATTTTTCAAATTTTCAAAATTTCTAAATTTTTTACTCCCCCTAAAATCAAAAATATGTTTCAATTTTTGATTTTCCGGGAAAATTTGAAAATTAAAGCAATAAACTGTACAAATAAACTGACAAACTGATGTGAATTGCTTCAAATCTCCATTCACTTGGCGTAAACAATCAGAACTCCTCCTGACAACAAACTATATCCCATTATGATTTCAAAACACTTAAGTTTGTTTTAATCAAATGGTTTTTCCGGAAAATTAGTTTTGTTTGTCATTTCACAAACATGGGGTTTCATCACATTGTTTTTTTAACCACTTGTAAAATCTAACATTTTTCGTTTTCTTTAACCACTTGTATGAAAGTTAAATCAAGTTCAATTTAATGACCTTGATTAACCACTTGTAGGAACAATCACTTGTAGATTTTTCACACAAACATTTTTCAAGAAATATGACACTTGTAGGTTCCTATCAACAATACCACTTGTAAGTCGAAATTTCACAGTTGTGAATTTCTCAAGAAAGATGCCGATTCCTACTCCCCAATTACCAACCTGGGAGTTGTGACAACCCTCACAAATCCAGGTATCCGTACAAATTAATTAATATTTAATTAGTGCTTAATTACAATTATGACTAAACTCTTTCTGTTTTCTGATACATACATGCATCATACTTTATTACTGTCACTTCATTTATTACACACAAACAATAGTGACAAATCTGATGCATAAAGCACAGTTAGCACAGTGAGCGGATAACCCAGTAAACATGCTGACATTGCCAGCACTAGACAGGCATTGTTTCTGAGGCCAATATGAGCCGGGAGTAGATCACTACATTAGTAGGGAGTGTAGGGAGGTGAGAATCATAAAACTATGTCACTAGGTGATAGTTATAGTGACCGGAAGTGCCTAAAACATACTTTAATTACAAAATTCTGCACTACATACGAGAATTCAGCATTTAACAATATTAGTAAAGTGCAAAAACTTGGCAAAATAATACTAGACACTTTCCAAAGTGTTAAGAATTTATTGTATCACTAAAAACAATATAAACGACACTTTATAGCTTTACTTTGCACTTTAACGGATCAATATCCAACCGAACAACCGGACTTTACCCAGAACATAAAAATATTGCCAAAAACATTGTTTTTGCTTTTCTGAGCCAGTTAGGGTCCCCGAACACCCTAACACCCTTTATAATACACTACACACTTAACATACTAACTAAAACAATTTTATTTCAACTAGATCCTAACTTAACCACTACACCCCAACCCTTACCCCCCCCCCTTCATTGCTGACGGTCACAAGGGTGGGGCACACCCTTGTGTTTTCCTTGATTATTTTATTGTTATTGTTGGTGATCTAGAGAACATAATACTTGTTGGATAAATCTTGAACTTGGATTATAAATATACCCACAAGTTAACCAATCTCTTTCATCTTCCAACATCAACAACTAGCTTCTTCTATCCCTCCATAACCACCTCACGGCCGCCACCCCTCCACCACACTACCACCACCTTCAACCTTTGATCAACCATTTTTCATTCATCCATAGAAGCAAGAAGTCATACAATCAAGGCGGGTGCTCACGAAAGTTCAAGAACCGCTCTAGATTTCTTTTAACCACCACATTTACACCTTGTTTCTTCTCTAGCCTTGTGCTAGTAGTAAGTGCTTCTAATCATCATCTTGATCTTGTTTATGGTGGTTAATCGTTGATTTAATGGTTAAAAATTAAGAAACACTAATGAACATAACTTAAAGTCTTGAACATAAAATGAATAAGGTGGATAAAGAGAAGATATGTGTGTAAATCATGTAAATCTTGTATAGTTGTGATTATTCGATGTTGTTTGTTACTAAAAGAAGGATGGATCATTATCTAGACATACTAGATCATGTTCAAGAACATGAACTAGTAGGATGTTAGTGTTAGAAATAAGAAAGATGATGAAACCATCCACCATGAACTTGAAACTTGAAGAAACATAATTTTTCTTTTAAAATGAAGTTGTAAACTTGTGGATCTAAAGATCTACAAGTGGTTTTTCGGAAGAACCAAGCGGAAGATACTAGTTTTGTTAAAACTCGGATATTTTATGAACTAGAAGCATACTTGGTAAATAAACAAGTGTATGAACACTTGTGTAACAAGAAATTTAACAAAGAAGTATTTTTGTAAATCTTGACTAGAAGTTGTGAAACTTCAAGTTCTTTAAAAAAATGAAGTTTTCAAGAAGCTAATCATGTTTTTAAAGTTAACAAGACCTACTAAATATGATGGTAATTTACTACATATTTTTACAAAACTCTCAAGTTCATGAGTTATGGTTTAGTCTTATTCTTGTCAAGTTTGATGAATAAATATTGTATGTTGGTGATTGATACATTTTTTGGTTGATTTTACAAAAAGAAAATGATATGCTAAAAGCATGGACACCTCCAGTTACAGAGGAAACTTTGGCGAAATTTTTCCAGAAATATAACACTTAGAAATATTTTTCTAATAAATATTTACAAATATAATTTTTAACTAGATTTCCAAAATAAACTTCGCCATGATTTTTATTACAAAAATTTCAAAGTATCGGAGGTGGATTTTCATAAATAAAACTCGTTAAATATATATTTAGAATATATTTTATAATAAGACGCTTGTGTGATTATGTGATTGTTTTGTGATCTAGATATATATTATTTTTAGGGTAAAAATAATATAACTTGGAAATACCGTGAAAATACTACTCCAAAATAATACCAACGTGCTCACAGAATAAATATTTAAGTTATATAAGTATCGTAATACAACGCGAACTTTAAAAATGTAACTTATGTATTTTTCGGAAAAATACTCTTATTAGTATATTTTTGGTAAAGTATTATTTTGGAAAAACTTGTGAAATAAAATATAATATATTTGGAAAAAAATTTATATATTTTGGAAATTAAAACATTTTAGACAAAGTGATTAAATATATTTTCAAGTGAGACTTAACAATATATTTTCGGAATCATAAAACACGCATGTATTGTTACCCCCATCCTTGGGAAGGAATATACTTATTAAATAATTAAGAAGTGTAAATACGAAATAGTTGTCTAACTATTTCCCAAAAACGTTAAACCTTAAGCCAAGGGACGGCCATCCGTCTAATAGGAATTAGTACGTGTAGGTCGTCACGCAGCAGGTTGATTTGGGACCGACTATTTCGAGACGCACTTTTGCGAGTTCATGTCCCCATTTTCTCTTTACTGTTTTCAGTTTTAAACCTCGGGGGTGAAATACATGCGACAACTATTACAAACATTTATTACATGGTATGGTTAGCATAGGGAGGGTTTATACTACTAGATTATGTGAGGGGTGGGTACAACACTCGAGGCCATTAATCCTCTTTGTTAGGACCGAGGGACACAAGAGTGATAGATCTATTTGGGTGTAGCGAGCCCACACCCGTGAGGCCAGGGAGGCCCATAGAGCTGACTGTGTCTTACAGCCAGAAGCCCGGTACAAATTTGCTAGGTTTGAGTTTCCCTGCACTTTCTCACACATACCAGTGGCTTTGCAACCCATTGGTGATCTCTTTTTTTTCCTTGTTGCAACATACCAGGGACTTTTATACATACTTTGAAGGTTTATTCATGCTCACTCTTACATGAACTCGCTCAACTTTTTGTTGATTTTTCAAATTACATGTATTTCAGGAAATTTGGGATCTGGCAAGGTATGCTATGTCGTCAATCTGCGTAAGAGAAATGATGTCATCTAGTTTAGGGATTGTGACTTTTGCCTGGACGAGTCACAAGTCTTAAACTGTGTTTATTTCATGTCTTATGGTTGTGTCGTATGAACAAGATTTTTATTATGTCATGTTGTAATTTCGTTGCATGTGTCGACTTTTGAAAACAATGTTGTCGTGTTTTATTTTTAAAACTTGAATTAATGGATAAACATCATGGTTTTACATTCATATAGCATTGTTGTGATTATGCTATGGTATTAAGAAGTCACACCAAATAAAAAAGCCAGGGTGTGATAGCTTGGTATCAGAGCATTGATCATAGCGAACTAGGATTCTTTCTCGAGTCTAGACTATGGTCACTAGGGCTCTCACGAAAACATTTTTACATTGCATACATTACGTCTAGATCCAGGACACAAAACATTTTCACAAACAAAAAGTATGAGAACTTTTTCAAAATTTATGGTTCAGTCTTGGCGACTGAGGGAGTTCAGCCCTAAAGGCTGGGGAGGTTCAGTCAGGTAGACTGAGGGGCCAATCTTTGAGATTGGGGAGGTTTTGGTCTGTGAGGCCAGGGAGTTAGTCTGAGGGACTAGGAGGTTCAGTCTGAGAGGCTGGGAGGTTAGTATAGTGAGACTATGAGAATTACTTGTTTGCTTATTGGTGACTAACATGTTTATTTGATTATATGTTGATTGTTTATGCATATGTGTGGTTGTGTTACAGACATCATGCCTTCTTCATCAGACACTGGAGTTTCAGACACTTTAGATCCTATGTCGATCGTATCAGATGGCAGAGTTTCGTCAGAGCGAGAGGTCTACGCTTCCGACACCACCAGTACCGATGATGACAATTTCTAGCCCTTTGCGCTGCCTGACGTTGGAGCTGAGCCTGCTGATGGCCTTCCTGTCGGGGACTTACCACTTGCGGTGATCCCTGCTCCTATACCGCTTGCTTCTTATCCAGTTGTTGATATGCCACTCGATGTTGTTTCTGACGACGATATCGATCTGTTTGAGGAGGACCCACCTGAGGCTAACCATGAGGGCGGGGCCCCTATTGTTGCTGATGTCATCTTACCCATTGCCGATGCTCCTACAGAAGAGGCTCCTGTTCATTCACCTGTCCCAGACTCATTTGAGTCTGCGGCGTCTGCATCTTTGCACACTCAGGGAGTGCAACATCACTCTCACGACGCCGACCCTGACATGGCGTCATCAGCTGCACCTGCTACCACACATGATCTTGAGTTTGATCACGAGGTTGACGATGATTTTGATCCTGTCTTTCCCCCTGGTTTTGATCCTGACCAGGATATCGAGTTCATTCACTTAGACCAGCCCCTAGAGGAGCCTGTAGCCCCTATCGATCGTTTGTTTGATGATCCAGCTGATTTTGATATGGATTTTGTTGACCCGGAACCTGCTGTGGCCCCAGAGCCTGTAGCTGCTCCTGACCCTGCATTAGAGCATGACCCTGTTAATGATGATGCACCAGCCATTGCACCCTTCGTTGCTGATCATCCTGTTGTTGCTCCACCGTTGGTGGATGATCATATTGTTGACGCTTCTGCTGACGCTCCACTCTTGATAGAGGATCCTGTTGTTGCACCATTTCCTGATCCTGTGCCGGTGTTGTTCGACCGTGCACCTTTTGCTACCCATATAGATCAACGTTACGCCGACACCCGCAACGGGTGGATCGATGACGATGACGATTACCCACCATTCGTGTTACCTGTTACACCTCCAGCAGCCCCCGTTTTAGCACCCGTTTTAGCACCCATTTAAGCACCCACTGATATCCCACTACTTCCCCCACGCACCCAGATGCTCATCGCACAGATCTTCCTATTACGTTTCTTTAGGACATACCGCCACCGCGTCCTGTTGAGGGGTCATCTAGGCAGCCGCCTGTCCCTGTTCCACCCATTTTGTCATCCCCTTTTCCATTCATATCACAGTTTCCCTATGTTGCACCACCCACTGCACCGTCCTTCACTCCACCGAGCGAGCCATTTCTATGGACTACGCCCCCTATCATGCCACTGTCTAATCCGTATCACCCATACCATGTTGGGTACTCTACGGAGGACATCCTTACATCTCTGATGATACAGCAGGAGGCATTGACACGTCGTATTCAGGATTTGGAGAGAGCTCCACGTCCACCCTGTCATTGCCAGACCCCGTTTGCTGCATCACACCCTCCGCGTCCACTTTCACCCGACTCAGACGTCCGTTTCTTGACCTCTGAGCAGCAGATAGCATATTTGCTGCGCGTCTGTTGCGCTTTAGAGCAGGATTGGTTACATATGCGTCACCTGTATTACTCTCATTTTCCTCCTCCTCCTCCGCCATCAGCATAGGCATTTTGATTCGACGCAGGTAGACTTTTGGTGAGAGGACCGCGATTGTGCAGACTACACAGCTTTTTGAAGACCACATTTTGATGACATTACTTTTGATGTTCAGTTCTTGATTGTTGTTGTAGTTGATTAGACAGATCAGACAAGGGCGATGTGGCCCTTAGTCACTTTTGATGTATGATACAGTCACAAAACTTGTAAACATTGTACTGTGGTCTTGATTTATGATAGCGCAATCGCAGTATTCTCATTGTATGTGATGTTGGATTGATTGTTTACATTCTATAACATGTGATGTTATGTGCTTGATATTGTTGTTGCATACGTATACCATTCACTTATTATGACCTGACTAATGTGAAAAATCTTTTAGAAGATGCCACCAAGACGTGATCCGCGCATGCCCACTAATGAGGCAGAACTTCAAGGAATCATTGGTGCCGCTATCGCGCAGTATGCTGCTTAGCATGCAGAAACAAGTGGAAATATCTCTCAGAACCACGGCAATAAAAATCCACCTAATGGTAATGTTAAGTCGTTTGAGATATACTAAAATACATTTGGATATTTTTAGCACGTTCGCTAATACCATTTGTAAATCCTAACGTATGTGCAGGGTGCACTTACAAGCAATTTCTCGATTGCAAGCCCGTGAATTTCGACGGCACAGGAGGTGCTGTTGCGTTTGTTAGATGGGCTGAGAAGACTGAATCTGTTCTTAGAATGAGCAAGTGTGCTCCCGAGCAACAAGTGACCTACATCTCAGGGCTATTTCTGGATGGAGCCCTATCTTGGTGGAACCTGCAAGTGCAAACTCTTGGTGAAGTTGCTGCTTATGCGATGTCATGGAATGAGCTGAAGGAGCTCATGAGAAGGAAGTACTGCTCACGTGCTGAAATTCAGAAACTGGAGACTTAATTCTGGCATCTAAAAATGGAAGGTCCCAAGATTGCGGAGTATGTTCAGAGATTCCACGATTTGTCCCACGTAGTGCCATACATGGTTACACCGGAGTTCAAACGTATCGGGCGCTTTATCTAGGGATTGGCACCTCAGATCATGAGTATGGTTACTACTTCCAAGCCTGCAACCATCACAGAAGCCATTGATCTCAGTGTGGCTCTTACTGAGGATGCCATTCACTTGAACAAGTTTTCGAATGTTGAACCGAAGAAGAAAAAGACTCACGTGGAGTCGTCTGGTGAAAATAAAAGGAAACTTTCGAACTTCAAGCAAGGTACAAACAATGCAAACAAGAAGAGTGAATCAAGCACACTGGCAAAGGCTGCAACCGGTGTTGAAAATAAAGGGAAGGGTTATATGGGTACTATGCCCAAGTGTAATACGTGCCAGCGCCATCATCATGGCCAATGTAGATTGAGGAAGTGTGAATCATGTGGAAGGAACGGCCACACGAAGGATACGTGTTGGGCCGGAACTGGTGTTGGGCGTACTGGGAATCGAGGATATGGGAGTGGTAATGGAAACTGCCAGCAGGGAGGAAACGGCGGAAATGGAAACCGCGGAAACAATGCAAATCAAGCTGGGAATGTGAATCGCAACCAAAACAACGCTCAAGTTAGAAACAGAGGTGGTAATGGTCACGGACCAGGATGTTTTAACTGTGGAGAAGTTTGGCACTTCAAGAAGGAATGCCCAAAGCTGAATCAAGCCCGTGGAAGAGTGTTTAACATCGGAGCAAGGGAAGCGCGCCAGGATCCCAACGTTGTCACTTGTACGTTCCCTATAAATCAACACTTCGCATCTGTTATGTTTGATACTGGTGCTGACTATAGCTTCGTATCGTTAGAATTTAAGAATATGCTTGGGTTAGCTGCTAGTGAATTAGATATTCCGTACTCAATTGAACTGGCTAATGGAAAGCTAGTTGAGGCGAATGAAGTTTTCGGAGGTTGTGTAATCGAGCTGGGAGAGCACGAGTTCACTTTGGACCTACTACCAGTCAAGTTGGGCAGCTTCGACGTGGTAGTAGGGATGGATTGGTTGTCAAGCAACAAGGCTGAGATTATTTGTCATGAAAAGATCATTCGCATCCCAACAGAAGATGGAGAGACGATCGTGGTTCACGGGGAGAAGCGTGATACGCCTTTGAGAATCGTCAGCTGTCTGAAAGCTCGAAAGTGTTTACAGAAGGGATGTGTTGCCTTCTTGGCACAAATCTTGGATAAGGAAGCTGCTGAGCCGAAGATCGAAGACATCCCTGTAGTAAAGGAATATCCTGAAGTCTTTCCAGAAGACTTGCCAGGATTGCCACCTCAAAGGCAAGTGGAGTTCCACATTGGCTTAGTTCCAGGCATCGTGCCTGTGGCTAAGGCACCTTATCGACTTGCACCATCAGAGATGTAGGATTTGTCGACACAACTTCAAGAGTTGCTAGACAAAGGATTCATCATACCAAGCTTCTCACCTTGGGGAGCTCTATTTCTGTTTGTCAAGAAGAAAGACGATAGTTTCCGCATGTGTATTGACTACTAAGAGTTGAACAAGTTGACGATCAAGAATAGATATCCCCTGCCAAGGATTGATAACCTATTCGATCAACTGCAAGGTTCGAGCTTCTACTCGAAGATCGATTTGCAATCAGGTTATCATCAGCTGCGAATTCAAGAGGAAAGTATTCCCAAGACCGCTTTAGAACTCGATATGGACATTACGAGTTCCTGGTTATGCTGTTTGGGTTGACAAACGCGCCAGTTGTTTTCATGGATTTGATGAACAGAGTTTGTAAGCCGTACCTCGACAAGTTCGTGATTGTGTTCATCAACGATATCTTGATTTATTCAAAGACAAAGGACGAGCACGAACAACATTTAAGAGCTATTTTGGAGCTACTTAAAAAGGAGCAGTTGTATGCCAAGTTCTCGAAGTGCGAGTTTTGGCTACGCGAAGTCCAATTTCTTGGACATGTGGTGAATGGAGATGGAATCCATGTGGATCCCACAAAGATCGAAGCAATCAAGAATTGGGAGACTCCAAAGACGCCAACCGAGATTCGACAATTCTTAGGTTTGGCTGGCTACTATCGAAGATTCATTGAGGATTTCTCAAAAATCGCTCAACCAATGACTTCCCTCACGCAGAAGGATAAGAAGTTTGATTGGGGAATCAAACAAGAAGAAGCGTTTCAGTTATTGAAAGACAAGCTTTGTAATGCACCGATTTTATCGCTACCAGAAGGAACTGATGATTTCGTGGTATATTGTGACGCCTCACGTCAAGGTTTGGGTTGCGTGTTGATGCAGCGCTAGAAGGTTACAGTCTACGCGTCACGCCAGTTGAAGGTCCATGCAAAGAATTATACCACACATGATTTGGAGCTAGGCGCAATGGTATTCGCGTTGAAGATTTGGAGACATTATTTATATGGTACGAAGTGTACAATCTTCACGGATCTTAAGAGCCTGCAACACATATTCAACCAGAAGGAGCTAAACATGAGGCAAAGACGCTGGGTTGAATTACTGAACGACTACGACTGTGAGATCAAGTATCATCCAGGGAAGGCGAATGTGGTCGCCGATGCCCTAAGTCTTAAAGAAAGGATCAAGCCCATAAGGGTTAGGGCTTTGGAGATGATTATCCAGACAAATCTTTCATTGCACATCCGTGCCACACAGAAAGAAGCCCTTAAAGAAAGGAACATTGAAGAGGAATATCTCCGTGGAATGGAGAAACAATTGGTACCAAACGAGGAAGGAACTTTATGTTTCATGAAACGGATTTGGGTTCCTCTGTTTGGTGGTTTGAGAAAGGTTATTTTTGATGAAGCTCACAAGTCACGGTACACTATTCATCCCGGAGCGGATAAGATGTACCAAGATCTTAAGGACTTCTATTGGTGGCCTAGGATGAAAGGCGATGTAGCAGTTTATGTTAGCAAGTGTTTAACGTGCGCCAAGGTAAAAGTCGAATACAAGAAGCCTTCAGGACTTCTGCAACAACCCGAGATACCCAAATGGAAATGGGAACAAATTTCAATGGATTTCATAATAAAGTTGCCAAGAACGCCAAAGGGTCACGATACTATTTGGGTAATAGTAGACCGGTTAACGAAATCTGCGCATTTCTTACCAATCAGAGAGAAAGATAACACGAGCAAGTTGGCTGAGATATACATGAGAGAGATCGTTGCACGTCATGGAGTGCCTCTCTTAATCATCTCTGATCGAGACGGAAGGTTTGTGTCAAGGATTTGGCAATCCTTTCAGGAAGCGTTCGGATCTCAGTTGAACCTGAGTACAGCTTTTCACCTACAAACAGATGGACAAAGCGAACGGACGTTCCAGACATTAGAAGATATGCTGAGAGCTTGCGTAATAGATTTAGGTGGAAGTTGGGATACTCACCTACCATTGGTCGAATTTTTATACAACAATAGTTATCACGCGAATATTCAAGCCGCACCGTTCGAAGTGCTTTACGGACGCAAATGTTGATCACCAATTTGTTGGTCTGACGCAGGTGATAGACAATTAGTTGGTCCAGGAAACCACAGACAAGATTGCACAGATCCGAGAACGCATCAAGGCGGCTCGCAATCGACAAAAGTGTTATGCGGACCGGAGAAGGAAGCCTATGGAGTTTGAGGTAGGAGACATGGTATTGTTGAAGGTTTCACCCTGGAAGGGTGTGGCACGCTTCGGAAAGCGTGGAAAGTTGAATCCGCGCTATATTGGTCCATTCAAGATTCTGAAGAGGATTGGTTTAGTAGCATACAAGTTGGACTTACCTGCTGAACTTAATGGTGTTCACGATACATTCCATGTATCAAACTTGAAGAAGAGTCCAACGCAAGAAACTGTTGTCATTCCTGCTGACGAGATTCATATTGACAACACGCTCCACTTCGTTGAGGAACCAGTTGAGGTTACGGATTGGAAGATAAACAAAACACGCATGAGTAGTGTCAAGCTCGTTAAAGTTCGTTGGAATGCAAGACATGGTCCAGAATACATCTGGGAACGTGAGGATCGAATGAAAAAGAAATACCCCCATTTATTTCCTAAGACCCCTGCAACTAGAAGCAGAGCCTAAAATTTCGAGACGAAATTTTCTTAACGGTGGGAGAATGTGACAACCCTCACAAATCCAGGTATCCGTACAAATTAATTAATATTTAATTAGTGCTTAATTACTGTGCTTAATTACAATTATGACTAAACTGCTTTCTGTTTTCTGATACATACATACTCATGCATCATACTTTATTACTGTCACTTCATTTATTACACACAAACAATAGTGACAAATTTGATGCACAAAGCACAATTAGCACAGTGAGCGGATAACCCAGTAAACATGCTGACATTGCCAGCACTAGACAGACATTGTTTCTGAGGCCAGTATGAGCAAGAAGTAGATCACTACATTTCTAGGGAGTGTAGGGAGGTGAGAATCATAAAACTACGTCACTAGGTGATAATTATAGTGACCGGAAGTGCCTAAAACATACTTTAACTACAAAATTCTGCACTACATACGAAAATTCAGCATTTAACAATATTGGTAAAGTGCAAAAACTTGGCAAAATAATACTAGACACTTTCCAAAGTGTTGGGAATTTATTGTATCACTAAAAACAATATAAACGACACTTTATAGCTTTACTTAGCACTTTAACGGATCAATATCCAACCGAACAACCGAACTTTACCCGGAACATAAAAATATTGCCAAAAACATTGTTTTTGCTTTTCTGAGCCAGTTAGGGTCCCTGAACACCCTTACACCCTTTATATTACACACCACACTTAACATACTAACTAAAACCATTTGATTTCAACTAGATCCTAACTTAACCATTACGCCCAACCCTTACCCCCCTCCCCCATTGCCGACGGTCACAAGGGTGGGGCACACCCTTGTGTTTTCCTTGATTATATTATTGTTATTGTTGGTGATCTAGAGAACATAATACTTGTTGGATAAAGCTTGAACTTGGATTATACATACACCCACAAGTTAACTAATCTCTTTCATCTTCCAACATCAACAACTAGCTTCTTCACTCCCTCCATAACCACCTCATGGCCGCCACCCCTCCACCACACTACCACCACCTTCAACCTTTGATCAACCATTTTTCATTCATCCATAGAAGCAAGAAGTCATACAATCAAGCCGGGTGTTCACGAAAGTTCAAGAACCGCTCTAGATTTCTTTTATCCACCACATTTACACCTTGTTTCTTCCCTAGCCTTGTGCTAGTAGTAAGTGCTTCTAATCATCATCTTGATCTTGTTTATGGTGGTTAATAGTTGATTTAATGGTTAAAAATTAAGAAACACTAATGAACATAACTTAAAGTCTTGAACATAAGATGAATAAGGTGGATAAAGAGAAGATATGTGTGTAAATCACGTAACTCTTGTATAGTTGTGATTATTCGATGTTGTTTGTTACTAAAAGAAGGATGGATCATCATCTAGACATACTAGATCATGTTCAAGAACATGAACTAGTAGGATGTTAGTGTTAGAAATGAGAAAGATGATGAAACCATTCACCATGAACTTGAAACTTGAAGAAACATAATTTTTCTTTTAAAATGAAGTTGTAACCTTGTGGATCTAAAGATCTACAAGTGGTTTTTCGGAAGAACCAAGCGGAAGATACTAGTTTTGTTAAAACCCGGATATTTTATGAACTAGAAGCATACTTGGTAAATAAACAAGTGTATGAACACTTGTGTAACAGGAAATTTAACAAAGAAGTATTTTTGTAAATCTTGACTAGAAGTTGTGAAACTTCAAGTTCTTTAAAAAAAATGAAGTTTTCAAGAAGCTAATCATGTTTTTAAAGTTAACAAGACCCACTAAATATGATGGTAATTTACTACATATTTTTACACAACTCTCAAGTTCATGAGTTATTGTTTAGTCTTATTCTTGTCAAGTTTGATGAATAAATATTGTATGTTGGTGATTGGTAAATTGTTTGGTTGATTTTACGAAAAGAAAATGATATGCTAAAAGCATGTACACCTCCAGTTACAGAGAAAACTCTGGCGAAATTTTTCCAGAAATATAACACTTAGAAATATTTTTCTAACAAATATTTACAAATATAATTTTTAACTTGATTTCAAAAATAAACTTCGCCATGATTTTTATTACAAAAAATTCAAAGTATCGGAGGTGGATTTTCATAAATAAAACTCGTTAAATATATATTTAGAATATATATTTTATAATAAGACGCTTGTGTGATTATGTGATTATTTTGTGAACTAGATATATATTATTTTTAGGGTAAAATTAATATAACTTGGAAATACCGTGAAAATACTACTCCAAAATAATACCTACGTGCTCACAGAATAAATATTTAAGTTATATAAGTATCGTAATACAACGCGAACTTTAAAAATGTAACTTAAAGTATTTTTCGGAAAAAAAATACTCTTATTAGTATATTTTTGGTAAAGTATTATTTTGGAAAAACTTGTGAAATAAAATATAATATATTTGGGAAAAATATATATATTTTGGAAATTAAAACATTTTAGACAAAGTGATTAAACATATTTTCAAGTGAGACTTAAAAATATATTTTCGGAATTATAAAACACACATGTATTATTACCCCCATCCTTGGGAAGGAATATACTTATTAAATAATTAAGAAATTTAAATACGAAATAGTTATCTAACTATTTCCCAAAAACGTTAAACCTTAAGCCAAGGCACGGCCATCCGTCTAATAGGAATTAGTATGTGTAGGTCGTCACGCAACAGGTTGATTTGGGACCGACTATTTCGAGACGCACTTCTTTGAGTTCATCTCCCCCTTTTCTCTTTACTGTTTTCAGTTTTAAACCTCAGGGGTGAAATACATGCGACAACTATTACAAACATTTATTACATGGTATGGTTAGCGTAGGGAGGGTTTATACTACTAGATCATGTGAGGGGTGGGTACAACACTCGAGGCCATTAATCCTCTTTGTTAGGACCGAGGGACACAAGAGTGATAGATCTATTTGGTTGTAGCGAGCCCACACCCGTGAGGCCGGGGAGGCCTATAGAGGTGACTGTGTCTTACAGCCGGAAGCCCGGTACAAATTTGCTAGGTTTGAGTTTCCCTGCACTTTCTCACACATACCAGTGGCTTTGCAACCCATTGGTGATCTCTTTTTTTCCTTATTGCTACATACCAGGGACTTTTATACATACTTTAACGGTTTATTCGTGCTCACTCTTACATGAACTCGCTCAACTTTTTGTTGATTTTTCAAATTACAAGTGTTTCAGGAAATTAGGGATCTGGCAAGGTATGCTATGTCGTCAAGCTGCGTAGGAGAAATGATGTCATCCGAGTTTAGGGAATGCGACTTTTGCCTGGACGAGTCACAAGTCTTAAACTGTGTTTATTTCATGTCTTATGGTTGTGTCGTATGAACAAGATTTTTATTATGTCATGTTGTAATTTCGTTGCATGTGTCGACTTTTGAAAACAATGTTGTCGTGTTTTATTTTTAAAACTTGAATTAATGGATGAACATCATGGTTTTACTTTCATATAGCATTGTTGTGATTATGCTATGGTATTAAGAAGTCACAGCAAATAAACCCACGCTTCCGCAAAGCCAGGGTGTCACAGGAGTTCCGGCAAGTCAGGATTTTTAAGCATGGAATACAGACACCCTAGCTTGACCAGCTTTGGGTGTTCCCGAGTTATTTTCACTCGGTGGGTAATTTCTCCTTTTTGATTCATAGAAATCTTTTACCCCTTTTTCCCTTCCATTCACCATTTTTCCAAAAATATGTTTTACTTTCCCATTGAAAGCCTTTTCAACATCAAATTCTTTCTTTTCAGTATAGAATTGATTTGAAATTTCCACTTTTCCAACCTTTTGTTTTAAATTTTCAGCACGCAATGGTGGAAAGTTGACATCATCCATTGGTGGAACTGAATTTTCTCTGTTTAGTTCAACTTGTGGCTCCTCTGACTTTGACGAGTCAGATTCATCGCCAGATTTAACATCTGATTTCTTAAGTAGCCACGTTTGGTTGTTAAGATTCACCCTTCTTTTGTAAAAACATTTTGAACTCTCACCAACTTCAAATGTTGAATTTTTAAACTCTTTGAATTTTTCAGTTGGTGGTTCAACTTTATCAACAACTTTTTCTTTGAGTTTAGAACCAACTTCCTGTTTTATGTTGGTTGCCATTGGACAGTTCCAGGCGATGTGACCAACTTTTTTGCATTTATAACATGTTCTTGTCTCCTTTTTCTGATTCGCTTCATTCTTTTCCTGTTTCTGATGAACTTGGGCTCTCAGATTCAGACTTTGACTCTGTCTATTCATCCTTATCCAACACCTGATCGACCACTTTCTTTATTAACTCAGACTCATGATCAGTGTCAGACGATGTGAATGTGACGTCAATGTTATCTGGTAACTCATCAGTTGTTTCAGACTTTAACTTTATATTGACTGCCTTTTTGACTTGTTCCTCATTTGGTTTTCTGGGAGAATAACCTTCTCAGATCGGAGGCAGACACTTGTTATAATTTGCACTTTGTTTCTTACCAGTATCCTTATCTTCCGACTTCTTATCTTGAAAAGCTTCAAAACCTGCAACTGTCGGATAGATTCTATCAATCAAGTAATCAGAACTTGAGTAACTCATTAGCAATCGTCTGATTCTTTCATTCTCTATCTTTTCAGTCTCCAATTCTTGCTTCAACTTTGCACACTCTTCAATATAATAATTGATGGCCTTCTGCTTAGACATCATCGTTGCATTCATCATTGTCAAAGTATCTTCCCTTTCTGAGTTTGTCTTTTCCAACTGGTTTACTGTTCGGTTCAACACATTGTAAGATTCTTTCACGTACTTAACATCAAAAAATAATTTTTCTTTCATCTCGTCGAGCTCACTATACTTCTTATCTTTTTCTTCACAATGTTTGCATGGTTCCAAACATTTCAGACAAGGTTTTGTGACCTATACAATCTTTTCAATAACTTTGACTTCTTCATTCTGTTCATTCTTCTTTTCCATCTGAACAACATTCTCACTTTTTACCTGTTTCTTTTCTTTTGTCGCTCGTCTCTCCTTTAGCTTCTCCAATTTATCTGCAAAATAAAATTTGAAACTTTCAGGAGATAGATGCGTTTTACCAATGTTTATTTGTCTAATTTCTTCATCATCATCACTGCTATCAATTGATGATTGATCAAAACTAGTGTCTTCTCGGAACTGTCTTCTGAAGAAACAGACTATTCATCTTGACTTTTCTCATCATTTGCAAACACATCCATCCATTTTTTCATCAACTCTGGCTCTTGAATGATCCGTGCAACAAATTCTCTAAACTTTGAGTTACATTCAGCCGGAATATATTTGTCCCAGCTAAATCCCTCTGGTAATCGTTCATCTTCTTGATCTGGAGGCATAGTAATACAAGCTTTCTTCTTTCCATCTTCAATAGCACCGGATGATGACGGTTGTTGAGCTTCCTGATGATATATTGCTTTTCGATAATAATACTTGTTCCCGAAAGGATTCTGAGCTCCACCTGCTTCTCGGTTGGTACATTCCCTCTTGAAATGTCCTTTTTCCCTCCACCGAAAACAAGTAACTTTAGACTTATCAAAACCTAAAGTAGAAACATTAGCATCATGTAAGTCATCTCTTCCTGTAATCTGCTTAAATTTCTCAGCTCTCCTCAACACGCTTGCTAAACACCACTTAATATCCATTAGCTTCAATTCCTCAGCATCAATCTGATCGTAATCCTCTTTTGTTAGCATAGGTTTTCCGATTCTTCCCGCAACCAAACTCTTATATGATTCTAACACGGTAACTAGTAATGCCATATGACCTTTAGCAACTTCTTCAGAGAAATTTTGACCATTCTGAAGATGCAATGCGATGTTGCATTGTAGCACATGACTATTACCATTGTTTGAGCTTTGAGACTGATAACTTGAAGTTGAAACATTAGGATTAACACTCAGATATGAAGAAAATCCACTGTTGTTGTTTGAGCTTTGATTGAGTGACCCGGAAGAGTTTTCTGCGCTGAAAGCTGTTTGGATCTTCGGACTTGCTTCAACATTTTGAACATTTCCTGTAAAATACATCTTGATATCTTGTTGACCACTTGAATTGTTCATTCTAGCAATCTTTTGTTGTTCAAGATCTTGTCCTTCAAGTTTTTCAATGAATTGAGCGATTGTCAATCTATCATATTCTCCAATATTCTTTAAGATCATAAGATATGTACCCCATTCTTTTTGAGGTAAAGCATCGGCTAATTTTTCAACCCATTCCTCACGATCTTTAGTGATATCCAACCGGCTCATTGAACGTACTAGATGACAATTTCTCTCAATGAGAGTCTTTGTAGTTTCCCCCGGCAAACTTGAGAACAATTTAAATTCTTTCTTTAATAGTGATTTTTTATTCTTGATCATCTCCGTACTTCCTTCGAATTTTGTACGAAGTGCTTCCCAAATCGAACGTGCACTATCATCATGTTGAAGTAATATGAAAATGTCTTCTTTCACAACTTGTTGAAGTAAACTGATCATCATTTTTTCTGCCTTGTACATTTCTCTCTCTTTTTCAGTAAATTTAGAAATATTCTTTGTAACTCCCACACTATTACGAGGTCGAACATACTTAGTTTCAATACACTCCCAAGACCTTAGATGATTTGCTTGAACCCAATTTTCAAAACGTTCTTGCCAACTGTAATATTCTTCAATGCTCATTAGTTTTGGGGGGTTCTGCAACGTTCCTGTTTCATTTTCCATAGTTACACTCTGAGCAATGGTAACAGGAGTACCCGGGGCAGTAGCAAAAGCATTATAAAATTCGTTGTCCATGTTTCGGTATCGAGAATTCACAAAAACAGACATTTCAAACGAACTGGGAAGATATTCAAACGACCTGAAAACCTAAGTTCAAATACACTTCGTACGAGCTGAAAGATTCAAACCGTGCGAACTGATGTAATTTCAAACGATCTGAACTAATTTCAAGCGACTTGGACCACCTTGTACGGACTGGACCTAATTTCACACGATCTGGAAAAACTTTCACAGGACCCGAGCAACTTCGTACGACCTGAGCTCAAACCGTGCAGATTGGTTCTCTAACTGATCAAATCGTGCGAGCTGGTTACTATTTCAAATGACCTGGATGGTATCTGGAACGATCTGACACATTTTTCACACGGTTTGATCAATTTTATCAAGTTTTAGGTTGATTTTGATTCTGATTTCTTCAACGATTGATTAAAACAGTGTTTTACAGGTTATATGTCAAAAATCAGACCATTTTATCTGTGAAATCTTAGTTAATTTGATGAAAAAGTGTAAAAGAATGAGTAGAAGTGAGAATTTTCGGTGAAAACTAGCTGAAATGGTAAGAACTCTCCCTCCTGAGCTCTGATACCACTTGTAGGATCGGGGAATCGATCTAAACGAGTCGATCAGAAGAGTTGTTGATAAAGTTGAACCACCAACTGAAAAATTCAAAGAGTTTAAAAATTCAACATTTGAAGTTGGTGAGAGTTCAAAACGTTTTTACAAAAGAAGGGTGAATCTTAACAACCAAACGTGGGTTGTTAAGAAATCAGATGATAAATCTGGCGAGTGAAAATAACTCGGGAACACCCAAAGCTGGTCAGGCTAGGGTGTCTGTATTCCATGCTTAAAAATCCTGACTTGCCGGAACTCCCAGGTTGGTAATTTGGGAGTAGGAATCGGCATCTTTCTTGAGAAATTCACTACTGTGATATTTCGACTTACAAGTGGTATTGTTGATAAGAACCTACAAATGTCATATTTCTTGAAAAATATTTGTGTGAAAAACCTACAAGTAATTGTTCCTACAAGTGGTTAATCATGGTCATTAAATTGAACTTGATTTAACTATCATACAAATGGTTGAAGAGAAAGAAAAATGTTAGATTTTACAAGTGGTTAAAAGAACAATGTGATGAATAAACCCCATGATGTGTGAAATCAACAAAACTAATTTTCTGGAAAAACCATTTGGATTAAAACAAACTTAAGTGTTTTGAAATCATAATGGGAAAATAGTTTGTTGTCAGGGGGAGTTCTGATTGTTTACGCCAAGTGAATGGAGAAATGAAGCAATTCACATCAGTTTGTCAGTTTACTTGTACAACTTATTGCGTTTATTTTCAAATTTTCCTTGAAAATCAAAAATTGAAACATATTTTTGATTTTAGGGGGAGTAAAAATTTAGAAATTTGAAAATTTGAAAATCCAAAAACATGATAAAATCTAAAAATCCAAAAACATCGAAAAATAAAAAATTGAGTTTTGTTGTGAAAAAGAGGAAATGATAGTACATCAGTAGACAATCACAGCATGCTAAAGAAATGAAATGTCAAAGTGTGATATACGGTCTCACTAATGATATGCCAGTAGGTTTTTATACGTTTAGTAGATTGTTTCGAGATATAAACCTAAATATGAATACTTACTTATCTCGTGGGGAACATCTCTCGGATATATGGGTAACCCCCGAAATCTTGTTTGAAAGATTACCTATTTCTGACATACTAGGTCTTTATGCGTGATGATATCTGGGGTATTATACAAGGACTTCTGATTTTGCGGAAGCAATAGCCTAGTCCTCGTATAATACTCTGCACTGCTTTAATCATAAAGCTCACCCTCAGCATAAAAAATGATGAAACATTAAAAAATGCTAATAATGTGTTGTTGAAGAAAAGATCCCCAAACGGGACACACCTAAAAGTCGAGCCATCATCTCTTTGTCTGAACGGAAGTTCTAACCTGAGCTCTCATGGTCTCGTATTACCCGTTTACAGATATCATTAGTGTACATTCACATGTAAGACTGAATATAGGAGTCTGGATACATGAGTATATTCAGAGGTGGGACAAGCGAATAAGTTAAGTGCTTAAAACACTAATTCTCGTATCTCGAAACAGTTGAACTTTGTGTGAAAATTTAAGTGGATCAATATAATGACATTCTAAGTGAATCATTTAGAACTTAAAATGTTTAAAGCTTAACGGTGTTAGTGATTTGTCTCATAAACTGATATGATCCTCTTACACAAACTCACAAAAATATTGTCTGTAAATATTTCTTTACTGTTTTTCATTAAAGAAAAAATCAACAAAGAATGTGTTTTAGCATAAAATTTTGAAAAATCAAAATGATTTTATTTCATCTTATTTTCAACAACTGATGTTGAAAAACTGATTTTCAAAATTCTAAGTGCTAAACATGATGAACAACATTGGGTTGGGAGAGTTTGTTGGAAATGAGAAATGATTTTGAAATGATTAAATGGTTCATTAATTTGAAACCAAATTTGAATGATATCTACAAGTGGTTTCTAAAATTGTTAAATTTTAAAAAAAATTGAGAAATTTACTTTTGGGTAGAGTATCTGCAGGTAAACAACTTTGAAAGAGCTAAGTTTCGACTCCTGAGAGTATGAAGGTTAAAGCCAAGTTTCTGATCTTGTTACTACGGAGAGCCATGAATTGTTTCTGAAAAAGTGAAAGCCTATAGATAGAATATTCCAGACTATGATCCCAGTTGCACTTAAGGGGGGGGGGGTTTGTTAGCAAAGGGAGTCTGAAGACATAAGAGCCAGATACAGATCTTGGAATAATGCTCGAGATAGAAGCTGCCGATACTGAAAAGCTTAAGGAATCGAGAGACCTGATCAAGAGAATTAGAGATATGATAGAGCCAAGTTGAGATTCTGATATAAGAAGAGAGAGATTGATGAGGATTCTTACAGAGAAATATACTTTGGAGAGAGCGAAAAGACTGATCAAGACTAAAGACTCGATACACTGAAGACTCGTTATCATCCAAGGGGGAGTTTGTTAGTGCATATGTCTGTTGACTTTGTCTTGTATCGAGTCTTGTAACTAGAATAGATAGACCAGGACACGTTGTACGAGAGAAACGGGAAACAAACCAGGAAGCACGAAATGACAATTTCATGGGGTCTAGCCAGAAAGCACGAGTTCGTGCGACCTGGACCAGAAACCACCAGTTCGTGCGACCTGGACCAGAAAGCACCAGTTCGTGCGACCTGGAGCAGAAAGCATGATGTAGGATCGAGATTCGATCTAAACGAGTCTATCAGAAGAGTTCTAATCCAAATCAAATGCGGAATTCGGTGATTCAGACTTGATTACAGCTTGATTCACACTAGGATTCAATTTAACTGTCTTGATTATTGATTTGAAAGCGTTACAGATCAAACGACACTTCAGCAGCACTTTGGCTCTAGAAATAGCAACTGCTACAAATGAATGTGTTGATGCACGGAATGTCTGTTGACTGCGTCTACAAAAAGTCTGAAGTCACGAATGGTCTATAAGGGGTCAAAGTGTAAATATTATGTAATATAGACTTAGAATCGCTCATGTGTCAAGAGTTGAACCGCTCTTTAGTCAATATGTAGGATCGCTTATAGGTCAAAGGCCCTGGATCGCTTATATGGCATGTAGTCAGGATCGCTCATACGGCATGTCTTATGAGCGACCCATGATCACTATAAATAGGGTGGAGCGGTTCTTCATTTGGAACAGGGTGTGTATGTGCTAAGGTGCCGAAACTCTGCTGAAATTTTATCAGAAAGCAATACAAACACAAGGAATTAAAAGGATTAGCTGTTGTTACTTTACTTACGTTGATTCCGCCTTCGTATGTGAAGATGAACTACTTCGACTGACTTTTCGGGTCATAGAACGGTCCAACAAGTGGTATCAGAGCTCAGGACGAGGAGTTCATACTACGACAGCATAGATCTGCAGAAATATCTCATTTCTACTCACTTTCTCTCATACTTTTTCGGTTTTCAGTGGTTCCAACGGTCAAAATTGTTTGAAAATTAAATATTACGTGTAAAACACACTTTTAACAAACCCTAGAAAGAATCAGGTGAAAATACGAACTAAAAATGGTAAAAACTTGTTAAAATCTATCGATCGCTTTTTCGGACGTAGGATCGCTTATTTGGACCTAAACTGTCTGGATCGCTCCAAATTCACACCTGAGATCGCTCTTTCGGACAATTTGACTCTCTGGATCGCTCGAACGGACAACAGTGTTGAACCGCTCGAACGATCATACTTGGACCGCTCATACGAACACTTCAGGTTCGCTCCAACAAACGAAAGTTGGATCGCTTTTGTGACAGTACTTGAACCGCTCGAACGGACATACCTAGGACCGCTCGAACGGACAGTTTTGGAACCGCTCGAAAGATCATACTCTGGTTCAATCGAACGAACATTCTCTCGGTCGCTTATTTGACATATTGTAGATCGTTCGAGAGGACTTAGTCATTATTGTCTGGTCCGCTTTTACAAACACATTCTGGACCGCTTTTCTGTCAAACTGTTAAGACAGGATCGCTTTTGTGAACTGATATTTTACAAAACCAAAATTTTTCTAAGTGTTGTTTGATTTTGCAGGTACAATCAAAATGGATGATATCTTCTTAAATCCGTTCAGCGATATGTACGCATTCTCAGGAAGTACGGATAACAACGATACGTCATCAAGCAATAAAGATAAAAGTCCGCCGAAAGAAAGAAAGAAAGAAGCATGGGAGTCCGAGAGCGCATTCGGAACATTCAACAAACCCCCAAAGTTTATGGCTATAGAGGATTATAGTAGGTGGGCAACAAAGTTTGAAGACTGGATGATGGCATTTGCATTTCCAAGCTGGAAAAGCATGAAAAATGGCTATGCAAATGGCAAAAAGAATGGTGAAGCCTTGAGATCAACTGAAGAAATTGATGCTTTTGTGGCAGAACAAAAGTGTGTAGCATTGCTTTTCCAATCCGTCCGAGAAGACATCATTTCCTTGATCGATTACTCAAATGCACAAGATTTGTGGAAAAAACTGAAAGCAAAATGTATAGGAAGCGAGGAAATTGTAAAGAATAAGAAGAAACTTCTTAGGAAAGAATTTGATATGTTTGGGTGTATGAAAAATGAATCAGTGGGTAAAATGATTGAACGGTTTGGTCATCTTAAGCTGGAACTTGTTCGACATGGGATCAATTATCCTGATGATGAGATAGTTGATAAATTGTTTGATTCACTACCTGATGAGATGGATTGGAGATATTATGCATTGATGTTAAAGAACACTATTGCTCCTGACAACTTGAAACCAGATTTGGTGATTGAGAAACTTGAAAGTCATGAGCTAGAGTTGAAGAAAACATACAAAGTTAATCACTCATCCTATCAGCAGAATCTGGATCTGTATTATCCAAAAAGCTTGATGCCGAAAGCTTCTTCTCCGAAAACGGCATTTTCTGCTGAGAATGTTTCTTCAACAAACAAAGAACGTCAAAGCAGTTCAAGCAGTGGAAGTCACAGTGGGTATCACAGTGGATCTACGTCTTCTACAAATCGTTCTGATGCGAAGTTTTCGTGCAACATTGCAATCGATTTGAAGAATGCACAAAACTTTGACGAAGAATCGGCCAAGCAACAGATGGTTTTTCTAGCGTCTGTTTTGGAGTCCTATGAAGGTTTGGTAGCCGGGAAGATCGGAAATACTAATCTGACCAAAGAAGACTACGATCAGATAGATCCTGAGGAAATGGAGCTTATTGACATTCGTTGGGCAATGGCAAGTGCTGTTAGACGTGCGCAACGTTTTATGGAAATTACCGGGAGGAAATCAATTGGTGGTCCGTCAACAAAGCTTGGGTTTGATAAGTCAAAAGTGACGTGTTTTAAGTGCAAACAAAAGGGCCATTTCAAGCGAGAATGTTGGAATGCATACGTTGATGAATCTGAAAATCCGTTTCGTGACGATTATTACAAGAAGGCAATCTACCATCAAAATAAATCGGAGCCGCCCAGACTAAAGCAGGCTGAAGAGCAAAGAGAAAAGTCAAGGGCTTTAGCTGTGATCTATGATGATGAGGGTTACGATTGGAGCAAAGAGGTTTTGCCGGAAGATGATGCCATTGGTTATGCTTTCATGGCAAGTCATGATGAACCGATTCCTTGGAAGGATGATCGTACAGAGGAACAGAAGTAGCAATACAGGAAATTGATTGCTGAAACAAAGATTATCAGACTTTCTGGTGTATACTTGGAAGCAAGAAGAGCAAATCGTTGGGATCCAGACAGAGAGTGTTATCTTGATCGGTATGGCAATGTGGCGATTGATGACAAAACGCTAGATATTGAAGCCATCATTCAGGAGTACAAAGAAGATGATGAATACTGGCAGCATAAGTGGTGGGGAACACCAACTTCGAAGATGATTGAGGAGGAGAAAGTAAAAGAGAGAAAGGAAAAAGAAGAGAGAGAGAAGAAAGAAAACGCAGAGACTGAGAGATCAAAGATGGTTGATACGGAGAATTCAGAGAAAGTGGCTGACCAAGTGCTAGCTGCGAAAGCACTTGAGGTAGATTCTATTTCTGTTTCTGAGTCAAAAGAGAAGGTCAGTCAAAGTGTGTCAACATCCAGGTCAGGTAATAAAGTCGATGGAAATGTTGACTGCAAAAATTGCAACAAACAATGCAATTTTTGTAGTACAGTCACGTATTTGAATGATGAGAAATTGAAAAATCTGAAATCAAAAGTTAAAACTTTTGAAGATCAGATTCTCGATCGTGACACAGAGTTAAAAGTTTCAACTGAACGGTTTAATGAATTAACCACTAAATGTGACAAAATTACAACTGAAAATGAAAAGTTAATTCTGGAAAACCGTCAGATCTCCGAAAAATTTGAGAAACTTAAAAGTGTTGTGAAAGACAGTGATGATCGAAACGGAAAAACATTCAAAGAAAACGAACATCTAAGAGCTGTGTTGCAATTAAAAGAAAAATCAATTAATGAACATCTGGATGAGATTGCAAAATTAAAACTTAGGGTTAAAGAAATTGAGATTGAAAATGAAAGAATTCAGTTGAAATTAAACAGTTATAGCTCAGCTAGCTTTGTTTTGCAGCACATCGTTCCCAAACCTATAGGAAAAAACAAAGCTGGTGAGGACGTGTTTTCTGATGGAACGGGTGTAGGGTTTCACAAAGTTCCACCGCCAATTTTAGACAACTACACGAAAAAGCAGTCTAGTTTGGTGGAAATTGAGGAAGAAAGTGATGTTACACTTCCTGAGAACATTGATGTCACGTTCACGTCTTCCAATGAAGAGGGTGTCCAAAATGATGTGGTGAAAAGTGTGATAGACAAAGTGCTTAAACCGGATTGTGACACTTCTGAGGAGGATGGGTGTTTTCTAGATAAATACATTCCGAAGCAAAAGTCCAAAAACAACTTATATGACGAATCTGATCTTGTCATGTACAAGATGTCGGGATCGGATAAGTTGTTTTCGGATTCTGAGTTTCCATTAGAGAATGTTAATCTGAACAAATTGACAAATGTTTTCAAACTGGTCGAAGTCGAGTTGTCAGCAGTGAACAATCTGAGTCGAAAGAAAGAGAGGGTTTACAACAAGAAAGCTGTTTATCCACCACGTTTTTACAATAACAACAGAAACAATTGGTCGGGTGGTTATCAGGGGGTAAACCATTTCATAAAAGAAATGTTTCAAACAAAAGGTATGTCGAAAAGAAAAAGTTTGTGAATAGTTCAAGTTCACTTGCTGATGAAGAAAAAGAAATTTTTACAAAAACAAACAAAGAATTTTTTGAGAAGAGAGCTTCACAGGCTCAGTCTGAAGGCACGAGTAGGGTAGTTGATACTCGTACTTGTTTTAGATGTGACCAGGTTGGTCATATTGCACGAAAGTGTACTTATGTGAAGCCTAAGACTGAAGCTGTGAAGGTTCAACAAAAGAAAGTTGATGTGAAGGGTAAAACACCGATGTATGTTGAGAAGAAAGTTGTTGGAAAGAAAAACGTTAAAATTGACAACGTAAAAGCAAAAACTGAACCCGTAAATAAGTTGGTAACTCAAAATGATAAATTTGATAAAAGGGTTGCAGTAACTCAACAGGTGTGGAAACCAAAAATTGAATCAAAAGTTGAGAAGAAAGTTTCAAATTCTGAGGAGAAAAAGGCTGAAGAGCCAATTATTGTTGATTATGATGCAAATTTTCCGCCTCTAAAGGCTGAAAATTTCGAAATTCAAATTGCAAGAGTCAAGGTTGCACCTAAGGCTGATGAGGCCTGGGTGGACTCTATGTTTGACTAAACAGTTTGAATTGCCGGAGCTTCCTGGATTGCGAAGCATGAATCGGCATCTTTCTTGAAGTTGTTTAAATGATGATTTGTTATGTGCAGGATCTTCCAAAACTTGTATCCAGGTGGATAATGGATAGTGGAGCTTCAAGGCATATGACAGGGAAGACCGCATTGCTGTATGATGTGAATGACATTAATGGTGGTTATGTGGGTTTTGCGGGTAATCAAGGAGGCAGGATCATAGGTGAAGGAACATTATCAAATGGCATTATAACGTTTGAGAGAGTTAACTACATCGCTGAGCTGGAGAACAACCTGCTGAGTATCTCCCAGATCTGTGACAGGATGTATACTACTCATTTCACCGACAAAGAATGTTTGATCTTGAAACCGGGATTTGTGATACCTGAAGAGTGGATCATCATGAGGGCACCAAGAGTCAACGATCTGTACGTGTTGGACATGAGCGTTGCTACTACAACCACGGGTCAGGCTCATTGTTTTGTGTCCAGAGCAACGGAAAAGGAGTCAAGGTTATGGCACAGAAAGATGGGGCATATTCACCTAAGGAAAATGAATCACTTAGTGCACAACGACTTGGTCACAGGAGTGAATATTAAAGGTTTTCATCTGGAAGGAGAGTGCATAAGCTGTGTCAGAGGTAAACAGAAGAAAAAGTCACACCCTACAAAACAAGTCAATTCAGTTTCGAGGCCTTTGGAAAGACTTCACATGGACTTGTTCGGTCCAGTGAATGTTAAGAGTATAACAGGAGATTCCTACTGTTTGGTCGTGACTGATGACTACTCCAGATTTTCGTGGGTCATGTTCTTGAAAACGAAAGACGAAACCTTTGATAGTTTGGTAGTTTTGTTTAAGAAAATTGAGAATCTGTACCAGAGACCAATTTGTAGAATTCGAAGTGATAATGGTACTGAATTCAAAAACAGTAAGATGGAGGAATACTGTGATGAAAGATGTCACACCCCCAAAATCCACACGCGGAGTATCACCGCTTGGAGGCGTGACATGACCAGGATCCTAACCACCAATCATATTGAACATGTAATATACAGCGGAAGCATTTAATTAACCCAAACAATAGTATGTACGTTTTATCATAAGTGTTGAATTATCATTCACGATCCTTTGCCCACAACGACCTGCTCCTCCCTGTGCAAGCTCCATAATGTACCTAAGGTCCTGCAAGGCATGCAGCAGAGAGTCAACAACTAGTTGAGCGAGTTCACAGAAAGTAAGTTCAGTAATGGAGTAGTATAGCAAGCATTGCGTTCGTTTATCTAATCATGCATCGTACTAGTTCGTTCGTTGTTCATGTATAGCATTGGTTCGTATCGCGGGCCCTTTCGGCATGTATGCGAAGATTAGGGAAAGTTCTCAAGTATTCTAGACTATGTATATTTGTATCGCAGCCACCCTGGCATGTGTGCGAAGTTTTAGTATATAGTTCGCGGCCTTTCCAAGGCATGTGTGCGAAGATCAGTCATAATATCGCAGCCAACCCCTGGCGTGTGTGCGAAGATCAGTTCAAGTAGGTATACTAGTCTAGCTGTATCTCATCATTTACCAACCTCACCCTGAGGCCTATCTCATTAAGTTCCATTTACTAAGTATGCACATATAATCATCCAATCCCATTCCCACCCTGGGAACCCCATGCCTTGGCTGTGTGAACTCACCTTGGGTTGCTCGGCAGATACACAAAGAGAGAATGAGAGTTCTTGAACTAACAGTGGTCAACCACGTCCTAACAGGGTTATTACATAAGTCAGGTTCGCATATAGCACGTATGTTGTATCACATAGGTTAACACGTTGCAAGCATGCAAGGATCATGGTAAACATGTACACGTATCAGCAATCCGATAACAATCTATGTATTCGGCCCCAAACATAACCCGGCCCAATGACAATAATAGCCCAACCAGATAAGCAGTCCAATAAGCAGCGATGTAAACAAGTCCAATTATCCGGCCCAATTAATTGGGCTCGTGTCAGTGTGCAAGTCCAATCATGTGCACGTGCATGGTCCCGACTCGCAACAGAGATTACGAGTCGCAACAAGGGAGATCTCGACAGACGCATATCCTTCGAGACTAGGTGGTTTCGAGTCCGGTCTCGAGTCGCAACGGGGTTACGAGTCGCAACGACTGGTCTCGGCTCGTCATGGTTTGGTTACGAGTCGCAACGGGACTCGCAACCATGGTTTCGGCTTGTGTTGTTGTGGTCTCGAGTGGGGATACCGACTCGCAATACGAGTCGCAACCAGACGTGTAACAGTTTTCCCTAACTTTATGCAATTCAGTTATACGTATCAATTATCATCAATAGTTTCCAAAAAATCAAATCCATTAACAGTTTCTATCTCATTCAATATCCGATCAACCAATCATAATTCACAAGTTCCTATCAAGAACCCTACCCGAAACATACATGAACACATCTTAACGTATGAGCAGAAATCATAACAATTCATATAACCATATAGCCGAGATCAAGCAATTAATCCAATTAAGTCAACACACACATATGACCGGTTAACACTTATATTAGACCGATTCAATTCCTACAACCTTTACATCATATCTATCAGTTCGAAAACCAAACATAGCAAGAAACAATATTACACCGGTATTAACTTAATAACATGCAGTTCAATTCGGTTAAGCTTAGGCACGAAATCATGATCATCATTTAATCAATTAAGCATAAACAAACACTAACCGGTCCAGATCAAACAAGGGAAGAGAGTGACCCGATTGATGAACAATATCTTCGATCGGAGGAGTGGTGTTCGGCTGCTTTTGGTCCCGGTTCCGGTTGCGAGAGAAAGAGAGGAATTGTGTGTGTTTTCTAAATTGCAAGGTTGTAAAAACTAAAACCCTAAAGGTGTGCATGTATATATATGTGTACGTACAAGGGATGTGGGCCGAAACCCCCATATGGGTTTTCTCATGGTCTCGAGTCCAACCATTTGGGCCGAGTGGGTTCTTGTAAATGTTTTACTAATCGGTTCAAGTAATAACATATGCAATCACATTAAATCACGTAACATGCAACATTCAATATAATCACGAAATCACACAACCGTGTAACACATAACATATCATGTATTCGTTCAAGTAACATAGTTCACGTGAGCATATTACGTTACACAAGATAAGTCTAGAGTACGGGTTGTCACATTATCCCCAACTAATTGGAAATTTCGTCCCGAAATTTGGTATGCACTCACTGAGGAAGCTAGGTAAGTTCAATCGTTCACTGGTTTTTCCTGGGGTGTCACATCCTCCCCCCGTTGATCTGGAATTTCGTCCCGAAATTCCGAAGTAGTAGCTTCAACCTCAGTAGTGGTAGCATTGGTTTCGAATAACTGGGGGTACTTTTCTGTCATCCTGTCTTCGCGTTCCCAGGTGTACTCTGGGCCACGTTGGAGTTCCAACGAACTCGAACAAGAGGGATTCTCTTGTGTTTGAGGACCTTCACATCCCGGTCCGTGATTTCAACTGGTTTCCCGACGAACTGCAACCGCTCGTCGATAGTTCGATACCTGAAAGACATTGTGAACTGCCCCGAGTTCAGCTGGTAGGTTCAATCTATAGGCTACCCTGCCTATGCGTTCTATGACTTCGAATGGTCCCCGACCTGAAATTTCCAATGGCTTTCTACGCTTGTCCGCGTAGGCTTTCTGACGGTCGCGTGCTGCCGCCATGCGTTGTCGTATTTGTGCAATCTTTTTCCGTGGCGTCCATTACAATCTCTGGACCCGTAATCTGACTATCCCCCACCTCTGCCCAACAGAGAGGTGACCGGCATTTACGCCCGTACAATGCCTCGAATGGAGCGGCTTGTATGCTACTGTGCTCATGTTAAATCGTGAGTCGAATGGTTTGTGCATTGCTTGCCAAAGTTCTGACGTGAATCGTGCATCGCGATCCGAAATGATAGATGTGGGCACCCCGTGCCTCGAGACAACTTCTTTAAGATAAACGTCTGCGAGAGTGGAGAACTTGTCCGTTTCCTTTATAGGTAGGAAGTGTGCAGCCTTGGTGAGTCGATCCACGATCACCCATATGGTATCGTTCCCACGCTGTGGTCTAGGTAGGCCTGTAACGAAATCCATGGAAATTTCTTCCCATTTCCACTGAGGTATCTTAGGCTGTTGAAGTAGGCCCGTTGGTTTCTGGTATTCAACCTTGACTCTCACACAGGTCAAGCATTTTCCGACGTATGTAGCAATGTGGGCCTTCCTGCTAGGCCACCAACAAGTAGTGCTGATGTCGTAGTACGTTTTATCCGACCCTGGATGTACTGAGTAGTGAGACTTGTGAGCTTCATCCATCACAAGTTCGCGTAGACCGCCACAAAGTGGGACCCAATTACGCCCCGTTACATAGTAGGCGCCGTCTGCCTTCTGTCCTAATCGTTGTCGTGAGCCGCGTAAGGCATTCAGCCTTGACGTTTTCGGGCTTCTGTGCTTCTATCTGAGCAGTTCGTATCTGTGCTGGAAGGCTAGTCTGGATCGTGAGCTGTAGCGCTCGCAAGCGCTGAGGTAGAGTGTCCTTCCGACTGAGGGCGTCCGCCACAACATTGGCCTTGCCTGGATGGTTCTTGATGGCGCATTCGTAGTTGCTAAGTAGTTCAACCCATTGCCGTTGACGCATGGTTCGAGTCCTCCTACTTAAGGATATGCTCGAGTCTCCTGTGATCGGTGTAAATCGTGCACCTGGTACCGTACAGGTAGTGTCGCCATATCTTAAGCGCAAAAACAACAGCTCCCAGCTCTGAATCGTGCGTCGTGTAGTTGCGTTCATGAATCTTAAGTTGACGTGAAGCGAAAGTGATAACCTTGTCGCGCTGAAAAGCAGTCTCCTGGGGCTCTCCCAGCAATAGGTGACACCCTTCTGTGTTAGTAGCGTAAGTGGCTGAGCAATCTTCGAGAAATCCTTGGTAAACCGTCTGTAGTTCGTGGTGCAGGCCAGTTTCTGGTTGAGGTTACCTTGGATGGATCGACACGGATCCCATCCTTGTTCACTACACGGCCTAAGAAGTGGACTTCACGAATACTATGACGAACTTGTCTAAGTAGGGTTTGCACACCCTGTTCATAAGGTCCTTAAATACGGCAGGAGCGTTCAAATAATATCAAACCATCCATCATATCAAACATAAAGTATAGTAATTAAAATAGTCCATAAAACCCAGTACGATTCATGTTCAAACCAAACTTTGTTTGAGTAACAGAGACATAACAAAGGAAATCCCAAAACGAGTTATAAGTTCAAACAGCGTCTCCTTGTCCTAGCATGAAAGCTCGACCCCTTGCCTCGTTGCCATTGTTGTTGTTGTTGTTCCCATTGCCCTGGTTATTGTTGTTGTTCTGATTCTGGTTCAACTGTGGGCAATCGCGCTTGTAATGACCTTCTGCCCCACACTGGAAACATCCCCGATTTCCACGCTGTGGCTGCTGCTGCTGTGGGTTCTGAGGAACTGGTGGTGGAAGTTGCTGATTCTGGTTTGCAGGTCGTGAGCTCCTGCAATCTTTGGCTTCGTGCCCTATCTTAAAACATCTCTGGCAACGTTCCTTGCGACACCTTCCACTGTGGTGCTTGTTACACTTATTACATAGTGGGTGTACTCCCCTGTATCCACCCTGTTCCTGACTGCCAGATGATTGCTGACTCGGATTCTGGTAGTCATTCGTCCTGCGCTGCTGTGCTTGAGACTGTTCGGAATCTCCATCCCATTTCCGTTTGTTGTCGCTGGGTGTAGCAGAAGTAGCAGTTGGAGTGACTGTAGCAGTAGCGTTGACACGCTTTGGCAGCTTATTCTGATCCACTGCCTGGTCAGTAATGCGATGAGCGAGGCGCTGAATTTCCTGAATGTTTTCAAGGTTAGCCGACGTCACGTGGCTCTGAATCTCTGGCGCCAATCCCTTGAGATACAACTCAATGCGCTTGTATGGAGGGTCCACCATAGTTGGACACAGAACTGCCAGCTCGTTTGACCGTTTCGTATACGCTTCGATCTCTGACCCAATCATTTTCAGATTGTACAGCTCGTCTTCCAGCTTGTGTATGTCTTCCCGCGTGCAATACTCCCTCTTAATGAGTTCCTTAAAGTCGTTCCAGGGTGTGGCGTTAGCAGCTGCCAACCCTAAGATTTGAACTTGGGCGTTCCACCAAGTCAGTGCTATTCCCTCCAAGGTGCCGGTGGCAAACTTGACCTTGCGAGCCTCAGGGCACTCGCACATTTCGAATACGGATTCTAGCTTCTCAAACCAGTGGAGGAGTCCCACTGCCCCCTCTGTGCCGCTGAAAGAGTTTGGACGACAGTCCATGAAGTTCTTGAACGTGCAGACAGGCTGCTGCGCGTGTTGACCTGCTTGAGCAGCTGCAAGTGCCGCAGCAACCTGAGCTTGAACGAGAGCCTCTAGCTGGGCTTGAGTCATGTTGATTCGTCCAGACATGATCTTCATGGTAAAAGTAACGTAAATGAGAGTGGTTCGCGAGTAGGGCGATGACAGAAAAGTGTAAGCACGTAGGTATTCTCATGTAATAGCATCATGTGTATCTAAGTGTAATGCGAGCAAGTTCTAAGCAGTTCTAGCAAACAGGCAATAAACACAAACCTTATTACCTAAGATGTCGAGTCTTGCACGTGGAGCGAAGCGTCGTTGTGGATCGTTGAGAGCACTGTTCTGGTTATAGTCCGGTTTTAATAAAACGTTTTCCCCATATTAAAACCAAGTTCTCTATAACCAATGGCTCTGATACCAATCTGTCACACCCCCAAAATCCACACGCGGAGTATCACCGCTTGGAGGCGTGACATGACCAGGATCCTAACCACCAATCATATTGAACATGTAATATACAGCGGAAGCATTTAATTAACCCAAACAATAGTATGTACGTTTTATCATAAGTGTTGAATTATCATTCACGATCCTTTGCCCACAACGACCTGCTCCTCCCTGTGCAAGCTCCATAATGTACCTAAGGTCCTGCAAGGCATGCAGCAGAGAGTCAACAACTAGTTGAGCGAGTTCACAGAAAGTAAGTTCAGTAATGGAGTAGTATAGCAAGCATTGCGTTCGTTTATCTAATCATGCATCGTACTAGTTCGTTCGTTGTTCATGTATAGCATTGGTTCGTATCGCGGGCCCTTTCGGCATGTATGCGAAGATTAGGGAAAGTTCTCAAGTATTCTAGACTATGTATATTTGTATCGCAGCCACCCTGGCATGTGTGCGAAGTTTTAGTATATAGTTCGCGGCCTTTCCAAGGCATGTGTGCGAAGATCAGTCATAATATCGCAGCCAACCCCTGGCGTGTGTGCGAAGATCAGTTCAAGTAGGTATACTAGTCTAGCTGTATCTCATCATTTACCAACCTCACCCTGAGGCCTATCTCATTAAGTTCCATTTACTAAGTATGCACATATAATCATCCAATCCCATTCCCACCCTGGGAACCCCATGCCTTGGCTGTGTGAACTCACCTTGGGTTGCTCGGCAGATACACAAAGAGAGAATGAGAGTTCTTGAACTAACAGTGGTCAACCACGTCCTAACAGGGTTATTACATAAGTCAGGTTCGCATATAGCACGTATGTTGTATCACATAGGTTAACACGTTGCAAGCATGCAAGGATCATGGTAAACATGTACACGTATCAGCAATCCGATAACAATCTATGTATTCGGCCCCAAACATAACCCGGCCCAATGACAATAATAGCCCAACCAGATAAGCAGTCCAATAAGCAGCGATGTAAACAAGTCCAATTATCCGGCCCAATTAATTGGGCTCGTGTCAGTGTGCAAGTCCAATCATGTGCACGTGCATGGTCCCGACTCGCAACAGAGATTACGAGTCGCAACAAGGGAGATCTCGACAGACGCATATCCTTCGAGACTAGGTGGTTTCGAGTCCGGTCTCGAGTCGCAACGGGGTTACGAGTCGCAACGACTGGTCTCGGCTCGTCATGGTTTGGTTACGAGTCGCAACGGGACTCGCAACCATGGTTTCGGCTTGTGTTGTTGTGGTCTCGAGTGGGGATACCGACTCGCAATACGAGTCGCAACCAGACGTGTAACAGTTTTCCCTAACTTTATGCAATTCAGTTATACGTATCAATTATCATCAATAGTTTCCAAAAAATCAAATCCATTAACAGTTTCTATCTCATTCAATATCCGATCAACCAATCATAATTCACAAGTTCCTATCAAGAACCCTACCCGAAACATACATGAACACATCTTAACGTATGAGCAGAAATCATAACAATTCATATAACCATATAGCCGAGATCAAGCAATTAATCCAATTAAGTCAACACACACATATGACCGGTTAACACTTATATTAGACCGATTCAATTCCTACAACCTTTACATCATATCTATCAGTTCGAAAACCAAACATAGCAAGAAACAATATTACACCGGTATTAACTTAATAACATGCAGTTCAATTCGGTTAAGCTTAGGCACGAAATCATGATCATCATTTAATCAATTAAGCATAAACAAACACTAACCGGTCCAGATCAAACAAGGGAAGAGAGTGACCCGATTGATGAACAATATCTTCGATCGGAGGAGTGGTGTTCGGCTGCTTTTGGTCCCGGTTCCGGTTGCGAGAGAAAGAGAGGAATTGTGTGTGTTTTCTAAATTGCAAGGTTGTAAAAACTAAAACCCTAAAGGTGTGCATGTATATATATGTGTACGTACAAGGGATGTGGGCCGAAACCCCCATATGGGTTTTCTCATGGTCTCGAGTCCAACCATTTGGGCCGAGTGGGTTCTTGTAAATGTTTTACTAATCGGTTCAAGTAATAACATATGCAATCACATTAAATCACGTAACATGCAACATTCAATATAATCACGAAATCACACAACCGTGTAACACATAACATATCATGTATTCGTTCAAGTAACATAGTTCACGTGAGCATATTACGTTACACAAGATAAGTCTAGAGTACGGGTTGTCACAAAAGAGGTATACTGCATGAGTTTAGTGCTCCGTACACTCCTCAGCAAAATGGAGTTGCAGAACGCAAGAACCGGACGCTAATCGAGACAGCCAGAACGATGCTTGCAGATTCCAAATTACCTATTAATTTCTGGGGTGAAGCTGTTTCTGCTGCATGCTATACTCTCAACAGAGTTCTTACTGTGAAGAAGTTTAACAAGACGTGTTTTGAGCTAATCAATAAGCGCAAGCCAAATTTGAAGTATCTAGAACCGTTTGGGTCACCCTGTACGGTAATAGAGCCGAATGGCAAGTTTGGTTCAAAGAACTTTGAAGGAATATTTGTTGGATATTCAGGTCCTACACGGCGTGTTTTTGTTCCAAGCGAAAAGCGTATTATTGAAGCAGCAAATGTTGAGTGTCAGGGTTATACAATGCCGCCTCAGAATCCTGGTGATTCATGGCGTTTTAATTATGACAAACTTTGGGAGTCGTTTGACATGAGAGAAGAATCAGAGGAAGAGGAAGATTTCTTTGATGAGCTGGATATTTTACGAGAATATGAATCGTCGCTCAGGTTTCCAGCAGAGTATTCTAGCAGACCTCGGGAGACTTCGAATGATGATGAAGCAGGTCCTAGTAACGCTGGTGAACATGATGATGAAGTTGCTCCTGGTAATCAGTCGGAGGTGAATGATGATCAAGAAGCTGAAAACATGCCAGTTTTTGACCATGGTGATTCAGATCTTGAGGGGGAGCAGATCCAGTTGTCAAGTCAAACAAATCAAGTTGGTGAACAAGATGCAGAGCAGAATGTTACTAATCTGGAGGGAAATGTAGAAATTCCAAGCGAAGTGATGCCGCGAACTCTTTCTTATCATCCAGAGGAGTTGATAATAGGAGAATTGCAATCAGGCGTTCGGACGAGACGTCAAATTGACCAGGGCTTAACATGTTTTTATTCTACAGTAGCACCTTTACAAACTGAATTTTCATTAAGTTGTTTTATCTCGCAGGTCGAACCGCGGACTTACAAAGAGGCGCTTACTGAAGACTCTTGGGTCATAGCGATGCAAGAAGAATTAAGTCAGTTTGAGAAGTTAGGTGTGTGGAAGTTAGTTGATTTACTGGATGGTCAAAGAAAAATCAATACAAAATGGGTTTTCAAATGTAAGAGGGACGACAGAGGAGTGGTTGTAAGGAACAAAGCTCGACTCGTTGTTCAGGGCTTTAGTCAACAGGAGGGGATTGATTTTACCGAAGTCTATGCTCCTGTCGCACGACTAGAGGCTATCAGAATTTTCCTAGCATTTGCGTCTTGGAAAAATTTCAAAGTATTTCAGTTGGATGTTAAATCAGCGTTTCTTTATGGGAAGGTCAAAGAGGAGGTTTATGTTGGTCAGCCGCCGGGCTTTACTGACCCAATCCACAAGAACAAAGTTTATCTGCTGGATAAAGCGTTGTACGGTCTACATCAGGCGCCGAGAGCCTGGTACGAGACTTTGTCTCAACATCTACTCGCTAACCAGTTCATACGTGGAAAAGTGGATGCCACTCTCTTCACTAAAGTCGCTGATGGTCATCTTCTGATAGTACAAATTTATGTAGACGATATTATTTTTGGGTCGACGAATGAGAAATTATGCAAAGATTTCGAACAGGTGATGAAGCAGAAATTTGAAATGTCTTCAATGGGGGAGATGAAATTCTTTCTGGGATTACAAGTTGAACAACTTCCTGAAGGGATTTTCATTCATCAAACGAAGTACGTGCATGATATTCTGGAGAAATTTGGAATGTCAAGTTCTACTCCAGCTGCTACCCCACTTGCGACAAATCATGGTATTCACCCAGATCTCACCGGAGACAAGGTTGATGAGACACTTTATCGATCCATGATAGGTTCTTTGATGTACCTAACTGCTTCACGGCCTGACATCATGTACCCAACGTGCCTCGCAGCAAGATTTCAGTCTAACCCGAGAGAATTGCACATGATTATTGTGAAGAGGATTTTACGTTACTTGAAAGGAACACCCACATTGGGGTTGTGGTATCCTCGCAAAGGCGATTTTACACTCGAAGGGTTTTCCGATTCAGATTTCGGATGCTGCAAAGTTAATGCGAAATCAACAACTGCAGGATGCCAGTTTTTTGGTTCGAGATTGGTTACTTGGCAGTGTACGAAACAAACATCTGTGGCGCTATCTACATGTGAAGCAGAGTATGTGTCTGCTAGAAGTTGCTGCTCTCAGATCCTGTGGATACAGCAACAGATGCGCGACTACGGTTTGCAGTTTCTTAACACACCTCTGTTTGTTGATAATGAGGCCGCGATTAATATAACTAAAAATCCAGTACATCACGCTAAAACTAAACATATTGAGATTCGTCATCACTTTATTCGCGATTGCTTCGAGAAAAAGTTGATACGAATTGAGAAAATCCACACTGACGAACAAAAAGCTGATTTGCATACCAAAGCTTTTGATAAAAATAGGTTTCAATATTTGTTAAAACTTAATGGTATGAAACTGCTTTCGGTGTCGGATGGGGTTGTGAGCGTTGATGAGAGTACTGTTGCGGATGAAGATGAGAAACAATCTGCGATGGTTTGTCGATTTTTTACGTGTTTTGGTATTTAGGGGGAGATAGATAGTTGTACATATTTTATTTTCAGAAAAATACAAAAACAGTAAAAAATGCAAAAATCCAAAAACATGATAAAATTGAAAAAGAGCTTGTGTATATAGGGAAAATGATAGTACATCAGCTAGACAATTACAGTATGCTAAAGATTTGGAAAGATAAAATGAGTTAAACAGTCTCACTAATGATGTGTCGATAGGTTTTCGTACATTTAGTAGATTTATTCGGGATATAAACCTAAAATTTCAAACTGGTGAAATTCGTGGGGAACACTACTTGGATATATAGGTAACCCCTGAAATCTCGTTTGAAAGGTCTCGTATTCTGATATACTAGGTGGTTATACTCTATGATGTCTGGGGTATTATTCCGGGACTTCTGCTGAACGGTGGTTCTGACCTAGTCCCTGGCTAATACTTTCACCCGAAATGCTTGAAACATAGCATAAAGCCCTCAGCTGATTAGACGATAAAATTGATAATCAGTTGTTGTAGCTAAAAGATTCTCTAAAGGGAACACATTGCAAAGTCGAAGCTGATATCTCTCTGCTGAACGGAAGTTCTGACCTGAGATCCCTCAGTTCTCGCATACCCTAATTTATGTACAGACATCATTGTAGTATCTTTGCCTGTAAGACTGAATATTGGGATTCTGGATACGGGAGTATATTCAAGAGGTGGGACACATGAATCGATCTATGTTCTTAAAACACTTAAACAGTATCCTGAATAGATTGAAGTTTGTATGAAAATTTAAGATGGATCAGTATATCGACAATCGAGGTGAATTGTTTAAATCTGAGTATGTAATATAGCTTAATGGTACTAGTAATCTGTCTGAAAAGCTGATATGATTCCCTGACACGCTCGCCAAAAACAAATTTGTATATAGTTTATTTTCTGCAATTTAAGTTTTCTGTTATTTCATTTCTTAGTTTAGATCATCCTAAAATTCAAAAAGATTTTATTTCTGCTTTATTTTAGACAAATCAGAGTGGAAAGTTAATTGTCGGATTCTAGCAAAATGAAGCAGATGCAGGAGATTCTGAGCTGAAGATCGAGGAGAGCTTACATTGTTGGAAAATGTTTGTTTTCAAAGTTTTAAACAAGTTCATTAAGTTGATACTTGTTATTTTTCAGAAAATTGGAAAATTGTTTCACTAAATCAGTTTGTTTCGTCAAAAGATCAACCAGGGTCATTAAGTTGTACTTGGTAGATTAATCAAGTATTCAGGGTCATTAATTTGAACTTGAAAACTTGAGTGGATTTCTAAAACTGATTGTATTAGTGTTTATTGTTTGAAAAGATAGTTTGTAATATTATTGGTTGAGTAACAGGTTTGGACGATATTTCCCAACGGAGGCAAATTGCAAAAGATTAAACCAGATATCTCAAGATTCCAGCATAATGAGAGGGGGAGTCAGTGAGAGGGGGAGTCTGGATCAACAGCTATTGGGAAGTTGGTAGATAAAGCTAGAAGTCAGTCTAAGAACCTGTGAAGATTGTTTGAGGTGACAGACAGCGTTGGTGAAAAGTCAAAGACTAAAGACTACGGATCTGAAGATGCTAAAAAGACTACGTCAACATCCAAGGGGGAGTCTGTTGATGCACGGAATGTCTGTTGACTGCGTCTACAAAAAGTCTGAAGTCACGAATGGTCTATAAGGGGTCAAAGTGTAAATATTATGTAATATAGACTTAGAATCGCTCATGTGTCAAGAGTTGAACCGCTCTTTAGTCAATATGTAGGATCGCTTATAGGTCAAAGGCCCTGGATCGCTTATATGGCATGTAGTCAGGATCGCTCATACGGCATGTCTTATGAGCGACCCATGATCACTATAAATATGGTGGAGCGGTTCTTCATTTGGAACAGGGTGTGTATGTGCTAAGGTGCCGAAACTCTGCTGAAATTTTATCAGAAAGCAATACAAACACAAGGAATTAAAAGGATTAGCTGTTGTTACTTTACTTACGTTGATTCCGCCTTCGTATGTGAAGATGAACTACTTCGACTGACTTTTCGGGTCATAGAACGGTCCAACAGAATGGAAAGCTCAGGTATATATAGGTGAGGCCATTTCGCATGGAATGGCTAAGATTCATTTCGTGCGAAATGGACAATATCCATTTCGTACGAATTGGCCTTTTACATTTCGTGCAAACTGGTCCAATACCTCTAAAACCCTATAAGCTAGCCTACTGAGCTCCATTCTACTCAATCTAGATACAAGACTCGATACAAGACGAAGTCGACGGACATATGCACCAACAGACTCCCCCTTGGATGTTGATGAAGTCTTCGGTGTCGAGTCTTCAGTATGACAAGTCTTCAGTCTTGATCAGTCTTCATGCTCTTCCAAAGTGTCTAACATTGTAAGCGTCCAACAAACTCTATCTTCTTTTTCAGCATCAACATCTAACCTCTCCCTTGGATGTTGATCTAACAAAATTCAATCTCCTCTTTCTCTCCCTCATCAGCATTAGCAGCTGGATTGGACTGCAGAATTTGAAACTGGCTCTACTGTCTTCAGACTCCCCTTTGCTAGAAGACTCCCCCTTAAGTTGTTCCGGGATCGCAATCTGTCATACCTTTCGTTTTAGGATCGAATCCTGGCTCAAACTCTGCTCAGACTTTATGTGGAAAGTCATCAGAAATCGAAACTTGGCTAACCCGCACAGTCTCAATTTTGACAAATTTATAAATTTAACAAATTTATAAATCACTTGTAGATATTGTTCAAACTGATTCAACATTAAAAATTTCTGATGACCACTTGTTAGAATTCAATTTTTCTTATTCTTAACCCAATTCTCCCAAACCTCTCTTGATCATCATGTTTAGCACTCGTAATTTTGAAAATCAGATTTTCAACATCAGTTGTCGAAAATAAGATGAAATAAAATCTTTTTGGATTTTTTTTTAAAATTTTATGCTAAGAACACAATATTTTTGTGAGTTTGTGTAAGAGGATCATTGTTGGTGCAGTTGTCTGTCGACTACATCTTCGTTCGAGTCTTAGGTTAGGACTGATTGTACCATGCACAGAAATCGAGAAATCATGTTTTAATCATGGTTCCGCTCATATGTCACTAAGGGGTTTCGCTTATGTGTCATTAGGTTAGTTTCGCTTTTGTGTCATGATAGTTTCGCTTATTTGTCAATGTAAGGGTTTCGCTCTTGTGAGCATGTCTGTATAAGCGAAACCTCATCCCTATATAAAGGGTCATATGAGCGAAACCACAAAGTAGTAAGATTTTGGTCTTGTATGGTACGGCGAAGCCCTGCCAGATTGTCTCCAACGCTTGTATGTTGTTAGCAGATTAATAAAAGAGACGTTAAATAGTGAAATCAAGCTAAACAAAGACTGAATCAATGATTTCCGTCTCTGATTCAGTCTGAGCACTCTTCTGAACGACTCGTCAGGTCGTCTAACGATCCTACAAGTGGTATCAGAGCTCAGGAGGAAGAGTTCTTACCGTTTAGCTCGTTTTCGCTCAAAAATTATGAATTCTACACCTTCTTTCATTATCAGATCAAGTTTTAACGGTCAAAATTGGAACAAAATTTCACAGACTGTGTGTTATTGGACATTAACAAACCCTGGAAAGTTTCGAACCAAAATACGGACTAAAAATGGGTCAAACCACCTTCGGACTAGGTTTCGCTTATACGGACTTTGTATAGTTTCGCTTATTTGATCACCTAGTTTCGCTCCAGTGTCACATCATTTGGTAGTTTCGCTCCAAAAGTCACATAGTTCCGCTCTTGTGAACAGAGTAGTTTTGCTCTTGTGGACTTAACTGGTTTCGCTCATTTGGACTTGACTAGTTTCGCTCTTGTGGACTTGACTAGTTTCGCTCTTGTGGACTTGACTGGTTTCGCTCATTTGAACTTGATTAGTTTCGCTCATTCGGACATTACCTGTTTCGCTTTTGTGAGCAACTAAGTTTTGTCGGGATTATTTGAAAGATGGTAGAAATGTTTGATAACCAGGAAAACAATGATCTTAAAAGGTTAAATGATTGGTATCGAGGATATTTCAGTAGTTCTTATCAGAAATTGCCCAAAGGGGTTTGGAGTAAACGTTTCGAATATTTCCTATGTAAGAAAGGTGAAAAATTGGATGATTTGGAGAAGCGTTTTCATCGTTTGATTGACTATTTGAAAGAAAATCAAATAGTAATATCAGAAGCTGAAATGGTATCAAAGTTTGCTAATGGATTACCAGCTGAATGGGATGATTTTTTGAAAAATCTGAGAGAAAATTCTAGTTTTTCAAAATTACCTCTGAATAAATTCATCAGTAAACTTAAAAATCATGATTATGAACTTTATCAAAAGAAGAGAGATGTGTTGGATAAAATAAAAATGAATTTAGATGATTTGAATTTAGACGTGATATATGAAATAAACAAAAGAATCAATGTTTGTTGGGCAGCAAAAAGAAATTTGATATATGATATGAAAAGAGGTTGTTATATTGATGATAAAGGAAATCCTCTTTATCTTGTTACAATCTTTGGTGCAGGTACATATAAGATAGAGAAAGAACAAGATCCAAAGAATGAAGAATCTGTGAAGAATGAAGCTTCAAGTTCTGAACCAGTGTGCTCCAAATGTGACAACTTTAAGACTGACAATGACAAACTCTTGAAGGATGCGGAAAGTTTGACATCGGAAGTCAAGAAGTTGAAAGATGAGAAGCAAACTGATGAAAAACAGATTCTGGATTTACAAGGAAATTGTGAGAAGTTAAAATCTGAGAATGTTAAACTGTTAAGTGACTTGAACAGTTTAATATCAGAAAACAAAAGTGTGAAAGAAAAAGCAAAAGTTTTTGAAGAAAAGATTAAAAGTTTTGAAATTGAAAAATCAAGAATTGAAAAAGTCTTTCAAAATCAAATAAAAATTCTTGAAGATGGAAGAAATGTTTTTAGTCAAAACAACATTGAAAAGCAAAAAATGATAAATTGCCATCTTCAGAAAATTATTAAACTTGAAAAAGAAGGTGAATGTGCTTGAAAGAAAATCAAAGAGTTAGAAGAAAAGGAGTCAAAATCAGAAAATGAAGATTTCTGGATAAAGCTTGAGAACAAAAATCTGAAAGCTAATGAGACAAAATTTCAAGAACAGATAAAAGTTTTGGAAAATGAAAAGTCTGTTCTTGAAAACATGAAAAATGAGAATGAAAAAGCAATCAAGTCTCATCTTGAAAGAATATCTCAGCTTGAAAATGAAGCTGAGAATTCAAGAAACAAGATTGATGAACTTGAAAAGAAATTGATAGGTTTTGTGACTGAATCAGACAGTTTGAATTTTCCCTGTCCGAAACCGATCAATTCAGTTCCAATAAGTGACGATGTCACAAACTTTGACAATGTCAAAGTTGAAGATTGTGATGAGAAATTTGATGATGTAAATGAAAAAATTGAAAAACCAAAATTGTTTTTGAAATTAAAAGAAAAATTTCAGAAAACTGTTCTACAATCGACTGAAAAGGGAGAATGCTCTAAGCAAAAACCTTTGAAGAAGAAAGTGGAACAGAAACACAAAATAAAAAATGAGAAAAATGTTCAAAAAGATAATAAAAGCTCATCAGATCGATTATCCAATCAAAATCAAATATCACAAAAATAAAAAATGAAAACTCAAAAACTGTTGACAATAAGTGGTGCAGGTCGGACCACAGTGCTCAAAAGTCAAATCCAGCAATCAAAAGGAAAAAGGAATATCATCAAGCCAAACAATGCTATGATCTGAGCATTTGGTGTGAAGATGGTACATGGTACGATAACAGAATGTGTTACCGATGTGGTTATCAAGGACACATTGCTGTTAACTGCCAAGGTTGGAGTTATGAGACGAGGAGATGCTTTAACTGTCAAATTAGAGGTCACATTGCCAGAGATTGCCCAAGGAGATCAAATGAAAGATTGAGGGTTAATTCTCAGAAATTGGCAAAGATTCCAGTCAATGTCAAGCCCCATGAACAGAAGGTTCTAAAACCTAAAGTTCAAGAACAGACAATTCAAGAAAAGAAAGTTAAACTTTCACAGGGGCAGAAAGAGAGACAGAGAAAGAAGAGGAAGAAGGCGAGAGAATATTTGGAGAAGATATTGTCCTCGGGTTCATCTGGTGGATCAAATAAGAGTTCTGATGAATCGACTCCCTCGAGTGCAAAGTCAAGCCAGGCGAATTCATCGAATACAAATCTGAGGACGAAAGAAGAAAAGAAGAAAAAGAAAATGGTCGGCAATGAATCTGACTTGTCAAAGTCAGACAAGCCACCTTCAGGCAATGAATCTTATTTGTAAAAATCAGACAAGCCATGTGCAGGCAATGATTCTGGTTTGTCAAAACCAGAGGAGCCTGGTGTTGAGGTAAAAAAGGAGAATTCAGGTTTAACAATGGATGATGCAAATTTTCCACCATTGTTGAACAAGAATTCGAAATCACCCAAGGACCGTCAGGCTTGGGTGAATCTGTTTAAATAGAAAAACCTGACTTGCCGGAGTTCCCAGGTTGGTAAGCGTGGAACATGAATCGACACATTTCTTGAGAAATTTCACTCTGGTGATTTTTCGCCTTACATGTGGTAAATCAGGGACATTAAGTTGTATTTTCTACAAGTGATGTTTGAGATTTAAATCTAAAATTGTAAAATCTGTCATGTGTGTGTAGAAAACAATGTGATGAAGTGACCCTAAACCTACAAATGATTGGTAAACAAACTAATTTTTCCGGAAAAACCATTTTAATTAAAATAAACTTAAGTGTTTTGAGATCATAATGGGAAAATAGTTTGTTGTAAGGGGGAGTTCTGATTGTTTACGCCAAGTGGATGGCGAATTGAAGTGATTCAATATCATGTTGTAAACTTTGTACAGTTTACTGCTTTGTTTTTCAAATTTTCCCAGAAAATCAAAATTGAAACATATTTTGATTTTAGGGGGAGTAAAAATTTTAAAAAATTAGAAAATTTGAAAATTTCAAAAACATAAAAAATAAAAATGAGTTATGTTGCATAAAAGAGGAAATGATAGTACATCAGTGGACTATCATAGTATGCTAAAGAAGTGTAAAGTCAAAATGTGATAAATAATCTCACTGTGGATGTGTCAGTAGGTTTTCGCACATTTAGTAAACTGTAACGAGATATAAACCTAAATTCAAACTTGCTTATTCTGTGGGTTAACAAAACTGCTTGGATATATAGGTAACCCCTGAAATCTTGTTTGAAAGGTCCCTTATTCTGAGATACTAGGTCTTTATGCTCAGTGATATCTGGGGTATTATCCCGGGACTTCTGCTGTATGGAAATACTGACCTAGTCCCCGGATAATGCTTTCTGCAAAAAGCTTTGAAATATAAGCTAGCCCTCAGTAACCTGATGAAACAATAAAATTGATAGTCGCTGCTGTTGTAATCAAAATGATCCTCTAAAGGGGACACACCTAAAAGTCGAAGTCGTCATCTCTCTGCGTATACAGAAGTATCGACCTGAGCTCTCACGGCCCTCGCACATAACCCCTTTACAGATATCATTTGTGGTATACTCACCTGTAAGAATGAATATTGGGATCTGGATACGGGAGTATATTCAAGTAGTGGGACACACGGATAAGTTTAAGTTATTAAGACACTAATTGCGTCTCTTGAAACAGTTGAACTTTGTGTGAAAATTTAAGTGGACAAACATACTGACAATCAAGGTGAATTATTTAGAACTTAAAATGTAATCAAGCTTAACGGTGTTGATGATATGTTTCATAAACTGATTTGATTCTCTTGCACGAACTCACAAAAATAATGTTTGTACATATTTCATTTCTGCATTTAATTTTTGTTATTGCTTTTATGTTTCATATTTTGAAAAATCCAAAAATATTTTCGACAACTGATGTTGGAGAGCTGATATTCAAAATTTCAAAGGATAAACATGATGAACAGATGGTTTGGTTAATTTGGTTTGAAATGTTTAATCAGATTTTGGGAAGTTTCAAAGTTTGATAAGTTTTACATGTGAAGATTCTCAAAGGTTTAGTTGATTCATTAAGTTGAATCACAATTTTGTTTGTTTGTAATAGAGTGTTTGAGTTGTGTAGGTTTCTGATCCTGTTGCTATGGAAAGCCAGGAGATACATCAGAATCTGAGAAGTGTTTAAACTGATAAAGCCAGGATTTGATTTCAATGATGATAACAAATTCCAGAAGGCGATCCCAGCTTGATGATAGGGGGAGTCTGATGAGAGTTAGAGCCAGAGAAAGATCCGGGTACATGATTCCAGGAAGAGTTCCTGAAGAAGACCGATCAAGATTGAAGAGTTGTCATGTTTAAAGACTCTCACTGAAGATTCCGTCAACATTCAAGGGGGAGTCTGTTGGTGCAGTTGTCTGTCGACTACATCTTCGTTCAAGTCTTAGGTTAGGGCTGATTGTACCATGCACAGAAATCGAGAAATCATGTTTTAATCATGGTTCCGCTCATATGTCACTAAGGGGTTTCGCTTATGTGTCATTAGGTTAGTTTCGCTTTTGTGTCATGATAGTTTCGCTTATTTGTCAATGTAAGGGTTTCGCTCTTGTGAGCATGTCTGTATAAGCGAAACCTCATCCCTATATAAAGGGTCATATGAGCGAAACCACAAAGTAGTAAGATTGTGGTCTTGTATGGTACGGCGAAGCCCTGCCAGATTGTCTCCAGCGCTTGTATGTTGTTAGCAGATCAATAAAAGAGACGTTAAATAGTGAAATCAAGCTAAACAAAGACTGAATCAATGAATTCCGCCTCTGATTCAGTCTGAGCACTCTTCTGAACGACTCGTCAGGTCGTCTAACGATCCTAAAAATTTTGAAAAATTAGAAAATTTGAAAATGTCAAAAACATAAAAAATAAAAATGAGTTTTCTTGCATAAAAGAGGAAATGATAGTACATCAGTGGACTATCACAGCATGCTAAAGAAATGTAAAGTCAAAATGTGATAAATAATCTCACTGTGGATGTGTCAGTAGGTTTTTGCACATTTAGTAAACTGTAACGAGATATAAACCTAAATTCAAACTTGCTTATTCTGTGGGTTAACAAAACTGCTTGGATATATATGCTTAGTGATATCTGGGGTATTATCCCGGGACTTCTGCTGTATGGAAATACTGACCTAGTCCCCGGATAATGCTTTCTGCAAAAAGCTTTGAAATATAAGCTAGCCCTCAGCAAGCTGATGAAACGATAAAATTGATAGTCGCTGCTGTCGTAATCAAAAAGATCCTCTAAAGGGGACACACCTAAAAGTCGAAGCCGTCATCTCTCTGCGTATACGGAAGTATCGACCTGAGCTCTCACGGCCCTCGCACTTAACCCCTTTACAGATATCATCTGTAGTATACTCACCTGCAATACTGAATATTGGGATTTGGATACGGGAGTATATTCAAGTAGTGGGACACACGGATAAGTTTAAGTTATTAAGACACTAATTGCGTCTCTCGAAACAGTTGAACTTTGTGTGAAAATTTAAGTGGACAAACATACTGACAATCTAGGTGAATTATTTAGAACTTAAAATGTAATCAAGCTTAACGGTGCTGATGATATGTTTCATAAACTGATATGATTCTCTTGCACGAACTCACAAAAATAATGTTTGTACATATTTCATTTCTGCATTTAATTTTTGTTATTGCTTTTAAGTTTCATATTTTGAAAAATCCAAAAATATTTTCGACAACTGATGTTGGAGAGCTGATATTCAAAATTTCAAAGGATAAACATGATGAACAGATGGTTTGGTTAATTTGATTTGAAATGTTTAATCAGATTTTGGAAAATTTCAAAGTTTGATAAGTTTTACATGTGAAGATTCTCAAAGGTTTAGTTGATTCATTAAGTTGAATCACAATTTTGTTTGTTTGTAATATAGTGTTTGAGTTGTGTAGGTTTCTGATCCTGTTGCTATGGAAAGCCAGGAGATACATCAGAATCTGAGAAGAGTTTAAACTGATAAAGCCAGGATTTGATTTCAATGGTGATAACAAATTCCAGACGGCGATCCCAGCTTGATGATAGGGGGAGTCTAATGAGAGTTAGAGCCAGAGAAAGATCCGGGTACATGATTCCAGGAAGAGTTCCTGAAGAAGACCGATCAAGATTGAAGAGTTGTCATGTTTAAAGACTCTCACTGAAGATTCCGTCAACATTCAAGGGGGAGTCTGTTGGTGCAGTTGTCTGTCGACTACATCTTCGTTCGAGTCTTAGGTTAGGGCTGATTGTACCATGCACAGAAATCAAGAAATCATGTTTTAATCATGGTTCCGCTCATATGTCACTAAGGGGTTTCGCTTATGTGTCATTAGGTTAGTTTCGCTTTTGTGTCATGATAGTTTCGCTTATTTGTCAATGTAACGGTTTCGCTCTTGTGAGCATGTCTGTATAAGAGAAATCTCATCCCTATATAAAGGGTCATATGAGCGAAACCACAAAGTAGTAAGATTGTGGTCTTGTATGGTACGGCGAAGCCCTGCCAGATTGTCTCCAGCGCTTGTATGTTGTTAGCAGATCAATAAAAGAGACGTTAAATAGTGAAATCAAGCTAAACAAAGACTGAATCAATGAATTCCGCCTCTGATTCAGTCTGAGCACTCTTCTGAACGACTCGTCAGGTCGTCTAACGATCCTACAATCATATCAGTTTTTTTGAGACAAATCACTAACACCGTTAAGTTTTAAACATTTTAAGTTCTAAACAATTCACGTAGATTATCAGTATACTGATCTGTAGGATTGTTTTGTGACCCAAACGAGTCAATCAGAAGAGGTCTTCACCAATACAAAAGGCGGAAACAAGTGTATCAGTGTTATTTCAGCTGAATTGCACGAGAAATCACTTTAAACTGTCTTTTGATTGATATTAAATCATTTACAATGCAATAGACACTTTGACAGAGCTTCGCCGTCGGAACTAATTTCTTTACAAATGATCAGGTAAGACAGGTATTTATAAGCAAGCTAATTCCGCTTGAAATGGTCCAAGCGAGATTTATTTCCGTGCGAAATTAAATCAAGCGGAATTAGGTTCCATGCGGAATTATGATTCCGTGCGGGATTAACTAATTTCGTATGAAATGACCAACAAGTCATTTCATGCGAAATTACCTATAAAACCACTTTTCTCGATTTGCGTGCCCTGATCTAACTATTACAACACAAGACTCGATACAAGACGAAGTCGACAGACGTATGCACCAACAGACTCCCCCTCGGATGTCGACGAGTCTTCAGTGTCGAGTCTTCGGTTGTCAAACCTTCAGTCTTTATCAGTCCGCTCACTCTCTCCAAAGATACTCCATTGTAAGAATTCTCAATCAATCTCTTTCTCTATCTTTGTCTCTTCCTTATAGAATCTCAACTTGGCTCTATGCATCTCTTGATTCCTTAAGTTCTTCAATCATTAAATACTGGCTCTAACCACTTTATCTCAACTGTCTTCAGACTCCCCCTCTCAATATGCTGGGATCGCAGTCTGGAATCCTTTGAATCTACAGGATCTGGTACCTGGCTCGAAATGAAACCTGGCTTTCTTCAATCTCCAATCCTGCATAGACTCTACCACGAACATAAATCTCACAAATTTTAAAATTTTTATATTCAGAAACCACTTGCAGGAATCATTCAAAATGATTTAATATTTGAAGATCAGTTGTAAGAATATTTTTCACTCATTCTTACCCAAACTTGGTCATCATGTTCAGCACTTGGAATTTTGAAAATCAGCTCTCCAGACTCGGTTGTCGAAAATCTTTTTGTATTTTTCAAAATTTTATGCTAAAACATACTAAAATCTTTTTGGATTTTTGAATTCAATGGAATGCAGTAAAGAAATATACACATACACTATTTTTTTGAGTTTGTGTAAGAGGATCATATCAGAATCTGAGACAAATCACCAACACCGTTAAGCTTTGAACATTTTAAGTTCTAAACAATTCACTTAGATTGTCAGTATACTGGTCCACTTAAATTTTCACACAAAGTTCAACTGTTTCGAGATACGATATTAGTGTTTTAAAGACTTAAACTTATTCGAGTGTCCCACCTCTTGAAGATACTCCCGTATCCAGATCTCAATATTCAGGCTTACAGGTAAATATACCTAGATGATATCTGTTAAAGGGTTAAATGTGAAACCATGAGAGCTCAGGTCAGAACTTCCGTTTGTGCAGAGAGATGATGGTTCGACTTTAGGTGTGTTCCCTTTAGAGAATCTTTTCTTCAACAGCACATGATTATCATTTTGCAATGTTTCATCATTTTTTGTACTGAGGGCTAGGTTTAGGATTAAAGCAAAAGCAAAGTATTATTCGGGGACTAGGCCATTGCTTCCGCAATATCAGAAATCCCGGGATAATACCCCAGATATCACTGAGTATAAAGACCTAGTATCTCAGAAAGAGGGACCTTTCAAACAAGATTTCGGGGGTTACCCATATATCCGAGAAATGTTCCCCACGAGATAAGTAAGTTTTGATTTTAGGTTTATATCCCGAATACAATCTACTGAATGTGTAAAAACCTACTGACATATCCACAGTGAGATTGTTTAACACATTTTTCACTTTCCATTTCTTTAGCGTGCTGTGATAGTCCACTGATGTACTATCATTTCCTCTTTTTCACAACAAAACTCATTTTTGAATTTATCATGTTTTTGGCCTTTTCAAATTTTCTATGTTTTTGGATTTTCTGAAATTTTTACCCCCCCTAAAATGCAAACACATTTAAAATTTTGAAAACAAACTATACAAGTAAATTGACAACTGTTGTGAATTGCTTCAATTCTCCATTCACCTGGCATAAACAATCAGAACTCCCCCTTACAACAAACTATTTTCCCATTATGATTTCAAAACACTTAAGTTTGTTTTAATCAAAATGGTTTTTTCGGAAACTTAGTTTTGTTGATTTCATAAACCACTTGTAGCTTAGGGGATTGATTCATCACTTTGTTTTTCAATCTTTTGAATGATAGTTAAATCAAGTTCAACTTAATGACCTTGATTAACCACTTGTAGATAACAACCCATTTTTCTAACACTTGAAGGTACACTCAAACAAACATATACAAGAATGATGTCGATTCCTGCTCCACGATTACCAACTTGGGAGCTCCGGCAAGTCTAGAGTTTTATTCATGATAGGTTCTATCCCAGATGCTAACCTGTGATGAACCATCTCCATCTGGTTTCTTCAATTTTTTCTCATAAAATTCTTTAACCCCTTTCACCTTTCCATCAATCATTTTTCCAAACATGTTTTGAACAGTAGGGTTAAAGACTTTTTCAACATCAAATTCTTTCTTTTTAGGAAAGAATTGATTTGAAATTTCAACTTTTCCAATTTTTGATTTTAAATTCTCATCCCGCAATGGTGGAAAATTTGCATCATCCAAAGGCGGTACCGAGTTCTCATCTTTTGTTTCAACTTGTGGCTCCTCTGACTTTGTGAAATCAGATTCATTGCCAGAACTATCACTTGATTTCTTAACAATCCACTTGCGATTGTCAAGATTGATTTTCTTGTTGTAAACTCCTTTCGAACACTCACCAATTTCAAATTCAGAATTTTTGAAAATCATAAAGTGTTTAGTTGGTGGTTTACTTTTCTCAACAACTTTCTCTTTTAGTTTATCAGAGACTCCCTGTTTTGTTTTCACTGTCGTTGGACAATTTCTGGCAATGTCTCCATCTTCTTCTGAGCAACTTCCTTCTTCATGTCCTCTTGCTTCTTAGCAAGGAATTCTTTGTTCGTCTGTTTCCAGAATGAACTCTTTCGTTCTCTCTTAGCACTTGTTCCTGAAACAAAAACAATTTTTGGTTTATTAATTTTCTCATTTTTATAATTTTCTGGTGTAATAAAACCCAATCCTTTGTTTTTGAAATTACCATTATGATTTGATTTCTTTCGAAAATCTGAACCATAATTGTAACCCATTTTCTTGTTTATCATTTGTTTAATTCTTGAGGTGTATTGTTTAGGTTTTTCTGGAAGATTTAAATTTTTTATTTAAGAACTATTAATTTCTGTTAATTTGAAAACCTTTTTGATCATTTCAGTTTTGACACCTCTTATTGGAAATTCTTTATCAGAATGTAATTTGACTGAATCATTCAAAGTATAAGCAACCTCAAATGTTTCATCATTCAAATTAGATTTTGATAACAGAAATTCTTTATTGTAAACCCGTTTTCTCTGTTTGACTTTTTGACTTGATGTGTCAGACTCAGACTTTGACTCTGATTTTGACTCCGACTTTGACTCCTCTGTTTCATCTTTATCCAACACTTGATCGACCACTTTCTTTATTATCTCAGACACATGATCAATGTCAGATGATGTGAACGTGACATCAATGTTTTCTCCCAAGTTATCTGACGACTCAGACTCCCAATGTAAGTTTGTTGCATTTTTGACTCTTTCTGAATTTGGATTTCGAGGAGAATATCCATTTTCGACCGGGGGTGGACACTTGTTATAGACAACACTTGGTTTCTTACCAGAAATCTTCACTTCATTATCTTCTTTTGTTTCAGACTTCTTCTCTTCCGACGTCTTTTCTTTTTCAAATGTCTTCATTCCTTCCACTATGGGGTAAATCCTGTCAACAACAAAAGTAGAACATGAGTAACTTTGTAATAATCTGTTAACTCTCTCGGTTTCTATTCTCTGAGTTTCCAGTTTCAACTCAAGCTCAGCACACTTTTCAGTGTAATAGTTGACACTATCAAGCTGTCTCATGTATGCTCCTTTAAGCGTCTTCATTGCTGTAGCTTGTTCACTGCTCGGCTCGTTGTTTTGATTCATGGCTTTGTTCAGGACATCATATGACTCTTTTATCCTGTTCAAGTTGTGAATCAATTCACTGTTTTGCTTTATCAGAGAGTCACAGTTCATACACTTCTCAGGCACCTTTTCTGCAATAGCCTCTTTCTTTATCTCAAACACGGGAATTTCTTTTTCCTGCTTCTTTATCCCGCATACCTCTTCTTCAACCTTTTTACTTTGCCTGGCTAAATATTTCTTCATTTTCTCTGCCCAATAATCATCTACATCACCATCATCTTTAACAACTTGAGCAACAAAAGCTTGACTCTTCAGAAGTTCTTTATCCGGACAAAACTTATCCCAACTAAAACATTCCCAGCTAAACCCTTCTGGTAATCTTTCATCATCTTAATCTGAAATTTTGTTCAACAAACATGCTTTACTTTCTTCAGAAATAAACTTATCCCAACTGAAACCTGTTGATGAACTTCCTTGATCTTGATTGACCAAACAAGCTTTCTTTGAATCTTTAATCACTTTCCTAGCATGTGCAGTTTGTGGTTGTTCTTGTTGGTACGGTTGTTGAGCAACTTGATGATAAATTGCCTTTCGATAGTAGTCATTGTTTCTAAAAGGATTTTGAGCTCCACTTGCTTCGCGATTTGTGCACTCTCTCTTGAAATGCCCTTTCTCCCTGCACCGAAAACAAGTAACTTTAGACTTATTAAATCCTAAAGTAGAAACACATGCATCACGGAAATCATCTCTTACCCTGATTTGTTTAAACTTTTCAGCTCTTCTCAATACGCTTGCCAAACACAATTTTATATCCATCAATTCCATCTCCTCATCATCAACCTGATCGTAATCCTCTTTAGTCAACATTGGATTTCCGATCTTTCCCGCAACCAAGCTTCCATACGACTCTAGCACAGTCACCAGCAATGACAAATGACTTTTTGCAACTTCTTCCGAGTAATTCTGATCATTTTCAAGATTTAAAGCGATGTTGCATTGAAGAACTTTGCCACTTTTTGTTGCAGAAAAATGTGGATCAAATGATGGAAATGAAGTAAATCCCGTTTTGCTGCTTGATCCCTGAGATGAACTTTCAGAAGAACCTTTTGCATTGAAAGCAGTTTCAATCTTTGGTGACAAATTGGTTTTCTCACTAACACCACTCTTGTAATACAAACCAATGTCTTGCTCTCCATCATAGTTCTTCATCCTCGCTATCTTTCGTTTCTCCATCTCTTGAGCTTCAAGCTGTTTAATAAAATCACTCAATGTTAGATCGTTAAAACCTGGTTTATTTTTCAACATCATAAGATATGTGCCCCACTCATCGTGTGGCAACGCATCAGCTAACTTTTCAATCAATTCGTCTTTATCTTTGTGAATGTTTAATCTTTTCATATTTTTTAATAAATTGCAATATCTTTCAATGATCTGCTTGGTGTTTTCAGTTCTCAGTCCTTGGAATAGAACAAATTCTTTCTTCATAAGCGACTTTTTGTTCTTGAGCATTTCATCACTTCCAAGAAACTTTGCTTCCAACTCTACCCACATCGAATGTGCACTACCATTGTGTTGAAGTAGAATCAGGATATCTTCTTTAATAGCTTGTTGCAACAGACTAACCATTAATTTTTCATCTTTGTATTTCTTTTTCTCTTCAGCATCCAGATATCTAATTTCAATTTTCAACCCATTGTTCCCAACTGGTCTACTGTACTGAAATTCAGTATGTTCCCATGCATCTAAATGATATGCCTAAACCCAGTTTTCAAAACGTTCTGCCCATACACTTTGATTTGTCCCCGTCTCATTTTCTAGCATCGTACTTTGAGTGATAGTCATTGGGCAAGCAAAGGCATTATAAAACTCGTTCTCCATGTTTCGGTATTCAATGGTTCACAATCAGTCAATTTCAAACGAAATTCCTCTTCAAACCAAATTACCAATCAAACGAAATATCCCTTTTCACGCAAAATCAGTTACAAACGAAATTAGTGATTTCGTTCGAACGGCTCAAATGAAATATAATTTCGTGCGAAATTACCTTGGTTTCAAACGAAATTAAGTATCTTGAAACGAAATCTAATTTCGTATGAGATTCTCACACGAAATAACAGATTCAAGCGAAATTACGACTAATTCCGTGCGAAATTTCAACAATTGTTCGAACGAAATAATATCAATTTTCAAACGAAATTAACCTTTCGAACTGTTTTAGGCCGAATTAATGTCTGAAACTCTCAAGGGTTTGTTAAAACACAATTTCGCACAATATATTTGAAAATCAAGCCATTTTAACCGTGAAATCAAGTTTAATTGTGAAAAGAAGGTGTAGAAAACAGAAATTGCAGCTGAAAAGGTAAGAACTCTTCCTCCTGAGCTCTGATACCACTTGTAGGATCATTTTGTGACCCAAACGAGTCGATCAGAAGAGGTCTTCACCAATACAAAAGGCGGAAACAGATGTACCAGTGTTATTTCAGCTGAATTGCATGAGAAATCACTTTAAACTGTCTTTTGATTGATATTAGATCATTTACAATGCAGTAGACACTTCGACAGAGCTTCGCCGTCGGAACTAATTTCGTTACAAATGATCATGTAAGACAGGTATTTATAGGCAAGCTATTTCGGCTTGAAATGGTCCAAGCGAGATTTAATTCCCTGCGAAATTAACTCAAGCGGAATTAGGTTCCATGCAGAATTATGATTCCGTGCGGGATTAACTAATTTCGTATGAAATGACCAACAAGTCATTTCATGCGAAATTACCTATAAAACCACTTTTCTCGATTTGCGTGCCCTGATCTAACTATTACAACACAAGACTCGATACAAGACGAAGTCGATAGACGTATGCACCAACATGATCCACTAAAATTTTCACACAAAGTTCAATTGTTACGAGATACGAGATTAGTGTTTTAAGAACTTAAACTTATTCGCGTGTCCCACCTCAGAATATACTCATGTATCCAGACTTCTATATTCAGTCTTACAGGTGAATGTACACTAATGATATATGTAAACGGGTAATGCGAGACCATGAGAGCTCAGGTTAGAACTTCCGTTCAGACAAAGAGATGAGGCTCGACTTTAGGTGTGTCCCGTTTGGGAATCTTTTCTTCAACAGCACATGATTAGCATTTTTCAATGTTTCATCATTTTTATGCTGAGGGTGGGCTTTAAGATTAAAGCAGTGCAGAGCATTATACGAGTACTAGGCTATTGCTCCTGCAAAATCAGAAGTCCTGGTATGTCACACCCCTTTCTTAGGTGGAAGCACAAGGTGTGATCATGAAAGGTTCTCATTCCATACGAAAGGTAAACATACTACATGCCCGTAAAAATTGTTGATGCATGAAATGTCTGTTGACTACGTCCGCATTACGTCTTAGGTCAAGATAGGTCAACATAGGGTCTTGAAAGTCAAATTAGATTATATGTTGATAGATCCGCTTATATGTACATTGTGTAGATGTAGATCCGCTTTTATGTCACATTAGGTGGTCCGCTTATAAGGTCAAGTTGGTAGGTTCGCTCGCATGACATGTCCCTTCGAGCAAACCTCACCACACTATATATACCTGATGTGTTCATTTGTGCATGTAACTTTGGAGCGGATCTGTCTCATTGCTTTGTTACCGAAACTCTGTCAAATTAGTATCAGAAAGCAATAAAAGGAAATGAATTGAATAGGAAAGCTGTTGTAACTTCATTTACGTTGATTCCCCTTCGTACGTGAAGATGAACGTTCTCTACTGACTATTCAGGGTCGGAACACGGTCCAACAAGTGGTATCAGAGCTCAGGACGGGGAGTTCATACTACTACAGCTTGATTCTACCGAATTCTTTCATTTCTACTCTCTTTCTCTCATACTTTTTCGATTTGAAGTGGTTCCTACGGTTGAAGTGGCATGAAAATTGAGTATAACGTGTGAAACATACAATTAACAAACCCTAGAAAGTTTTAGGTTAAAACTCGACTTAAAAATGGTTAAAATTGGGTAAAAAGTGAGATCCGCTTTTACGTACATCGATAGATGCGCTCGAAAATACTTAGTTACGCTCGAAATTGCTAGGTTCGCTTATCCGAACAGTATAGTTTTGCTTATTCGGACCATAGAAACTTGTTAGGTCCGCTCGAAAAATCAAGGTAGTTCCGCTCGAATGGACAAGTGACTTCCGCTTATTCGAACAAGGTAGATCCGCTCGAACGAACAAGTGAGTTCCGCTTGAACAGACATCAGACACTTCCGCTCGAACGGACATTACCAGGTCCGCTCATTTGAATAAGTCGGACTTGAGAGTTTCGCTTGAACTTACATTGGACTTTCGCTCATTCGGACAATATAGTTCTGCTCATACTTACACTGATAAGATCCTCTTATCTGTCAAAGTTTGAGTTTCGCTTATTTGTCACTTTCAATCATAGTTTCGCTTATCTGTCACTATTTGTCAAAAATTTCGAAAACTTTTCAAAGTGTTTGCTGATTTTGCAGGTACATTCACGATGGATGATATATTCTTGAACCCATTCAGCGATATGTACGCATTTTCAGGAAATACCGGAAACGATGATACTTCATCAAGCAAAGAAAATGAGAATCCGCCGAAAGAAAAGAAAAAGGAAGCCTGGGAATCGAAAAGTGCCTTCGGAACTTTCAATAAACCCCCAAAGCTAATGGCTATCGAGGAGTACAGTCGGTGGTCTAGGAAGTTTGAAGATTGGCTGATGGCATTTGCATTTCCCAGCTGGAAAAATTTGAAGAACGGTTATATCAATGGAAACAAAAACGGTGAAACGTTAAGATCAGCTGAAGAGATTGATGCATTTGTAGCTGAGCAAAAATGTGTGGCTTTGTTATTTCAGTCTGTTCGGGAGGACATAATCTCTTTGATAGATTATTCAAATGCAAAAGATCTTTGGCAAAAGCTAGAAAAGAAATGTCTAGGAAGTACTGAAATTGTGAAAAGTAAAAAGAAACTTCTTAGGAAAGAGTTTGATCTTTTTGGGTGTCTAAAGAATGAGTTTGTTTGTAAAATGATAGAAAGGTTTGGTCATTTGAAGCTGGAATTAGCAAGACATGATAACAGATATCCTGATGAAGAACTTGTTGACAAACTGTTCGATTCATTACCAGACGAGATGGATTGGAGATATTATGCGCTTATGCTGAAAAACACTATTGAGCCTGCAAAGTTGACTCCAGATTTGGTGATTGAGAGACTTGAAAGTCACGAACTGGAACTGAAGAAGACGTACAAAGTCAATCACTCATCTTACCAGCAGAATTTGGATCTATATTATCCGAAAAGCATGATGCCAATAGCAACTTCTCCAAAGACTGCATTTTCTGCTGAGAATGTGTCGACAGCAAGCAAAGAAAGTCAAAGCAGTCAAAGCAGTGGAATCACAGTGGTTATCACAGTGGATCTTCATCATCTGCAAGTCATTCTGATGCAAAGGTTCAATGCAACATCGCAATAGATTTGAAGAATGCTCAGAATTTTGACGAGGAGTCGGCCAAACAGCAGATGGTTTTCTTGGCGTCGGTGTTGGAATCATACGAAGGGTTAGTAGCTGGAAAGATTGGCAATAGCAACCTGACGAAGGAAGATTATGACCAGATAGATCCCGAAGAAATGGAGCTGGTCGATATTCGTTGGGCTATGGCAATTGCTGTTCGTAGAGCACAACGTTTTATGGAAATTACTGGTAGAAAGACAATGGGTGGTCCATCTACCAAGCTGGGGTTCGATAAATCCAAAGTGACATGCTTTAAGTGTAAGCAGAAGGGTCACTTCAAGCGAGAATGCAGAAATGCTTATGCTGATGAGTCGGAGAATCCTTTCAGAGATGATTACTACAAGAAGGCAATATACCATCAGAATAAATCTGAGCCGCCTAGATTGAAGCAGGGTGAAGACAACAAAGAGAAATCTAGAGCTCTTGCGGTGATTTATGATGATGAGGGGTATGATTGGAGCAAAGAGGTTCTACCAGAAGAAGATGCGGTTGGTTACGCATTCATGGCGAAAAATGAACCTATTCCGTGGAAAGACGATCGTACTGAAGAGCAGAAGTATAACTATAGGAAAATGATTGCTGAAAACAAAATCATTAGAATTTCTCGTATCTGTTTGGAAGCGAAGAGAGCGAGAAGATGGGATCCGGACAGGGAGTGTTATCTTGATGAGTATGGAAATATTGCGATCGATGACAAAACGCTTGATCTGGAAGCCATCATCAAGGAGTTAAAAGAAGGGGATGAGTATTGGCAAAACAAATGGTGGGGAACTCCAACTGAGAAAATGAAAGAAGAAGAGAAAAAGGAGAGAGAAGAGAAAGAGAAGAAAGAGAAAGAAGAGATCAAGAAAGCAAAGAAAATTGATACTGGAGTTATCGATACAACGCAGGAGTTGACGGCAGGGAACCTTGGAAAAATGGCTGACAAAGTGCTGGCTGCTAAAGCACTTGAGGTAGACTCTAACTCCGTGTCTGAGTCAAAAGGCTAGGCCAGTCCAAACTCGTCAACAAATGTGTCAGGTAAAAAGATCGAAGGAAATGTTGATTGCAAAAATTGCAACAAAGAGTGCAAATTTTGTAACACTGTCACGTATCTCAACGGTGAGAAAGTTAAAGATCTGACAGCAAAGGTCAGAAGTGTTGAGAATCAGATTCATGGTCGTGACAAAACAGTGAAAGCTTCAACTGAACGGATAAAAGAATTAACTGGCCAAATTGAAAAAGATAAAATTGATCATGAAAAGGTTAAAAAAGAAAATGAAAGGTTAATTCTTGAAAACCGTCAAATTTCTGAAAAGTTTGAAAAACTCAAAAGCACAATGAAAGATAGTGATGATCGAAATGGTAAAACTTTTAAAGAAAACGAACATCTAAAAGCAGTGCTGAGAGTAAAAGAAGAATCAATCAACAAACAACTGGATGAAATCGCTAAATTGAAACTTAAATTTCAAGAGGCTGAAATTGAAAACGAGCGAATCCAGTTAAAGCTTAACAGCTATAGCTCCGCAAGCTTTGTTTTTGGTACATGCGCGACTACACATATTTTTACAATGAAATTACACACGAATTGGTTTTAAATTTATAAAAGTGATTATTACTTTTACATCAAAACACACACGAAAGGGCAAGTGTACCCCGTCATATATGTAGTAAAGTATCGGTAAGAATCAAGTATCGATCCACGGAAATGGGCGGAGAAATAATACTAGACCTTTGCCATTAAATTACCGGTAAAAACATAAGTTGTTTTGGTTTTAATTAATCTAAAGTAAGCATAAATAAATACTTATAAAACATAGTAAATTATATATAAATAGCCTTGCTTAATACACAACCAAAGCTTGTCAACTAAGTCAGTTTTGGCACTAGAAGCATTCGGTCATTTTTCCATTTTGAGACAATTAGTATCCCTTTCGGGAATCCTAACATGACAATCATTCGGAAAGTTAAAACGATAAACACACTTTAACCACCTAAAATTGTTCTTTAACGTGCAATTGATTAATGTCTACAAAAATCTCCTAAAAATAAGTTAGGAGTTTTCTAACCTCACTTAATCAAGGAAAGCAACACCGATAAACACAATGCAACCACCGAGACAAGCATAGACTAGATTAAATCACAACCGAGTTCATTTTACAAATCTTACGCATAAATTCACCAAGATAGCAATTTTGGCCGAAACTACTAACTAAGCTAACAAATCATGGCAAGAATTCATAACAACACCATCTAACCCGTTAGAGTCCTTCCGTGAGGGCAAGCTTTCTTGATTAACAATAATTACATTTTATTAAACCACTAACCCGTTAGAGTATCATGGTGCCCACATTTTAACCAAGTTAAGCTAGTTAACCAAATTAAAAGTTTACTAATACATGATTAAATAAGCTTCATTTTTCAACTATCTTACCTAACCAAGCACCAATCATCCAACACAATTACTTATAATCAAGAAATCAATATCAAGAACAAGGTTGCAAACTAATCATCAAAGATAATCATAGAAAACACTTCCAAATTTCATTACAAACATAGATTAACATACTAATGGTTATAATCAAGCAAGGGATTGTTGTGTTTTTGCCCAAAGGCTACAATAATACATAAATATTAATCTAAATGCTTGAAACATTAACAAAATTCTGGAAAGATTAGAAATCCAAACCATAAACAAGCACAAGATTAAGAATCCGGATAGTAAATGAGCAAAACCGGGCAATGTGGCTTGAATCCGAGTGAAAGCAGAAGCCTTCGGAGCCTCAAAATCGCCTGCAAAGCTCTCCAAAATTCCAGAGTTACTAATAGAATGGTTCTGTTCTGTTTTTATGCTTTTTCGATGTTGCACGGCCGTTCCCCCGATCGCACGACCGTGCACTTTAAGCATTATTGGTGGTGGGCCACCATACCGCATGACGTCACAGATCGTTGACTGGTCTTCGCATATGCACGGGCATTCTTGATCTGGCACGGCCGTTCACTGCCGGCATTCATGATTTGTCGGATATGCACGGTCGTGCATGAGGTCGCATGACCGTGCAACACGCCCAGGTCAGTTTTTCCAACAGAATCTTCGCAGCTTCGTCGTTTTGTCCGGAAAGTCCTCGTTTTCGCTATCATCTTGTCTGGTATGCTGTTTTAGGCCTGTAAACAAAAATGTAGATAATTAAGTATCCGAATGACGGTTTTACGGCCGAAAACGCATAAAATAGGGGTAAAACGGGGGACTAAAATATGTGTAAATTAGCGAATATCAGTTTTGCAACATATTGTTCCAAAACCCATTGGCAAAAACAAAGCAGGCGAAGACGTGTATTCTGATGGAACTGGGGTGGGTTTTCATAAAGTTCCACCACCTGTTCTTGATAACTACACGAAAAAACAATCTGGATTGGTTGAACTTGAGGAAGAAAGTGAAGTTAAACTTCCGGAGAATATTGATGTCACGTTCACATCTTCCAATGATGATAGTGTCCAAAATGATATTGTAAAAGGTGTTGTTGAAAATGTGCTTAAAACAGATAGTGACACTACTGAGGAAGATGGGTGTTTCTTGGACAAATACATTCCGAAGCAAAAGTCCAAGAACAACTTAAATGAAGAATCAAATCTTGTCATGTACAAGATGCTGGGTTCAGATAAGTTGTTTTCGGATTCAGAGTTTCCGATCGAGAATGTAAACATGAACAAATTGACAAATGTTTTCAAATTGGTTGAAGTTGAATTATCAGAAGTGAACAATCTGAGTCAAAAGAAAAGTAAAATGAGGTTTGAGAAAGAAAAGGTTTACAACAAGAAATCTGTTAATCCACCACGTTTTTACAATAACAACAGAAACAACTGGTCGGGTGGTTATTAGGGGGGTAAATCGTATCAGAAAAAAATGTTCCAAACAAGTGGTTTGTTGAGAAGAAAAAGTTTGTGAACAGTTCAAGTTCACTTGCTGATGAAGAAAAAGAATTTTTTTCAAAATCAAACAAAGAGTTCTTTGAGAAAAGAGCTTCTCAGTCTCAGTCTGAAGGCACAAGTCGAGTGGCTGATACTCGAACTTGTTTCAGATGTAATCAAGTTGGTCACATTGCACAAAAGTGTACCAACGTGAAGCCTAAGACTGAAACTCTGAAGACTTAACAGAAGAAAGTTGAGGTAAAGGGGAAAGCACCAATCGTTGTTGAGAAAAAGAGTGTGAAAAATGATGTGACAACTCGAACTTTCGACTTGCTTTGATGTAACGTTACGTGATTAAGAGAACTGAATTATATGATTTTAAATGAATATTTGTTTACGTGTGTTATGTGTGTATGTATGTTATGCGTTGCATGAGCCCAAACTACACAAACCGGTCACACAAGCCCTTTGGGCCACACTTGAAATCGGACTCCATTTGATACCCGAGTTGGGCTCGGCCCACTCCCCACTCGCAACACAAAACCAGGACTAGGGGTTTGTTTTACCACTTTTGAAAATCACAAACACACACACAACCCTATTTGCTCTCTCCCTTTCTCGGCTTGCTTGGAACCCGACGGCGAACAACCCTCACTCGGATCAAGGATCTCGGCTCACTTTCCCTTTTGTTCTATCCGATCGGTTAGTGTTTGATTATTGATTGTTGATGTTTTGTTGTGTGTGCTTATAATAATCATGTTGATGAAAATAGATACTTGATTAACTTGTATGATTAGGCTATATGGTTACTTGACATGAAATCGGCTGCATATAGGTTTGGATATATGATGATTAGTTCTGATGTTGTTGATTAAACCGGCTGTGATATTATAATCTCGAAATTCCATGGCATGTTACACGATAATAACTGATTTGGTCTAGGGTGGTAGGTTAGTCCGATTGTTGTTCTTGATGATGAATATGAACAGGTTGAATGTGATATGAAAACTGATTAATTTTCTGTGTTTGATCTGTTCCGAAACTGCTGAATATGTTTGCTGAAATCACGGAGTAAATGTTGTTGGTAATTAAGGAAATCAGGAAAATCAGTTACACACACGGTTGCGACTCAGAATGCGAGTCGAAACCCCATGATCCTGACTCGAGACCACAACAGCATGAACCGTAACCACGGTTGCGAGTCCCGTTGCGACTCGTAACCAGACCATGATGAACCGAGATCACCATTGCGACTCGTAACCAGCGGTTGCGACTCGTAATCTCCGGTTGCGACTCGAGATCGCCGGTTGCGACTCGAGACCACATTTGCACATACACTGTTTGGGCCTACACTGTCACGGGCCCAACCGTTTGGGCCAAATGATTGAAATTGTGAACTGTTGGATAATTGGACTGGTATGCGTTACTGTTGGGCCGGGTTATGTTGGGCCAGGGTTAAAACGCACAAGTAAGCTCTTGACTGCTAATTGGACTGCTTATCTGTTTGGGCCGATTACTTGGACTCGTTACATGATTTGTACTGCTCATACGTTTATGTGAATTGCCATGATCATACTTGATACCATACGTGATGCAAACGTGCTGTATACGAACCTGACTTAATTAATAACCATGATAGGACGTGAGTGACCATTTACTCGCTACTTGTACTTTCTGTGTATCTGCCGAGCAAACCAAGGTGAGTTCACACAGCCAAGGCATGGGATTCCCGGGTTAGGAATTGGGTTGGATATGTTGGATATGGAATGAATACTCGTACTTACGCATATACCAGACTATAGACCATCGTCCTCAGGTTAGTCAGGACACGTTACGTAAAGCCTACGTAACCCAGTACAATTGCCATATGTCTCCCGGGTCGGGAGGACACGTTACATAAAGCCTACGTAACCCAATACCATCCACTGGCTTCCAGGTTGGAAGGCCACGCTGCGTAAAGCCTACGTAGCCCCCACGCGTACCACTGTCCTCGGGGAAGGGCACGTCACGTAAAGCCTACGTGACCCTGTACGTTTTCCTGTTCTCGGTAAAGAAGAACACATGGTCGGAAGTTAGTCTAGTAAGTACCGTTAATGAGAAGCCCTCATTAGCCAGGATAGACATGGGAAGCCCCCACCAGTATTATGAACACAAGGTTTGGGAAGCCCCCACCTTTAGTACACACTAGTATGGGAAGCCCCCACTAGCTATACTTATGCACTATGTTATGAACTTACTTTCTGTGAACTCGCTCAACTAGTTTGTTGATTAATTGCTGCATGCCTTGCAGGACCTTAGGTATACTGGAGCTTGCACAGGGAGGAGCCGGGCGTTGTGGGATTTGGATTCATGAACGTTATTCGAACTTATATTTATTTTGAGATTACATACTATGCTTCCGCTACTTAAACGATGTTGGTTTTTGAAACATCAATCATGTCATGATGATTTACATTATTTACTTTTATATTAAATGCTATGTTTGATATGATTGATGGCTTGATCCTGGTCAGTCACGCCTCCAAGCGGTGGCACTCCGCGTGTGGGATTTTGGGGGTGTGACAGATTGGTATCAGAGCCATTGGTTATAGAGAACTTGGTTTTAATATGGGAAAACGTTTTTATTAAAACCAGACTATAACCAGAACAGTGCTCTCAACGATCCACAACGACGCTTCGCTCCACGTGCAAGACTCGACATCCTAGGTAATAAGGTTTATGTTTATTGCCTGTTTGCTAGAACTGCTTAGAACTTTGCTCGCATTACGCTTAGATACACATGATACTATAGCATGAGAATCCCTACGTGCTTACACTTTTCTGTCATCGCCCTATTCGCGAACCATTCTTACGTATGCTACTTGTTACAATGAAGATCATGTCTGGACGAATCAACATGACACAAGCCCAGCTAGAGGCTCTTGTTCAAGCTCAAGTTGCTGCGGCAGTTGCAGCAGCTCAAGCAGGTAGTATATCCTGCAGTATAGGCACACACTAGGATCTTTAGATCTTACAATAACTCTCGTATTTAACTTCGTCCTATTCGTACACAATAGGTCAACACGCGCAGCAGTCAGTCTGCACATTCAAGAACTTCATGGACTGTCGTCCAAATTCTTTCAGCGGCACAGAGGGGGCAGTGGGACTCCTCCATTGGTTTGAAAAGTTAGAATCGGTGTTCGAAATGTGCGAGTGCCCTGAGGCTCGCAAGGTCAAGTTTGCCACCGGCACTTTGGAAGGGATAGCACTGACTTGGTGGAACGCCCAAGTCCAGATCTTAGGGTTGGCAGCTGCTAACGCCACCCCATGGAACGATTTTAAGGAACTCATCAAGCGTGAGTATTGCACGCGTGAAGATATTCACAAACTGGAAGATGAGCTGTACAATCTGAAGATGGTTGGGTCAGAGATCGAAGCGTATACTAAACGGTCGAATGAGCTGGCCGTTCTGTGTCCTACTATGGTGGACCCTCCATACAAGCGCATTGAGTTGTATCTCAAGGGATTGGCGCCAGAAATTCAGAGCCATGTGACGTCAGCTAACCTCGAAAACATCCAGGAAATCCAGCGCCTCGCTCATCGCATCACTGATCAGGCAGTGGATCAGAATAAACTGCCCAAGCGTGTTAATGCTACTGCTAACGTCACCACCTCAGTTACTCCTGCTACATCTGGTGACAGTAAAAGAAAATGGGATGGAGATTCTAGTAAAGGTTCAGCATCCGTTCAGTCTCAAGCTCAGCAACAGAAGACTGACCAGTACCAGAGCCCCAGTCAGCAATCCTCTGGTAGTCACAGACAGAGGAGATATCAGGGTAGTCAACCTAGGTGCCACAATTGCAACAGGCATCACCACGGCCCGTGTAACAAGGGTCGTTGTCAAAGTTGTCTTAAGATGGGCCACGAGGCCGACTGTAGGAGCCCTCGCCCTGCAAATCAGAATCAGCAGCCTCAGCAACCAGCTCCACAGAACCAGCAGCAGCAGCAACAGCAACCACAGCGTGGAAACCGGGGATGTTTCCAGCGTGGGGCTGAAGGTCACTTCAAACGCGATTGCCCTCAATTGAACCAGAACCGCAACCACAATAACCAGGGCAACGGGAATAACAACAACGGGGGAAACAACAACAACGGCAATGAAGCTCGTGGTCGTGCATTCGTGCTAGGTCGAGGTGACGCAGTGAACGATCCCAATGTGGTTATGGGTAAGTTTCTCCTCGACAATATTTACGTTACTGTTTTATTTGATTCGGGTGCGGATACAAGCTATATGTCTGTGAAAATGTGTCAACTGCTAAAACGTGCACCAACACTTTTACCCACCAAACATGTAGTAGAGTTAGCTAACGGTAAAAGCCTAGAAGCCACGCACGTAGTTCAGGGTTGTAATCTTATCCTAGCTGGTCAAGCTTTCTCTATCGATCTCATTCCCATAGTTTTGGGTAGCTTCGACGTCGTGATTGGGATGGATTGGTTGTCCCAACACCAGGCAGAAATTTTATGCAGCGAAAAGGTTATTCGCATTCCACGTTTTGGTCAGGAACCCCTCGAAGTTCAAGGCGACAAGAGTGGTGCTGTGGTCGGCATCATCTCTTTCTTGAAGGCTCAGAAATGTTTACGAAAGGGGCACACTGCCATTCTGGCACTCGTTACAGACGCATCAGCAAAGGAGAAGAAATTGGAGGATATTCCAATTGTACGCGATTACCCTCAGGTGTTTCCTGAAGACTTACCTGGCTTACCGCCTCACCGTCAGGTCGAATTTCAGATCGAGCTCGCTCCAGGAGCAGCACCCATAGCTCGCGCACCATATCGTCTAGCTCCATCAGAATTGGAGGAACTGTCAAAACAGCTGCAAGAACTCTTGGAAAAGGGTTTCATTCGTCCAAGCTCTTCGCCTTGGGGAGCTCCAGTGCTTTTCGTGAAGAAGAAAGACGGTACGTTCAGGATGTGCATCGACTACCGTGAACTCAACAAGGTGACGGTGAAGAACCGTTATCCTCTTCCGCGCATCGACGACTTATTCGACCAGTTGCAAGGGTCGTGCTACTATTCGAAGATAGACTTGAGGTCGGGGTATCATCAGCTGAGAGTCCGGGATGAGGACGTCTCCAAGACAGCCTTCAGAACTCGTTATGGTCACTACGAGTTTCTCGTTATGCCGTTTGGGTTAACGAACGCGCCTGCGGTATTTATGGATCTTATGAACAGGGTGTGTAAACCCTATCTCGACAAGTTCGTCATAGTATTCATCGACGACATTCTAATCTACTCCAAGAGTCAGGAGGAACACGAGCAGCACCTTCGTCTTATTTTGGAACTCCTTCGAAAGGAACAGTTGTACGCCAAGCTTTCTAAATGCGACTTCTGGCTTCGCGAAGTCCACTTCTTAGGCCACGTGGTAAACAAGGATGGGATCCATGTCGATCCATCCAAGGTAGATTCGATCAGGAACTGGCCTGCACCGCGTACACCAACAGAAATACGCCAATTCTTGGGTCTGGCAGGTTACTACAGACGGTTTATTAGAGACTTTTCGAAGATTGCTCAGCCGCTTACATTACTGACACAGAAGGGTGTTACCTATCGCTGGGGAGAGCCCCAGGAAACTGCTTTTCAGCACCTAAAGGATAGACTTTGCAGTGCACCTATCCTCTCATTGCCAGAGGGCACAGACGACTTCGTGGTTTATTGTGATGCATCCATTCGGGGACTGGGATGTGTGTTAATGCAGCGCGACAAGGTTATCGCTTACGCTTCTCGTCAACTCAAGGTTCATGAACGCAACTACACGACGCACGATTTAGAGCTGGGAGCTGTTGTTTTTGCGCTTAAGATATGGCGACACTACCTGTACGGTACCAGGTGCACGATTTACACCGATCACAGGAGTCTCGAGCATATTCTTAAGCAGAAGGATTTGAACATGCGTCAACGACGATGGGTTGAGTTACTTAACGATTACGAATGCGCTATCAAGTATCATCCAGGCAAAGCCAATGTTGTGGCTGACGCCCTCAGTCGGAAAGACACTTTACCACGGCGCGTGCGAGCGCTACAGCTTACGATTCAGTCTAGCCTTCCTGCACAGATACGAGCTGCTCAGACAGAAGCACTGAAGCCCGAAAACGTCAAGGCTGAAGCCTTACGCGGCTCACGACAGCAAATGGAACAGAAGGCAGACGGCGCCTACTATGTAACGGAGCGTATTTGGGTCCCACTTTATGGTGGTCTACGCGAACTTGTGATGGATGAAGCTCACAAGTCTCGCTATTCGGTACATCCAGGGTCGGATAAAATGTACCACGACATCAGCACTACTTATTGGTGGCCTAGTATGAAGGCCCACATCGCTACGTACGTTGGAAAATGCTTGACCTGTGCGAGAGTCAAGGTTGAATATCAGAAACCAGCTGGCCTACTTCAGCAGCCTAAGATACCGCAATGGAAATGGGAGGAAATTTCCATAGATTTCGTTACAGGCCTACCTAGATCCCAGCGTGGAAACGATACAATATGGGTCATAGTTGATCGACTCACCAAGTCTGCACACTTCCTACCGATTAAGGAAACGGACAAGTTCTCCACACTCGCAGACGTCTATCTTAAAGAAGTTGTTTCGAGGCACGGGGTGCCCACATCTATCATTTCGGATCGCGATGCACGATTCACGTCAGAACTTTGGCAAGCAATGCACAAATCTTTTGGCTCAAGGTTAGACATGAGCACAGCTTATCACCCTCAGACGGATGGGCAGTCTGAGCGAACGATCCAAACGCTTGAAGACATGCTTCGGGCATGCGTCATCGATTTCGGCAACGGCTGGGAAAAGCACCTCCCTTTGGTGGAGTTTTCTTACAATAATAGTTATCACACCAGCATTCAAGCAGCTCCATTCGAGGCATTGTACGGGCGTAAATGCCGGTCACCTCTCTGTTGGGCAGAGGTGGGGGATAGTCAGATCACGGGTCCAGAGATTGTAGTGGACGCCACAGAAAAGATTGCACAGATACGACAACGCATGGCGGCAGCACGCGACCGTCAGAAAGCCTACACGGACAAGCGTAGAAAGCCATTGGAATTCGAGGTCGGGGACCGGGTTTTATTGAAAGTTTCACCCTGGAAGGGTGTGGTTCGTTTTGGCAAACGGGGTAAACTGAATCCGCGATACGTCGGACCATTTGAAATTATAGAAAAGATTGGCAAGGTAGCCTACAAGTTGAATTTACCAGCTGAACTCGGGGCAGTTCACAATGTCTTTCATGTGTCGAACTTAAAGAAGTGTCTATCAGATGAAAACCTCATCATTCCTTTTAAGGAACTCACTATCGACGAGCGGTTGCAGTTCGTCGAGGAACCAGTTGAAATCACGGACCGGGATGTGAAGGTCCTCAAACACAAGAGAATCCCTCTTGTCCGAGTTCGTTGGAACTCCAAACGTGGCCCAGAGTACACCTAGGAGCGCGAAGACAGGATGACAGAAAAGTACCCCCAGTTATTCGAAACCAATGCTACCACTACTGAGGCTGAAGCTACTACTTCGGAATTTCGGGACGAAATTCCAGATCAACGGGGGGAGGATGTGACACCCCAGGAAAATCAGTAAACAGTACAGTTTACCTAGCTTCCTCAGTGAGTGCATACCAAATTTCGGGACGAAATTTCCAATTAGTTGGGGATAATGTGACAACTCGAACTTTCGACTTGCTTTGATGTAACGTTACGTGATTAAGAGAACTGAATTATATGATTTTAAATGAATATTTGTTTACGTGTGTTATGTGTGTATGTATGTTATGCGTTGCATGAGCCCAAACTACACAAACCGGTCACACAAGCCCTTTGGGCCACACTTGAAATCGGACTCCATTTGATACCCGAGTTGGGCTCGGCCCACTCCCCACTCGCAACACAAAACCAGGACTAGGGGTTTGTTTTACCACTTTTGAAAATCACAAACACACACACAACCCTATTTGCTCTCTCCCTTTCTCGGCTTGCTTGGAACCCGACGGCGAACAACCCTCACTCGGATCAAGGATCTCGGCTCACTTTCCCTTTTGTTCTATCCGATCGGTTAGTGTTTGATTATTGATTGTTGATGTTTTGTTGTGTGTGCTTATAATAATCATGTTGATGAAAATAGATACTTGATTAACTTGTATGATTAGGCTATATGGTTACTTGACATGAAATCGGCTGCATATAGGTTTGGATATATGATGATTAGTTCTGATGTTGTTGATTAAACCGGCTGTGATATTATAATCTCGAAATTCCATGGCATGTTACACGATAATAACTGATTTGGTCTAGGGTGGTAGGTTGGTCCGATTGTTGTTCTTGATGATGAATATGAACAGGTTGAATGTGATATGAAAACTGATTAATTTTCTGTGTTTGATCTGTTCCGAAACTGCTGAATATGTTTGCTGAAATCACGGAGTAAATGTTGTTGGTAATTAAGGAAATCAGGAAAATGAGTTACACACACGGTTGCGACTCAGAATGCGAGTCGAAACCCCATGATCCCGACTCGAGACCACAACAGCATGAACCGTAACCACGGTTGCGAGTCCCGTTGCGACTCGTAACCAGACCATGATGAACCGAGATCACCATTGCAACTCGTAACCAGCGGTTGCGACTCGTAATCTCCGGTTGCGACTCGAGATCGCCGGTTGCGACTCGAGACCACATTTGCACATACACTGTTTGGGCCTACACTGTCACGGGCCCAACCGTTTGGGCCAAATGATTGAAATTGTGAACTGTTGGATAATTGGACTGGTATGCGTTACTGTTGGGCCGGGTTATGTTGGGCCAGGGTTAAAACGCACAAGTAAGCTCTTGACTGCTAATTGGACTGCTTATCTGTTTGGGCCGATTACTTGGACTCGTTACATGATTTGTACTGCTCATACGTTTATGTGAATTGCCATGATCATACTTGATACCATACGTGATGCAAACGTGCTGTATACGAACCTGACTTAATTAATAACCATGATAGGACGTGAGTGACCATTTACTCGCTACTTGTACTTTCTGTGTATCTGCCGAGCAAACCAAGGTGAGTTCACACAGCCAAGGCATGGGATTCCCGGGTTGGGAATTGGGTTGGATATGTTGGATATGGAATGAATACTCGTACTTACGCATATACCAGACTATAGACCATCGTCCTCAGGTTAGTCAGGACACGTTACGTAAAGCCTACGTAACCCAGTACAATTGCCATATGTCTCCCGGGTCGGGAGGACACGTTACGTAAAGCCTACGTAACCCAATACCATCCACTGGCTTCCAGGTCGGAAGGCCACGCTGCGTAAAGCCTACGTAGCCCCCACGCGTACCACTGTCCTCGGGGAAGGGCACGTCACGTAAAGCCTACGTGACCCTGTACGTTTTCCTGTTCTCGGTAAAGAAGAACACATGGTCGGAAGTTAGTCTAGTAAGTACCGTTAATGAGAAGCCCTCATTAGCCAGGATAGACATGGGAAGCCCCCACCAGTATTATGAACACAAGGTTTGGGAAGCCCCCACCTTTAGTACACACTAGTATGGGAAGCCCCCACTAGCTATACTTATGCACTATGTTATGAACTTACTTTCTGTGAACTCGCTCAACTAGTTTGTTGATTAATTGTTGCATGCCTTGCAGGACCTTAGGTATACTGGAGCTTGCACAGGGAGGAGCCGGGCGTTGTGGGATTTGGATTGATGAACGTTATTCGAACTTATATTTATTTTGAGATTACATACTATGCTTCCGCTACTTAAACGATGTTGGTTTTTGAAACATCAATCATGTCATGATGATTTACATTATTTACTTTTATATTAAATGCTATGTTTGATATGATTGATGGCTTGATCCTGGTCAGTCACGCCTCCAAGCGGTGGCACTCCGCGTGTGGGATTTTGGGGGTGTGACAAATGATAACATCAAAGTGAAAAATGAACCCGTAAAGAAGTCGGCAACTAAAAATGACAAATTTTACAAAAGGGTTGCGTTATCTCAACAAGTTTGGAAACCGAAAACAGAGAAAAAGGTTTCACCTTCTGAGGAATCAATTCAAGTTGATTATGATGCGAATTTTCCACCTCTGAAGGCTGAAAACTTTAAAATTCAAGTTGCGAGAGTTAAAACAGTCAAGGTTACACCTAAGGCTGATGAGGCCTGGGTGGACACCATGTTTGACTAAGCAGTTTGAATTGCTGGAGCTTCCTTGATCGCGAAGTAGGAATCGACATCTTTCTTGAAGTTGTTTAAATCAAAGTTTGTTATGTGCAGGATCTTCCAAAACTTGTATCCAGATGGATCATGGATAGTGGAGCTTCAAGACATATGACAGGGAAGACCGCGTTACTGTATGATGTAAGGAATATCAATGGTGGTTACGTAGGTTTTGCTGGTAATCAAGGAGGAAAGATTATAGGTGAAGGAACGTCATCCAACGGAATCGTAACGTTTGAGAGAGTTAACTACATTGCTGAGCTAGAGAACAATCTGCTGAGTATCTCGCAGATCTGTGACAGGATGTATACTACTCATTTTACTGACAAAGAATGTTTGATCTTGAAACCGGGATTTGTGATACCTGAGGAATGGATCATCATGAGGGAACCAAGAGTCAATGATCTGTACGTGTTGGACATGAGCGTAGCTACTACAACCACGGGTCAGGCTCATTGTTTTGTGTCCAGAGCAACTGAGAAAGAATCTAGATTGTGGCACCGGAAAATGGGGCATATTCACCTAAGGAAGATGAATCACTTGGTGCAAAACGATTTGGTAACAGGAGTTCATGTTAAAGGTTTTCATCTGGAAGGGGAGTGCATTAGTTGTGTCAAAGGCAAACAGAAGAAAAAGTCACACCCTACAAAGCAAGTTAATTCAGTTTCGAGACCTTTGGAAAGACTTCATATGGATTTGTTTGGTCCAGTGAATGTATTACAGGAGATTACTACTGTTTGGTCGTAACTGATGATTATTCTAGATTTTCGTGGGTTTCATTCTTGAAATCGAAAGACGAAACATTTGACAGTTTAATGGCGTTGTTTAAAAGGATTGGGAATCTGCACCAAAGGCCTATTAGTAGAATTAGAAGTGATAATGGTACTGAATTCAAGAACAACAAAATGGAAGAATTTTGTGATGAACGAGGTATACTGCATGAGTTTAGTGCTCCATACACTCCGCAACAGAATGGAGTCGCAGAACGTAAAAATCGGACGCTAATCGAGATGGCTAGAACTATGCTCGCAGATTCAAAATTACCGATTAATTTTTGGGCTGAAGCTTTTTCCGCCGCATGCTATACGCTCAACAGGGTTCTCACTGTCAAAAAGTTCAACAAAACATGCTTTGAGCTGATCAATAACCGCAAACCGAATTTGAAGTATCTAGAACCGTTCGGGTCACCCTCTACAGTTATAGAGCCTAATGGAAAGTTTGGTTCGAAGTGCATTGAGGGAATATTTGTTGGTTATGAAAATCCAATGCGACGTGTCTTCGTTCCAAGTGAGAAGCGGATTATTGAAGCTGCAAATGTTGAATGTCAAGGTTATACTATGCCGCCGCAGAATCCTTGTGATTCATAGAAATATCATTATGACAAACTTTGGGATTCGTTTGACATGAGAGAAGAATCAGAGGACGATGAAGATTTCTTTGATGAGCTGGATATTTTGCGAGAGTATGAGTCGCAACTAAGGTTCCCAACGGAGTATTCTAGAAGACCTCAGGAAACTTCAAATGATGATGAAGCAGGTCCTAGCAATGCTGGTGAACATGATGATGAAGTTGCTCCTAGTAATCAGTCGGAGGTGAATGATAATCAAGAAGCTGAAAACATGCCAGTATTTGATCATGGCGATTCAGATCCTGCGGGGGATCAGATCCAGTTTTCAAGTCAAACAAACTAAGTTGGTGAACAAGACGCAGATCAGAATGTTACTAATCTGGAGGGAAATGTAGATGTTCCAAGCGAAGTGATGCCGCGAACTCTTTCTTATCATCCAGAGGAGTTGATCATAGGAGAATTGCATTCAGGCATTCGTACAAGACGTCAAATAGATCAGGGCTTAACATGTTTTTATTCTACAGTAGCACCTTTACAAACTGAATTTTCATTAAGTTGTTTTATCTCGTAGGTCGAACCGAGAACTTATAAAGAGGTGCTTACTGAAGACTCTTGGGTCATTGCAATGCAAGAAGAGTTAAGTCAGTTTGAAAAGTTGGGAGTGTGGAAGCTAGTAGATTTACCGGATGGTCAAAGGAAAATCAATACGAAATGGGTATTCAAGTGTAAGAGAGACGACATAGGAGTTGTTGTAAGGAACAAAGCACGACTCGTTGTTCAGGGCTTTAGTCAACAGGAAGGGATTGATTTTACAGAAGTCTATGCTCCTGTAGCACGACTAGAGGCAATCAGAATTTTCCTACCATTTGCGTCTTGGAAGAAATTCAAAGTTTATTAGTTGGATGTTAAATCGGCGTTTCTTTATGGGAAGGTCAAAGAGGAGGTTTATGTTGGTCAGCCGCCGGGCTTTTCTGACCCAATCCACAAGAACAAGGTCTACCTATTGGACAAAGCACCGTATGGTTTACACCAGGCCCCGAGAGCTTGGTACGAGACTTTGTCTCATCACCTGCTAGCCAACAAGTTCATACGTGGAAAAGTGGATGCCACTCTCTTCACTAAAGAGGTCGACGGACATCTTCTGATAGTTTAGATTTATGTAGACGATATAATTTTTGGGTCAACGAATGAGAAATTGTGCAAAGATTTCGAACAGGTGATGAAGCAAAAATTCGAAATGTCATCAATGGGGGAGATGAAATTCTTTCTAGGTCTACAAGTGGAACAACTACCTGAGGAAATTTTCATTCACCAGACGAAGTACGTGCATGATATTCTAGAGAAATTTGGAATGTCAAGTTCTACTCCAGCTGCTACCCCACTTACAACAAATCATGGGATTCACCCAGATCTCACCGGAGACAGGGCTGATGAAACGTTTTACCATTCCATGGTAGGTTTCCATGGTAGGTTCTTTGATGTATTTAACTGCTTCATGTCCTGATATCATGTACCCAACGTGCCTCGCAGCAAGATATCAATCTAACCCGAGAGCCTCACACATGATTATTGTCAAGAGGATATTACGTTACTTGAAAGGAGCACCCACATTGGGGTTGTGGTATCCTAGAAAAGGCGATTTTACGCTCGAAGGGTATTCCGATTCGGATTTCGGATGCTGCAAAGTCAATACCAAGTCAACAACTGCAGGATGCCAGTTCTTTGGACCTAGATTAGTTACCTGGAAGTGTAAGAAACAAACGTCTGTGGCGTTATCTACATGTGAAGTGGAGTATGTTTCTGCTAGCAGTTGCTGCTCTCAGATCCTGTGGATACAGCAACAGATGCGCGACTACGGTTTGCAGTTTCTTAACACACCTTTGTTTGTTGATAATGAGGCCGTAATAAATATAACAAAGAATCCAGTACATCACGCTAAAACTAAACATATAGAAATTCGTCATCACTTTATTCGCGATTGTTTCGAGAAAAAGTTGATACGAATTGCCAAAATCCACACTGACGAACAAAAAGCTGATTTGCATACCAAAGCTTTTGATAAAATCGGTTTCAATATTTGTTAAAACTGAATGGTATGAAATTACTTTCGGTGTCAGATGGAATTGTGAGCATTGATGAGAGTACTGTTGTGGATGAAGACGAGAAACAATCTGCAATGGTTTATCGATTTTTTACTTGTTTTGGTATTTAGGGGGAGTAGATAGTTGTATATAGTTTATTTTCAGAAAATACAAAAACAGTGTAAAATGCAAAAATACAAAAACATGATAAAATTGAAAAAGAGCTTGTATATAGGGAAAATGATAATACATCGGCTAGACAATTACAGTATGCTAAAGAATTGTAAAGTCTAAATGAGTTAAACAGTCTCACTAATGATGTGTCGATAGGTTTTCACACATTTAGTAGATTTATTCGGGATATAAACCTAAAGTTTCAAACTTGTGAAATTCGTGGGGAACACTACTTGGATATATAGGTAACCCCTGAAATCTCGTTTGAAAGGTCTCGTATTCTGATATACTAGGTTTTTATACTCAATGATGTCTGGGGTATTATTCCTGGACTTCTGCTGAACGGAAGTTCTGACCTAGTCCTTGGATAATACTTTCACCAAATGCTTGAAACATAGCATAAACCCTCAGCATGCAGATGAAACAATAAAACTGATAGTCGCTGCTGTTGTAGCTAAAAGATCCTCTAAAGGGGACACACTGAAAAGTCGAAGCTGATATCTCTCTGCGCATACGGAAGTATCGACCTGAGATCCCTCGGCCCTCGCATACCTAATTTATGTTCAGATATCATTGTAGTATACTCACCTGTAAGACTGAATAATGGAATTCTGGATACGGGAGTATATTCAAGAGGTAGGATACATGAATTGAGCTTAAGTTCATCAGTCATCTAAATCGTATCCTGAATAGATTGAAATCTGTGTGAGAATTTAAGATGGATCAGTATATCGACAATCGAGGTGAATTGTTTAAATCTGAATATGTAATGAAGCTTAAAGGTACTAGTAATTTGTCTGAAAAGCTGATATGATTCCCTGACACGCTCGCCAAAAATAAGTTTGTATATAGTTCAATTTCGTTATTTTCTGCAATTTAAGTTTTCTGTATTTCATTTCTTAGTTTAGATCACTTTAAAAATCCAAAAAGATTTTACATTTCTGCTTTATTTTAGACAAACCAGCGTGGAAAGTTGATTGTCTGATTCTCGAGATTTGAAGCAGATGCAGGAAAGTTCTGATCTGAAGAATGAGGAGAGCTTACTTTGTCAGAGATTGAGATGTTTAAAAGCTAAAACAAGTTCATTAAGTTGATGCTTGTTACATTATTTTTAGAAAATGTGAAAATGTTTTTACAAAATCAGTTTGATTCGTCAAATGATCAACCAAGGTCATTAAATTGAACTTGGTAGATTAATTGAGTAATCAGGGTCATTAACTTGGACCTGAGTACTTGAGTGGATTTCTAAAGCTGATTGAGTTTGTGTTTTATTGTTAAAGATATAGTTTGTAATGTTATTGGTTGAGTAACAGGTTTGGACTTCATTATTCCCAATGGAAGCTAACTGTCAAAGCTTGAACCAGATTTCTCAGATTCTAGCATATCGATAGGGGGAGTCTGTGAAAGGGGGAGTCTTGATCAACAGTCGAAGAGAAGATGGAAGTTAGAGTCAGGTAACGATTCTGAAGCCTGTGAAGAAAGAATGCTTATGATGTGAAGACAGAGAGTTGGAGAAAAGACCAAGACTGAAGACTCTGGAGCTGAAGACTACGTCAACATCCAAGGGGGAGTCTGTTGATGCATGAAATGTCTGTTGACTACGTCCGCATTACGTCTTAGGTCAAGATAGGTCAACATAGGGTCTTGAAAGTCAAAATTAGATTGTATGTCGATAGATCCGCTTATATGTACATTGTGTAGATGTAGATCCGCTTTTATGTCACATTAGGTGGTCCGCTTATAAGGTCAAGTTGGTAGGTTCGCTCGTATGACATGTCCCTTGGAGCGAACCTCACCACACTATATATACCTGATGTGTTCATTTGTGCATGTAACTTTGGAGCGGATCTGTCTCATTGCTCTGTTACCAAAACTCTGTCAAATTAGTATCAGAAAGCAATAAAAGGAAAGGAATTGAATAGGCAAGCTGTTGTAACTTCATTTACGTTGATTCCGCCTTCGTACGTGAAGATGAACGTTCTCTACTGACTATTCAGGGTCAGAACACGGTCCAACAAAAATAACTTCAAATGCCCATAACATTACGTTACTCAAAAACATAAATTAAGTGTTTACATCATGAGACAACATATTGTCTGAAAGTTTAAACTTTATTTAAGGATAAACATAAACAACATCCAGGAGCATGAGTAAGACCGTGCGCACATCCACTTTAGTTACCTGAAATACATGTGAGTTTTGGAAAAAAAAAACGTCAACATAATGTTGGTGTGAATTCATGCAGTTCTTGTATAGAACGTTTGCATACTTTGTATGAAAAACATGGTATGTATCTTGTATAAATCAAGTATTCATGTATAAATCATGTATTCTTGTATAAATCAAATATTCTTATATGAATCAAGTATTCTTGAATAAATCAAGTATTCCTTTATGTATCATGTTGTTGATGGGTTGCAAGGCCATTAACATGTGACACGACATAGGAAGCAACCAAACCATAGGCATTTTTCTAGTTGTCGATTCACGACTGAGACACAAAAGTACTACTCGGTACTAGTTTTCACCAAGAGTGTGGCTGCCCAAACACCCATTAGATCTAACCTTTTGTTCTGCGGTCTTAGTATGTACACGATTAATGGTGCTTATGGTACCCTATTCGTGACACGATTTCTCGTATCATTCCTTAAAACGCATCATACTTGGTAATAGTTATCACCAAGAGTGCTTCCTTTTTTTGTATCCATCATACCATTTGTAAACATTGTAATATTTGTAACATGTATTTCACCCCCGAAGTAATAAAACTGAAAACAATTAAAAGAAAAGGGGGAGCATGAACTCACAACTTTGCGTTCCTGCATCGTAAACTTCACCGGATTTGCTTATCTAGCGTCGTGACCTAAACGTGTTTTATTAACGTTAGTCACTTGACTTGTATCGCACAAGTACAAATCACTATCTTTTGTGTATGTATTCTTGTGTTAAAAATAATTTACATTTTTAACTATGTATCTTACTTATATTATTTTCTCAAAAATAAATATAAGTATCTTGTATTTTTCACCCGAATTATGTATTTTGTCCAAAGCTTTATTTCATGTTTATGACTTGTCCAAGTTATTTATTCTATCAAGTAATATATTTTCATAAATATATTTTCTTGTATTCGTCTAAGCATGTTGTATGTGTATTCTTGTATTTCTACTCCTTGGGAGTACTTAGTGTATTTTCAAGTCCTAATACACTATCACGTATAATACATACTACATACACTTAGCACAAAATTTGGTGATCAATAAATATATATATATATTTTCTCCAAAAATATACAAACTTAATATCAATTTTAATCTTGAAGAAATCATCATTTCTTAACATAAAAATTTGGGAAACCTTGGTAAATGTTTCTACATACATTTTTAGGGAATAAGTTTCTCAAAAACTTATATCTTTCTAAGTGTCAAAATTTTTATTTTTATAAAAATTTTGACATGGTTTCCCCTAAAAACGGAGGTTTCCCATGTTTTTCAAACATGTGTTTTTTTCTTTTAAATCATCATCAAGCATCAACAACTCATTCAACGCTTATTGAGTGTCAAAATCAAGTAAATTTCACTACATCATGAACTTGAAGTTTTTGTAAAAGCTTGTAGTAATTTGGTAGGGTGTTTAGTAGGTTTAGTTACCCCTTAAAGTGCGTTCATTACTTTACAAATCTCATTCTTCAAGAAACTAGGTGTTTACAACTTGCAAACCTATTCTACAAAAATTATTCTTTTGAACTCTTCTTGTAAATAAAGTGTTCTTACACTTATTTCTTCGCCAAAAATAGTGTACATTTAAGTAAGAATCAAGTTCTACTAAAAATCATAGTTTTGAACTTGGTTTTCTTGGAAAATCATTCATAAATCTTGAATCTATAAGTTTACTAGCTCACTTTATTTATTATTTTTCAAGAGATCAATTTATTATTCAAGTTCATGTTCATGCATGAGGATGATCTTCTTGTTATAGCTCATAATCATCCTCTAACTTGCTAGATCATGTGATTAATCACAATCTAGCAAGCTCCTTATGATGATCAATATCATAATCTCAAATAACAACAAAAAGTATCATACATATATTTAAAAACATTGTTTCAACAAGACTTCATCATTTTTAAGCTTCATGTTCTTGATTCTTGTTAAAGTCTTTTAGTGTTCTTGTGATAAACAATATACTACATCTTTTAACCAACAAAATGAGAAGTAAAAACTAGTAACAAGAAGCTTACAACTAGCTCAAAAGCTAGGGAAGATCACTTGAAGAATAGATGATGAAAATGGTGTGTGAAAGCAATGGATGAAGATTCTTCAAGTTCTTCAAGCACCAAGCTCCACAAGACACCTTCTAACACTTGAAATGAGCTTGAAATTGGATGAATGGTGGTTGAATATGGTGGTGGTGGTGGCGGCACTTCTAGGCCGAGAGAGAGAGAGAGAGAGAGAGAGAGAGAGAGAGAGAGTATGAGGGAGATGGAGTGGTGAAGTGTGAAGATATGAAATGATCTTTAAATCCAAGAACCATACTTATAATCACTTCATATCCCAAAAGATCTTTACAAAATCAAATAGAATCCAAGGAATATCAATTGGGATTTTGTAAGATATTGGCAAATATTTGGTGGGGGCCACCCCTTGTAACCGTGAATAATATGGGGGGGGGGGGGGGGTAATGTGTAAATTCCAAACTCTAATTTATTAACAAGTTAGCTTTCATGTGTAATTTTTAGGGACTTATTGTGTTATTATGTTATAAGGGGTGTTATGGTGTTCGGAGACCATAACTAGTTCAGAAACATTAAAACATTGCTTCTAGTAATATTTTGATGTTTCGGGTAATGTCCGGTTGTTCGGTTAGATACCGGTTCGTTAAAGTGCTAAATTACACCGTTTAGTGTCCTTTGAGTACCCTTTTGTAACCCTTTCAATTCCCAACACTTAGGAGGGTATTCTGGATAATAAAACATGAATTCTGCATAATATTTATATGTTAAAAAGCTGATTTTAGCTGAATTATGCAGATTTCTGCATTTAAAGTGCGTTTCGGGTGCTTTTTAGTGCATATTCTAGCTTTCGGAACATCTATATGTTAACCCTTGTATGTTCTCTTGGGTTTTAATGTATTCTTTTTGTTGGTCCTACACCTAGGCCCCAACTCTATTGTCTAACTGCTTTCTGCAGACTTGTTGACACAATGTGTCTTACCGGTGAGTTTACTAGTATTTTTGACGCAACGCTGTTCATTAATGCATAAAGTAATTCTTGTCGTATAAAACGTGCATGAATTCACTTGTGTGGTATGTAATCATACAATGTTGACATTTAAGCACATAATTGCAGTATGTAATCAGACAATGTTGACATTTAAGCACATAATTGCAGTCGTTAAGTATTAATTAAATTGGACGGAAATTACCGGTTTCGTGCCGGTTGTCATAGTCTCCCCTCGTTAAAAGAATTTCGTCCCGAAATTCAGGCTTATCTATCTCTCGCTGGAGTTTTCTTGAACAGGTGGGGGTACTTTTCTTTGAACTGGTCTTCACGTTGCCACGTGTACTCGGGTCCGTGCTTAGAGTTCCAACGTACTTTGACAAGTTTGACAGTGCTCCTCCTGGTCTTGTTGACTTTCCAGTCTGTAACCTCAACGGGCTGTTCTGTAAATCGGAGGGTGTCATCAATATGCACTTCATCCGCAGGGATGATCACGTTTTCTTGTGTTGGACTCTTCTTGAGGTTGGATACATGGAACGTATTATGTACTCCATATGGTCCGATGTATCGTGGATTCAGCTTTCCTCGTTTTCTGAATCTTACTACGCCCTTCCAAGGTGAGACTTTTAACAGAACTTTGTCTCCTACCTCGAATTCTAATGGTTTTCGTCGTCGGTCAGCGTAGCTCTTTTGTCGAACTCGAGCCGCCCTAATGCGCTCTCGGATCTGCATAATCTTGTCGGTTGTCTCTTGTACAAGTTCAGGACCAACCATACGTTTGTCTCCAGCGTCTGCCCAACATATGGGCGAGCAGCACTTGTGGCCATACAGAGCTTCGAATGGTGCGGCTTTTATACTTCTAAAGGTAGATGAGTATGATAACTGTTATTGTAGGAAAACTCAACTAAAGGTAGATGAGTATCCTAGCTGCCGCCTAGGTCCATAACACATGCGCGAAGCATATCTTCTAGCGTTTGTATACTCCGTTCGCTCTGATCGTCTGTTTGCGGATGGAAAATCGTGCTTAGGTCTAGCTGAGATCCAAAGGCTTCCTGAAAGGATTGCCAGATTCTTGAGACAAAGCGTCCATCTCTGTTCGAAATGATTGAGATAGGCACTCCATGACATGCGACGATTTCTTTTAAGTATATCTCAGCAAGCTTTCCAGTGCTGTCCTTTTCACTGATTGGTAGGAAATGCGCAGATTTCGTTAACCAATCGACTATCACCCATATCATGTCGTGCCCTCTAGGGGTCCTGGATAATTTCGTTATGAAGTCCATCGAGATTTGCTCCCACTTCCACATGGGTATCTCTGGTTGTTGTAGTAGGCCGGACGGTTTCTGATATTCAGCCTTAACCTTAGCACAGGTTAGGCACTTTCCAACATAAATAGCAACATCGCTTTTAAGTCTCGGCCACCAATAGTATTCCTTTAAGTCTTGATACATTTTGTCCGATCCTGGGTGGATCGAGTATCTCGATTTGTGAGCTTCATTAAGGATGACTTCTCGCATACTGCCATAGAGCGGAACCCAAATACGCTTCTTAAAAGTATAAGGTTCCCTCTTCATTTGGCACCATGTATTTCAACATACCTGGATGTATTCAGCTTTAGGGTTTTCCATCTTAAGGGCTTCTTGTTGTGCGTCTCGAATGCGCGTAATGAGGTTCGTTTGAATAGTCATTTCCAATGCTCGAACCCTTAGGGTCTTAACCCTTTCTTTTCGACTTAATGCGTCTGCTACAACGTTTGCCTTTCCAGGATGGTACTTGATCTCACAATCATAATCGTTCAGCAGTTCGACCCATCGTTGTTGACGCATGTTTAATTCCTTCTGATCAAATATGTGTTATAGACTTTTGTAATCTGTGAAGATTGTACATTGAGTACCATATAAATAGTATCGCCAGATCTTCAAGGCGAATACCACTGCGCCGAATTCCAAGTCGTGAGTGGTATAGTTTCTTTCATGTACCTTCAATTGTCTTGAAGCATAAGTGATGACTTTCTGGCGTTGCATGAGCACGCAACCCAAACCTTGTCGTGAAGCGTCGCAATATACCACGAAGTCTTCAGTGCCTTCGGGTAATGATAGTATTGATGTATCGCAGAGCTTATTTTTAAGTAGCTCGAAGGCTTCTTCCTGCTTGTCACCCCAGTCGTACTTCTTGTCTTTATGCGTAAGGGTAGTTAGCGATTGAGCTATCTTGGAGAAATTCTCAATGAATCGCTGGTAATAGCCCGCTAAGCCCAAAAATTGTTGAACTTCAGTTGGGATTTTGGGGGCATCCCAATTCTTTATTGCCTCTATCTTGGATGGGTCTACATGAATGCCCTTTTTGTTCACAACGTGACCCAGAAACTGTACCTCGCGAATCCAAAATTCGCACTTTGAGAACTTTGCGTAAAGTTTCTCTTTCTTCAGTAGTTCCAGAATAGTTCTGAGGTGTTGCTCGTGCTCTTCTCTCGTTCGAGACTAAATCAGGATATCATCGATAAATACAATCACAAATTTATCGAGATATGGTTTGCATACACGGTTCATCAGATCCATAAATACCGCTGGCGCGTTAGTCAGTCCGAATGGCATCACAAGGAACTCGTAATACCCGTAACGTGTTCTGAATGTCGTCTTTAGTATGCTTTCCTCTTGTATCCTTAACTGATGGTATCCAGATCGAAGATCGATCTTGGAATAGTAGCTTGATCCTTGCAACTGATCAAATAAGTCATCAATCCTCGGTAGTGGATACCGATTCTTGATCGTAAGCTTGTTCAGTTCTCTGTAATCGATACACATCCGCAGAGTTCCATCCTTCTTCTTCACGAACAATACCGGAGCTCCCCAGGGTGAGAAGCTTGGCCTTATGAATCCTTTATCCAACAACTCCTGGAGTTGTGTAGATAATTCTTGCATTTCGGATGGTGCAAGCCGATAGGGTGCCTTGGCCACAGGAGCGGCTCCTGGAACCAAGTCTATACGGAATTCGACTTGTCGTTGCGGAGGTAGTCCTGGCAGATCTTCGGGAAAAACATCAGGGAATTCCTTCACCACAGGAATGTCTTCGAGTTTCGGCTCCACAACCTTCTTATCTACAACGTGCGCTAGGAAAGTAACACATCCTTTCCTTAAGCACTTTTGTGCCTTCATACAACTGATGATTCGCAGAGGAGCGTCTCGTTTTTCTTCATGCACAATGAGAGTTTCCTCATTCGCCAAAGGGATGCGAATGATTTTCTCATGACAAATAACTTCAGATTTGTTCTTGGACAACCAGTCCATTCCGACCACTACATCAAAACTACCCAATTGAATAGGTCCGAGATCGATGCTAAATCTTCGTTCACCAAGTTCTAATGTGCAGCCTCTAACAACTTCGCCTGATTCAACGAGTTTACCATTGGCTAGTTCTATGGAATAAGGAATATCCAATCTACTAGATTCTATTCCACGCATACGTTTAAATTCCACAGACATGAAACTATAATCGGCACCGGTGTCAAATAATATGGATGCAAAGTGATTGTTAACGAGAACGTACCGGTGACCACATTAGGGTCCTCGCGCGCGTTCCTTGCCCCAATCACAAATGGCCGAGCCTGAGCATTGTTTCCCTTTGGGCAGTCTTTCATGAAATGATCCCTACCTCCGCAACTGAAGCATCCTTGGTTCTGCCCCCTTCTGTTACCATTGCCATTCCCATTTCCACCATTGTTCCTATTACCAGCACCGTTGCGGTTTCCATTTCCGTTCTTTCCTTTTCCCCAACAATCCTTAGCATGGTGACCCAACTTTCCACACTTGTCGCATTTTGGAATGCGACAAACCCCTTCGTGATGACGCTTGCAATTGTTGTAAATGGACAGAGTGCCCAGGTACCTTTTGGTAGGAGCGTCATTCATGGTTGCAAGAGATTTCACCTCCTGAGGCGGGTTAGTGTCACGCTTCTTGTTGTTGAATCCCTTGTTGTTACATGTTGCTTGATTCAGGTTTGCATGTTTCCTTTTCTTGTCACCGGATGACTCAACATGCGTCTCGGTCTTTTCTGTTGGGTTCAGCGATAACTTCTTCATTCGGACAGCATCTTCAGTAAGGCTGACAGCTAGAGTTACAGCCTCAGTGATTGTTCGGGTTTGGCCGAAGTTACCAAGCTGCGAAATTCTGGAGCCAATCCTCAGATGTAGCGTTCAACACGCTTAAATTCAGGTGTCACCATGTAGGGGATCACCCTCGACAAATTGTGGAACCGTCGAGTGTAACCAATAATGTCAGCACCTTCCATGGTCAAGTGCCAGAATTCCGTCTCCAACCTTTGGAGTTCAGCACGAGAGCAATACTTCTCTCTCATTTTCTCCTTCAGCTCATCCCAAGACATGCCATACGCGACATCCTCACCCAGAGTTTGGACTTGCAAGTTCCACCAAGTCAAAGCTTCATCAACAAACAATCCCGTAGCAAAAGTGACTTGCTGATCCGTGGTACACTTGCTCATACGGATAGTGGCTTCAGTCTTCTCTGTCCAGCGTACAAACTGTCACACCCCCAAACTCCACCTGCGGAGTACCATCCGCTTGAGGGCGTGACTGACCAGGATCCAGCCACCAATTATACTGAATAATTGAATTAATAACCAAAGTAATACTCACTAACCATACGATTAGCAAATATCATGTTTCGAGCTTAAAGTTTTAAGTTCAAATAGTAGTAAGTAGCGGAAGCATAAGCAAAACAGTTTTAAACAAGGTTCATAGTTCATGATTATTTAGCACCCAACACAGGGGTAGACGAACACTACACATCCCCAAGCAGCAAGCTCCCTAGTCACTGGTTACCTGCAAAGCATGCAGTAAGGTGTCAACAATAATGTTGAGCGAGTTCACTAGTTGTCCAGTTTTAATTACCAAAAACTTGTTTCACCAATTAATTTATCCGTTTATACATGCCATGGGGAGCTACCCCAAAAGTTAGCGACTAAACTGTTTTTCCAATACCGAACACTAGGTAACCGTTGCGTTTCCGCAGGATGCCCCGATGTCAATGTTCTATCATCATTGACGGATGCCTGAGTACATTAGTTCACGACCGATCCCATACACGGGCACGGTGTGAGGCTGGTAAAACCTAAATAGCGCTATCAACTAATAACCCGTTCGCCTGGCCCCGGCGACTAATCGGTATTATGTAGTACGGACTTGAGTGATAGAGTTTCGTTTAGTGTCGTTTGTTGCAATCCGTATAAACAGTAATTAACTAAAGGTTCCCAATAAAAAGGGAAGAAAAGTAATTTGTATCCCTCATAAGGGGATAGTGTTGTTTTTAGTTCCGTTTCCCAAACCACCGGGAACGCATGCTTTAAGTTGTGAACTCACCTTGGGTTGCTCGGTAGATTAATTACCCGGTCAATCACGTTGGTCACCACGTCCTAGCATGGTTACCAAATATAGGTCAAGTTGGGGTACAAGTAATCACATATAACCTACACATAGCTAACACATAGCATGCATACAAACATACATTGGGTTATTGGGCCGGCCCTAATATTTACACAGTCATTCAGAGTTCAGCAACACATAGTCCAGTTAAACAGGTAGCCCAATTAAACATGATGTGGCCCAATAACCATAGTGGGCAGCCCAGTCGAGACAAGACGGTCTCGACTCGAGAACACACGGTCTCGAGTCGCAACTAGGAGATCTCGTGTTATCATGTTTTGGTCTCGAGTGTTGCCGGTTAGGAGTCGCAACCTCAGAGGTCTCGAGTCCAGTCTCGAGTCGAGATCATGAAGTCTCAAGTCGAGACCTTGCTGGTCTCGAGTCCCTGAAGTTCGTCTCGAGTCATCATGAGGTGGTCTCGAGTCGCAACCAAAGGTCTCGACTCGCAACCACAGTTACGTGCACATAATCCTTCTAGAACCTGTCACATGTACTAACCAATAGAATTGTGTTTTTGTGTAATTGTGTACTAGCCAATAGGATATCATAAACATGTTTTGTTGTCTGATTTATAACAAAAATAGATCAAACAAGGCATCTTCAAATATTCATAACATGTTCATACCATGGTTGTAAAATAAGGTTTCCAAGGCCGAGTACTCTCCGAGTAGTCGCTACAAGGTAGGCTGTCGAGCCGACTTTCTTCGACTCCGCCTAATTACTCGGAGTCGGTCAAACGCGGTCAACCTTGGCCAGAATTGGATCTAGTAGGTCAACTCGGGACTGGTTTGGCTTAAATAATAATAAAACATAATTTCTATGCCTATCATATTAAGTAATGAATATCATTTTCACATATTTTGTTATAAATATTAATAAATTTATGTTATTTGACATATATTTAATCTCCAAAATGTAATTTCTTTATAATTTAACATGTCCGAGTACTCCCCGAGTACTCTCCGCCTAGACCGAGTACTCTCAACTCCCCGGTCGACCGACTAGGGAGCGCCTAGCGACTTTTGCAACCATGGTTCATACCACATTCATATTGTTCATCATATTAGGGTTTTCATCATTTTATCCAAACATCTCTAACACACATCTATACCTCATTAAACCCGTATGATCATGCCAACAATCAGAATTAATTGGTCATCTTGCTTGTAAACAATTCGGTCCATAACTCATAGTATACATCATCTACATTGACTCATATAATATACAATAGCACATCCTTATGAACCATCATTGCACCTATCCTTTATCATGTAATCTATTCACCAAGTTATCATGTTTATCATACCAAAATCATGCAAGGAGACATTTAGACTAATCATGTGTATCATTCATCAAATAATCATCAACATATCAAATAGTGTGAAATACTAACCGGATGGTGTTCGAGTGTTCGAGTGTTGTGAAATCGGCCAAAGGGAACCTCCTAGCTTAGAATGTGAGCCGCTACTAGTGATCCGAGACAAGAGAAGAGAGTGATGATGCTAGGGTTTTGTTGAGAGAGAGTGAAGGAGAATGTAAGGGAATGTTGGTTGCCCAAAAATGGCAAGATTGGCTATCCATAAGGGTTATATACCCGTCTCGAGTGGGTTGAGGGCTCCCGAATGGGCTTCTCGGTTGCATGGCCCAACCGGCCCGCTTGTTACTGTTCACTCGAGACCGGGAGTGGTCTCGAGTCGGATCCTTGGGGTCTCGGCTCACTTGTAACACACACATATATATAATATACATACATACAACACATAATAACAGATAATCCATAGTTTTCATTTAATAATATACGTACACGCAATGTTAAATCAAGAAGGTTGCCCGGGGAAAACCCGAAGTGTCACATTATCCCCAAGTTTTAAGAACTTTCGTCCCGAAAGTTAAAGCAGCCACTGACAAGCTAGTGTAAATGAGAACGTTTCAACGGGGTGTCATATCATCCCCCCGTTAGTTTGGAATTTCATCCCGAAATTCGGTTGTAGCTTCAATGCCGGAGGTTTCGTTTGGGAACAACTGGGGATACTTGTGCTTCATTTGGTCTTCCCGCTCCCAGGTAAACTCTGGGCCACGTCGCGAGTTCCAACGGACTCGCACGAGAGGGATCTGGCTACGTTTGAGGGTTTTGATCTCTCGATCCGTGATCTCAATCGGTTCCTCAGTAAAGTGTAGCTGTTCGTCAATAGTGAGTTCCTTGAAAGGAATTACAAGCGTTTCGTCTGACAAGCACTTCTTCAGATTAGATATGTGAAATACGTTGTGTACCGCACTCAGTTCTTCAGGCAGGTTCAATCTATAAGCAACCTTACCGATTCTTTCGGTAATTTCGAATGGTCCAATATATCGCGGATTAAGCTTGCCCCGTTTACCAAAGCGTACCACACCCTTCCAGGGTGAGACTTTAAGTAGAACCCGGTCACCGACCTGGAATTCTAGTGGTTTCCTGCGCTTATCAGCGTAGTCTTTCTGACGGTCACGAGCTGCCGCCATGCGTTGTCTGATCTGGGCAATCTTTTCCGTTGTATCTACCACCATCTCTGGGCCCGTGATTTGACTATCACCGACTTCCGCCCAACAAAGAGGTGAGCGGCATTTACGACCGTACAATGCCTCGAAAGGTGCTGCCTGAATGCTAGTGTGGTAGCTGTTATTATACGAGAACTCTACTAGCGGTAGGTGCTTTTCCCAATTCTTGCCAAAATCGATCACACATGCCCTGAGCATGTCTTCTAGGGTTTGGATGGTGCGTTCAGACTGCCCATCCGTTTGCGGGTGATAAGCGGTGCTCATGTCCAAACGTGAGCCAAAGGATTTGTGCATAGCTTGCCACAACTCTGAAGTAAAACGAGCGTCTCGGTCGGAAATAATGGATGTTGGCACTCCGTGCCTTGAAACCACTTCCTTTAAGTACACGTCTGCCAAGGTGGAAAACTTATTTGTTTCCTTAATAGCCAAAAAGTGTGCGGACTTGGTCAATCGATCTACTATTACCCAAATAGTATCATTTCCGCGTTGAGACCTAGGTAGCCCTGTTACAAAATCCATGGAAATTTGTTCCCATTTCCATTTCGGGATTTCTGGTTGTTGGAGTAGGCCTGTTGGTTTCTGATACTCTGTTTTAACCCTTGCGCAAGTTAAACATTTGCTGACATATGTTTCTATGTGGGCCTTCATGCCAGGCCACCAGTATGTAGTCCTCAAGTCGTGGTACATCTTATCCGAGCCAGGATGTACTGAGTAATGGGACTTATGGGCTTCGTCCATCACGAGTTCACGCAAATCTCCATAGAGTGGAACCCAAATGCGCCCTGTTACATAGTAAGCGCCATCTTCCTTCTGTTCTAATCGCTGTCTCGATCCTCACAGGGACTCAGCCCTGATGTTTTCCGGTTTCAGTGCTTCAACTTGAGCCTTTCGAATCTGAGTAGGGAGGTTAGACTGGATGGTAAGTTGTAGCGCTCGAACGCGCTTTGGTGTAGTGTCCTTTCGGCTGAGGGCGTCTGCCACGACATTGGCCTTGCCCGGATGGTACTTGATGGCGCATTCGTAATCATTCAAGAGTTCGACCCATCGACGTTGTCGCATGTTTAATTCCTTTTGCCTAAAGATATGCTCGAGACTCCTGTGATCGGTGTAAATAGTGCACTTGGTACCGTACAGGTAATGTCTCCATATCTTAAGAGCAAAGATCACTGCTCCCAGTTCCAAGTCGTGCGTAGTGTAGTTTCTTTCGTGCGTCTTAAGTTGTCGAGAAGCATAAGCAATAACCTTCTCGCGTTGCATCAACACGCAACCGAGCCCATGGATAGACGCATCGCAGTAAACCACAAAGTCGTCAGTGCCTTCAGGCAACGAGAGAATAGGAGCACTACAGAGGTTATCCTTTAGCCTTTGAAAGGCTGATTCCTGAGCTTCATTCCACTTGTAAGCAAAGCCTTTCTGAGTGAGAGTCGTGAGGGGTTGAGCAATCTTAGAGAACCCCTTGATGAATCTGCGATAGTATCCTGCTAATCCCAAGAATTGGCGAACTTCGGTTGGAGTCTTGGGTGTAGGCCAATTCTTTATCGAGTCGATCTTAGCGGGGTCGACGTGAATCCCGTCCTTCTTGACCACGTGTCCAAGGAAATGGACCTCTCGAAGCCAGAAGTCACACTTCGAGAATTTGGCGTACAATTGCTCATTGCGTAAGAGTTCGAGGATAAGGCGTAGGTGTCGTTCATGCTCTTCTTGACTTTTCGAGTAGATCAGGATGTCGTCGATAAATACAATCACGAATTTGTCGAGGTAAGGCTTGCACACTCGGTTCATGAGATCCATAAAAACCGCAGGCGCGTTAGTCATTCCGAAAGGCATGACGAGGAACTCGTAATGACCATAACGAGTCCTGAACGCAGTCTTGGAGATGTCTTCATTACGAACTCTCAGCTGATGATAGCCCGATCGCAGGTCAATCTTAGAATAGTAGCTCGATCCTTGTAACTGATCGAACAGGTCGTCGATGCGTGGGAGAGGGTAACGATTCTTGATGGTAACTTTGTTCAACTCACGATAGTCGATACACATTCGGAATGTGCCATCCTTCTTCTTAACAAAGAGTACTGGCGCTCGCCAGGGCGATGAACTTGGACGGATAAATCCTTTGTCTAACAGTTCTTGTAATTGCGTAGAGAGTTCCTTCAGTTCTGCAGGGGCTAGTCGATAAGGCGCACGAGCTATAGGCGCTGCTCCGGGGGCTAGCTCGATTTGAAATTCGACCTGACGGTGGGGAGGGAGTCCAGGTAGTTCCTCAGGAAACACCTCGGGGTAGTCACGTACTACTGGAAAATCTTCAATCCTCTTTTCCTTTTCGTGGGTGTCGGTGACAAGTGCTAAGATAGCGGTGTGACTTCTCCGCCTTTGTTACCTTGAACGATGAGGGGTTTGCCAGAGCGGCGAGGAATACGAACCGCTTTCTCTTGACAGAGGATCTCAGCGCGATGTTTGGGTAACCAATCCATACCGATGACGACGTCGAAGCTTCCAAGTTTGACAGGGAAAAGATCGATACTAAATGTTTGACCAGACAATTCTAGCTTGCAGCCATGGATCACGTGCGAGGCCTCGATGTTCCTACCATTAGCTATCTCGACGATGTGCTTAGAACTTAATAATGCAGGTGGGTGCTTAAGCTTCTTACTTATACGTAGGGATACATAACTAGCATCGGCTCCAGAATCAAATAACACAGAAACATAACGATCATCAAGTAGGAACTTACCCGCCACGACGTTGGGGTCATTCCTTGCTTCTCCAGCTCCAATCACAAAAGCTCTTCCTCTTGAACCATTCCCCGCATTGTTGTTTTGTTCATGGTTCCCAGCTCCCTGGTTGTTGTTGCGATTCTGATTCAGTTCAGGGCAATCCTTTCGCATGTGCCCTATTGCTCCACATTTAAAACATCCGCGGTTGTTTCCCTGCTGCTGTTGCTGTTGGGGTTGTTGCTGATTCTGCCTTGCCGGGAACTGACTTCTACAATCCTTGGCTTCATGCCCCATCTTGTTGCATCGCTGGCACTGACCTTTGTTACATGCCCCATTGTGGTGCCTGTTACACTTGTTGCACTTAGGGTAGCTTCCCCGGTAGCCACTCTATTGCTGAGGGCCTTTGTTGTTCTCAGTTTTCCTTTGCTGGGCTGGGGCCTGAGTAGAGTTAGCATCCTTGCCCTGATTTCCATCCCACTTTCGTTTGCCATCACTAGAAGTTCCTTCCGCAATACTGATCCTTTTGGGCAACTTGCCCTCTTCCACAGTCTGGTTGGTGAGTTTGTGGGCAAGACGAACCACGGGTTGTATGGTAGTGAGGTTGGCCGAGGTCACATGGCTTCGGATTTCTGGGACTAAGCCTTTGATGTACAATTCGATCCTTCGATACATGGGTCGGGACATGTTTAGGCAAAGTGCAGCATAGTCGTTGGACAGCTTGGTGTAGGTCTCAATCTCTGACCCAACCATCTCGAGACCATAATACTCGTCCTCGAGTTTGTGGATGTCATCCCTGTGACAATACTCTTCCTTGATCATATCCTTGAAATCTTCCCATGCAGTAGCATTAGCAGTCTCCAAACCAAGCATTTGAATTTGCGCCTTCCACCATGAAAGCGCGCTTCCCTCAAGGGTACCAGTAGCAAACTTCACCCAATTAGCAGGGGGACATTCGCAGACAGCAAAGACAGCTTCCACCTTCTCGATCCAGTGCAGAAGCCCTATGGCACCCTCAGTGCCATTGAAAGGAAGAGGTTTGCAATCCATGAAAGTCTTGAAAGTACAAACACGTGGTTGCACAGGCGCATGCTGACCTGTTGTGAGGAGTGAAGCGAAATGGGTTCAGAGGTGAAAAGACGATGTGGCGGTAGGATCTAAACATCCTAAAACAACGAGCTTACCTCCAGGGTGAGCTGCGAAAGCTGCAGCCACCGTGTTAATCAGGTTAGTGAACTGAGCCCGAGTCATGTTGACGTTTCCTCGTCCGCGTCCACTCATTGTCTTCATAGCCAGAAAACATAGTATGAGTGTGATGTCGTAATATAGCGAGAATGAGATAGAAGGGGGAGGCGTATCTATCTAATTAGGCAAACTAGTACGTATAGCAGAGTAGAAAGCATAAGACAAACAAGCAAGTAAACATGGCTCCGAGCTATAAGGTCAGATAAGTCGAGTCTTGCACTTGGAGTGTAGTGTTGTCACGAGTCACGGGTTATAGTCTGGTTTTTCTCAAAAAGATTTTTCCCCTTTTTAAAACCAAGTTCACTATAACCAATGGCTCTGATACCAATCTGTCACACCCCCAAACTCCACCTGCGGAGTACCATCCGCTTGAGGGCGTGACTGACCAGGATCCAGCCACCAATTATTCTGAATAATTGAATTAATAACCAAAGTAATACTCACAACCATACGATTAGCAAATATCATGTTTCGAGCTTAAAGTTTTAAGTTCAAATAGTAGTAAGTAGCGGAAGCATAAGCAAAACAGATTTAAACAAGGTTCATAGTTCATGTTTATTTAGCACCCAACACAGGGGTAGACGAACACTACACATCCCCAAGCAGCAAGCTCCCCAGTCACTGGTTACCTGCAAAGCATGCAGTAAGGTGTCAACAATAATGTTGAGCGAGTTCACTAGTTGTCCAGTTTTAATTACCAAAAACTTGTTTCACCAGTTAATTTATCCGTTTATACATGCCATGGGGAGCTACCCTAAAAGTTAGCGACTAAACTGTTTTTCCAATACCGAACACTAGGTAACCGTTGCGTTTCCGCAGGATGCCCGATGTCAATGTTCTATCATCATTGACGGATGCATGAGTACATTAGTTCACGACCGATCCCATACACGGGCACGGTGTGAGGCTGGTAAAACCTAAATAGCGCTATCAACTAATAACCCGTTCGCATGGCCCCGACGACTAATCGGTATTATGTAGTAGGGACTTGAGTGATAGAGTTTCGTTTAGTGCCGTTTGTTGCAATCCGTATAAACAGTAATTAACTAAAGGTTCCCAATAACAAGGGAAGAAAAGTAAGTTGTATCCCTCATAAGGGGATAGTGTTGTTTTTAGTTCCGTTTCCCAAACCACCGGGAACGCATGCTTTAAGTTGTGAACTCACCTTGGGTTGCTCGGTATATTAATTACCCGGTCAATCACGTTGGTCACCACATCCTAGCATGGTTACCAAATATAGGTCAAGTTGGGGTACAAGTAATCACATATAACCTACACATAGCTAACACATAGCATGTATACAAACATACATTGGGTCATTGGGCCGGCCCTAATATTTACACAGTCATTCAGAGTTCAGCAACACATAGTCCAGTTAAACAGGTAGCCCAATTAAACATGATGTGGCCCAATAACCATAGTGGGCAGCCCAGTCGAGACAAGACGGTCTCGACTCGAGAACACACGGTCTCGAGTCGCAACCAGGAGATCTCGTGTTATCATGTTTTGGTCTCGAGTGGTGCCGGTTAGGAGTCGCAACCTCAGAGGTCTCGAGTCGAGATCATGAAGTCTCAAGTCGAGACCTTGCTGGTCTCGAGTCCCTGAAGTTCGTCTCGATTCATCATGAGGTGGTCTCGAGTCGCAACCAAAGGTCTCGACTCGCAACCACAGTTACGTGCACATAATCCTTCTAGAACCTGTCACATGTACTAACCAATAGAATTGTGTTTTTGTGTAATTGTGTACTAGCCAATAGGATATCATAAACATGTTTTGTTGTCTGATTTATAACAAAAATAGATCAAACAAGGCATCTTCAAATATTCATAACATGTTCATACCACATTCATATTGTTCATCATATTAGGGTTTTCATCATTTTATCCAAACATCTCTAACACACATCTATACCTCATTAAACCCGTATGATCATGCCAACAATCAGAATTAATTGGTCATCATGCTTGTAAACAATTCGGTCCATAACTCATAGTATAACATCATCTACATTGATTCATATAATATACAATAGCACATCCTTATGAACCATCATTGCACCTATCCTTTATCATGTAATCTATTCACCAAGTTATCATGTTTATCATACCAAAATCATGCAAGGAGATATTTAGACTAATCATGTGTATCATTCATCAAATAATCATCAACATATCAAATAGTGTGAAATACTAACCGGATGGTGTTCGAGTGTGAGAGTGTTGTGAAATCGGCCAAAGGGAACCTCCTAGCTTAGAATGTGAGCCGCTACTAGTGATCCGAGACAAGAGAAGAGAGTTGTTGGTGCACTTGTGTCTGTACTTTGTCTGTATTTTGTAATGATTATAAAACGATGTCTTTTGTCTGTCGTGTTTACGTCTTTTGTTTATTTGTATATGTGTTTGAATGTAAGTTTGACCAAGTCAACCATCCTCCTGGTTTGACTTGGCCAAACAGTCAACACTTAGTTGTAAGTTTGATTGCTTCGAAGGATGTCATCGAAGGATGGTTTATATCCTTCGATGACCTCGAAAGACAACCTTCGATGGATACAGATGGACCTCGAAGGATATATCATCCTTCGAGGTATGTATGGATCCTTCGGTAGATTTCTGGTCGATAGATGATCCTTCGACCAGACTATCTTATCCTTCGAGCATGTAATCTGTTATGGGTATATATATCCCATGTATGGTTCATTTCACAGTTAGACAACCGAAAGTCCTTTGATAGTGTATGTGAGTGAACCGAGTCTTGTAGAGAGCATTTTCAGTTTGGTCAAGGGCTGTAACCGTGTCCACTGAAATACAAGGGAAAACTTTGATATCTTGCGTGTCTACTCTTTCTCTTTGTTGCTTGTGCTTTCATATAAACTATCGGTTTGCATTCTAGCTTGGATTCTGCACTTGCTAGAGTGTTAAACATAACAAGGATAAGGTTTAACCTCAACCTCCGAGGGACCTACAAGTGGTATCAGAGCCGTGGCTCTTTTCCTTGTTAAAAACCGGGTTTGTACAAGACTTTGGAGTGTTTGGACAAAACTCACTTGGTTTAGCACCCGTTTTTGGTGTTTTTCTTGCATTTATAAACTTAAAAACGTGTTCTAAACTAACCGGGTGTGTTAAGGGAATGTTTGGGTAACTTAAAATCTTGTTTTTAGAAGGTTTGGTAATTTCCGGCCAAAATTCCGGCTTACTCCGGTGACCGGTTTCTGGATAAGAAGCTTCCTTTTTGAGCAATATTTTAAAAGTCAAATCTGAGTTGGTAGAAAGTTGAAGTCTGAACATACCTTCTGCCGAAAGTTGTCTACCAACCCCATCACCTTTTCACCAACCTGTCTACTTTGTGTCAGTGTGTCAGTTGTGTTCGAAAGATATCCTTCGAAGTCGAAAGATCATCTTTCGATCAAGGAGGTTCGACAGATACCCATCCTTCGAACATCTTTCGAAGTCTGTGAGTTATCTTTCGAGCCAAGGAATCTTTTCGAAGGATATATCGTTCGAGCTACTGTTTCTTTTCGAAAGATAAGGATCCTTCGTCTTGGAGAATCTTTCGAAGTCATTGTTCGAAATTCAACAGTGATCTTTCGAACACTGTTGATCCTTCGAACAAGTGTTTATCTTTCTATCCTTATCTGTTTAAATTTAACAGTTGTGATTTTCAGGTCTTTCGATCCAGTATCCTTCGGCTGTTTGTTCATTTCCACATATTAACATAGTTTGTGAACATTGAATTTTCAAAAGGAAAAACTTGTTTTTCAAAATTTTAAATCAATTTTCACTTAATATATTAATTTTTATAAAATGGGAACAAACGGTCAGTGGGATCCATCCGCGTGGACTACAACAACTTTGACTCCACAATCATCAGCTACGCAATCATCAGCCACGCAATCTGCGTCAGAGTTCAACAAAACTGCATGGATGCAGGCTATTGCCCCACCTCAAGCTGCAATGATAACTGCAAATCAATGGGCATTGGTCATAAATCAAAGCAGCAGCATTCAAGCAATGATGCAGAACGACAGTGAAACTGGTACAAGCACAAAACCGCCAAAACTAAATCACACCAATGATTGGGGATGGTGGAAAGAAAGGCTGAGAACTTATGTTCAGGGGCAAGGTCAAGATCTATGGATGTGTTTCTTCACCCCATTTGAAAATGAGTTGGAAGTTGCAGGATCTAATCCAGAAACTTACAGCACTATGTCTGATGATGATAAGAAGAAATTTGAGTTGGAAAAGAAAGCATTCATGATTCTCACGCAAGCTCTTCACAGAGACATATACCACCAGTTTGTTTACTGCACGACTACTAAAAGCTTGTGGGATATGCTCACATTACGATGTGAAGGAAATGCTCAGTCTATGAAGATCAAGCAAGAATTGCTGAAGAAAGAGTTTGAAGGTTTCACGTGTATGGAGAACGAGGGTTTGGCAGAGTTGTCTACAAGGTTCCATCATCTGTTGAGTGAAATGTTTGCTTTTAGAGTCACTGCCACTCCACAAGAAATGGTGAAGAGATTTGCTGATAGCTTACCAGCAAAATGGAGCGGTTATCTTGAAATTCTCAAGGAAAATGGTGTTCTGGACACAATCACCGTTTATGAGTTAATTCAAAAATTGGAGAACAAAGATGTACAAGAAAAGCTAAAGGCAAAAAGAACAATAACTCCTCAGAATCCAGAGATGTACTATGGGATTGCAGGTGGTATTAGTGGAGAAAAACCAGCCTCTCAACATGCGAAGCTTCAAACAGCTTTCATCTCAAACACCGGACCTTCCACAACAAATCAGTTTGATCCTTCAGCATACATGATGATGTATTCAAGACCAGATTCTTCTTCTCAACAACAACAGACAGCTCAGCAATTCACACCACCGCCTTTCTTAGACCCAAGCAGAGCTCAGCAGCAACAACCGCAACAGCAAGGGTTTTATGGAAACTCTTCAAACTTTCAAGCCACTTCCAATCCAAACACAGTCAGATTAGACACTTCCAACTTTTCCAAAGTCACTATCGAAATAGCCAAGGAGCATATGGAGATGTTGAATACCTTGGTTAGTGCTTATTGTGGATTAGTTGCAGGTCAGATTGGGAATATCAATCTAACTAATGAAGATTATCAGCAAGTGGATAAAGAAGAGTTTGAGATGATGGATATCAAATGGGCTCTTGCTAGTGCAAATCGAAGAGCAAAGGAGTTTATGGAAAGGACTGGGAGAACCAACTTGGAAAGCAACAACAACACCAAGTATGGTTTTGATAAGAATGTTGTCACTTGCTTCAATTGTGGTGAAAAGGGTCATTTCAAGCGGGAGTGTCAGAAGCCACCTAAGCAAGGCAATCAGAATCCCTTCAGGAATCAAAGACAGCCACAACAGCAACAGAACAACAATTCTGACAGATCAATAGTTCCCGTTGGAGGAAATACATCTGGTTCCACAAACACCAATCCCCACAGAGGATTAGTTGTTCAAGCTGATGAAATATGCAACTGGAATCTTCAGCTCGGAGAAGGAGGAAATGGTGGAACAGCATGTTATGCTAATGTGGTTGAAAAGGTAGTTGAACCCGTATCTGCTGGTGAATCTTCGGAAGATGATAGTTCGGGTTATAGTGGGAGCATGGATGGGGAATCACTTGATGCTGGTGATTTATCAAGTGATGCTTTAGATTTGGAGGTTGATGAGCTTTTGGCTGAAGCTGAAGCATTATGCAAGAGGAGATCTATTCTTTGCCAGAAATCTGCTGGAACTTCCGAGAAGCTTGCTCAGTTTTTCTCTGAAGATGGATCTTTTTCTTTTCATACAGCCTTTATGGCTCATGTAGAAGGTCAAACCTCTCAGGTATGTGATACTAACTCTGACTCTATTTCTGCTTCTGTTGAATGTGCAAAGTGTTTAGAATATGCAGAAAAGGAAATTCAGTTTGAAATCACGCACAAACACAATCAAGAATTGATTGTAGATCTTTCTAAAGCAACCGAAGCTAACTTGTTTTTAACCAGAAATGAAAAGGAGTTTAAAGCAACAATTGCGTCATTAAAACATGATGTTTCTGAATTACAAAAGGCTGTTTTGAGAAAACAACATGCTAACAATAATCTAATTGACACAATTGAAAAGCAAATGGTAGAGTTAGCAACAGCTTGATGTGAATGTGAGACAATTAAGCAGAAATTGGAAAGCTATTCTAATTCCCGCTATGTTTTGGATCACATTATTGATGTTCAAAAGAAAAAGGGGGATGCAAAATGTATTGGTTACAAATCATGTCCTCCCCTGATGAATCACAATTACTCCAAGTTGCCTGATGACGAGGATATGCCCCGTTTTGAACCTACTGTGCCACTCGGTCTAGATGACTTTGCAGCAGGCCTCGGGTTCACAACTGGTACATCATCCTCGGGTCAATCAGAATCTGAGAAAGTGACAGAATCATCGTGTGTTAAGGAACAGAGTTCTCCCATTATTGAGGATGCTGATTCTTCGGACGATGAATCTGAAGAAATTGTGAAACAACAGTCTAACTCGGTTACAACAGATATTCCTATCGAGAATCACATTCTATGTGATCCACCAGTGAAACCGAGTAAGACTGAAATGTCAAAAGCAATGGAATCCCTTGTAGTTAGCTCTGAAGGGAATAACTTGTTGTATACGCTCAAAGGAGATAGCAAAATCTACTCTAACAAAGATTTTCCAATTAAAAATGTAAATCAAGATTTTATTGAGCAAATTTTTGAAGGATGCACTGATAAGTTTTTGGGGAACAAAAGTGGCAAAGTTACAGTAACTCAATGTGATCCAATTCCGTGTGAACAAATTAGAAAACAATACGGAAACCAAAAACTACCAATTGAGCGAAAACAACAAGTCAACTCCGGAAATGGTAAGGTACAGGGAAAGAAGGCTCAGAACAAGAATGTTCAAGCACCTAAAGTTCAGCAGCCTAAGACTGAACAACCAAAGGTTCAACAACCTAAAGTTGAACAGTCTAAGGCTACTCAACCTAAGGCTGCACAACCTAAAATTCAACAATCAAGGGTTGAGCAACCTAAGGTTCAACAACAAAAGGTGCAAAACAAAAGAGCTCCTGTTAAGAGACAAGAACCAAAAATGAACTTTGTTGAATCAACTAGTTTAGACAAACTTGAAACATTTCAGGATAAATCTAACGTTGATTTTGTAAAACAAGTTAGAATTTTAAAACGAAATGATCAGAACAATTACACCCAACACACCAACGGATGTGATTTAGGTCCTAGTACGTCTAGATCACAAAGTTCATTGTCTGGTTCTCCGTCTGGTCATCAACATGTTTCTCCGAGGTTTGTAGAGCGGAGAACATGTTTTGAATGTGGCACAGTTGGGCATATTGTAAGATACTGCCCATACCTGCAAAAGTTGAAGTCAAAAACGCGTGCTCCCCAAGAAACCAATTACCAAAAACGACCTGTTTCCCCGAAACAAGACCCACGTGTCTTGAAAGAAAGGGAAAAGAAGTTAAAACAAAAGAACCAAAAGGTAATTGAAAAGGACTTAAAATCAGAGGTTAAAGAAGAAAAACCTGTACAAGCAAAATCTACAACTGTAAAACCAGTAAATGCTAAAACAATTAATACAAATACTGGTAAAGGACAAACAGCTTGGAAACAAAAACAGGTAATTCAATCAGGGGGAGCACCACAGGTTCTTTTTCCTAATCATCAAGTGATTGAAATCACTTTCCTTGATGATCAAGGACGACCCAAGTCCACAAAGGCTTGGGTCCCCCTCTCAAACTGATAAGTTAGTTGCATGTGCAGGCGGCTCCAGGAGGAACTATTAATAGTCTTTGGATTGTTGATAGTGGGGCTTCCAGGCACATGACGGGCGACTATCGTCTTCTTTTCGATGTGCGAAGTATAAGAGGAGGATATGTTGCGTTTGCTGGAGACAAAGGAGGGTATATCACCGGCGAGGGAATGATCTCAAATGGAATTGTGAGTTTCGACAAAATCAATTATGTGCAACAGTTGGATCACAATCTCCTGAGTGTTTCTCAGATCTGCGACAAGAAGTTCACCGTGCATTTTGATGATGCCGGTTGTTATGTGCTAAAGCCAGGATTCAAGATTCCCGCAGAATGGATTCTCTTATCAGCACCAAGAGTTAATGATTTGTATGCCCTTGATATGAGCCAAGCAATAACTCAGTCCAAACAAGTTACTTGCTTTATTTCAAAAGCCACTGAAAAGGAGACGATCTCTTGGCACAGACGGATGGGTCATATTCACCTCAGAAAAATGAATCACCTTGTCAAAAACAATTTGGTGAGAGGTGTCAATGTGAAGAATTTTCAACTTCAAGATGTCTGTGTGCCGTGTCAGAAAGGGAAGCAAATCAAGAAATCACATCCATTGAAAAAGGTTAACACTGTAAACATGCCACTCGAACGTCTGCATATGGACCTTTTCGGCCCAGTCAAACACAAGAGTGTGCACGGGGAGGTTTTCTGCTTGGTAGTTACTGATGACTATTCAAGATTTTCATGGGTTGACTTCATGGTTCACAAGAGTGAGACTCCAGAAATTCTAAAGAATTTGATCACCTTGTTGGAAAATCTTTATAATCTAAAGGTGAGGCGAATTCGAAGTGACAACGGAACCGAGTTCAAAAACAAGGTTATGGATGAATTTTGCACTGCAAAAGGAATCCTTCATGAATACAGCTCTCGGTACACGCCACAACAAAACGGAGTCGCTGAAAGAAAGAACAGAACCTTAATTGAGACTGCAAGAACCATGTTGGTTGAATCTCAGCTTCCAGTTCGATTCTGGACTGAAGCTGTTGCTTCGGCTTGCTACACGTTAAACAGGGTTCTCACAGTGAAAAGACATGGCAAAACGTGCTTCGAACTCCTACACAAGAAGACTCCTGACTTGGAATATCTAGAACCCTTTGGTGCACCATGTACCATGATTGATCCTGACGGGAAGTTTGGTGCCAAAGCTATCGAAGGTTACTTCCTTGGGTATGCTACTCCTAATCTGCGAGTATGGAACCTGACTACCAAAAGGATTGAAGAATGGGGTGAAGTAAGAGTTCAAAGATATTCTAATCCACCGAAGCCTTCTGGAGATCCATGGATGTTCGATTATGATGGTCTTTTCGACTCATTTAATCTGCCGACATTTGATGATGACAATGCAATTGCTCAAATGTTTTCTGAAAGCGAGAATGCGACTGGCTCTCAGTTAGCTCGTCCAATCGTTGTTGACTCACAAGCATCTTCTTCTGTCAACAATCTCGTTTCAAATGAGGTGTTTAATGATGTTGTCGCTTACAATTTGTCATCGGAAGATGAGGAGTATGTTGATGCAAATGATGGTGAAGCACCGCGTCCGGTTCAAGGTACTTCAGAAGCAACGGATCTGGTGTCTGCGCCAATTATCCAAGAAGAAAATGCATCATCTTCTACAACTCAACAGCTTCAGAATGATATCGGGAATTTAAATATCAATAACTTGAGGTCAAATGTTGAAATTCCTCCAGTTTCTGAAACCCGAATTCATAACATTCATCCTCAGCAGAATATTATAGGTGATGTTCTCAGTGGTGTAAGGACAAGGAATCAAATCAGAAATAACGAAAATGCTGGCTTGTATGCTGAGATACGAGAATCGGGACAACAAAATGATTGGTCTTTCGCCTGCAATGTTAGCCAAGAAGAGCCTAGATCTTGGAAGGAGGCATTGAAAGATGATTCCTGGGTGGAAGCCATGCAAGAAGAACTTCAGCAGTTCGAGAAGTTGGGCGTATGGAAATTGGTTGATAGGCCTGACAACTACAAGAAGATCGGAACTCGTTGGGTGTTTAAGTGCAAGAAGGACGACCGTGGGATTGTTGTCCGAAACAAAGCAAGGTTAGTTGTTCAAGGCTTCAGTCAGATCGAAGGTATTGACTACAATGAAGTGTATGCACCTGTTGCTCGTCTGGAGGCTATTAGAATCTTTCTAGCCTACGCATCCTTCAAGAAATTCAAGGTGTACCAGATGGATGTTAAAAGTGCTTTTCTACATGGAGTAGTCGAAGAGGAAGTATATGTCGAGCAACCACCGGGGTTTGAAGATCCATTACATCCTGACAGGGTTTTACTGCTTAACAAGGCGTTATATGGTCTTCATCAAGCACCTCGGGCCTGGTATGAGACACTTTCTACCTACCTGCTGAGCAATGGGTTTAGACGGGGTTTCATCGATTGTACCCTCTTTATCAAGGAAAAAGGTGAAGATCTTCTGTTGGTACAAGTGTATGTCGATGACATTATCCTTGGTTCTACCGATGATAAGTTATGCAAGGAATTTGAAAAGGTGATGCAAGATCGATTCGAGATGAGTGCGATGGGTGAAATGACGTTCTTCTTGGGTTTGCAAGTTAATCAGTCCGAATCTAGAATTTTTATCCATCAAACCAAGTACGTCGGAGACATCTTGAGCCGGTTCCAGATGTCCGATTCGAAGCCAATTTCTACTCCTCTTCCACAGAATCACGGGATTACTCCGGATGAAAAAGGGGAAGCTGTGGATTCTTCACTTTATCGCGCTATGATTGGATCCTTAATGTATCTCACCGCATCAAGACCCAACATTATGTATCCAACTTGTCTTCTCGCTAGATACCAAGCAAATCCGAAGGTCTCTCACTATGCTGCTGTCAAAAGGATTTTTCGTTATCTGAAGGGTTGCCCTGACACCGGGTTATGGTACCCTAAGGATGATAACTTCGATCTCAAGGCTTACAGTGATTCTGATTTCGGCGGCTGCAAGAAAGATGGCAAATCAACTACAGCAGGATGTCAGTTCTTAGGCAATCGCCTAGTCACTTGGCAGTGCAAGAAGCAGACATGTGTGGCTACATCTACATGTGAAGCGGAATACATTGCTGCGTCTAGTTGCTGCTCCCAGGTTCTATGGATCCAACAACAGATGCGGGACTACGGTTTTGAATTCCTAACTACTCCTATTTATGTTGATAATGAAGCTGCTTTACAGATCACTAGAAATCCTGTACAGCACTAAAAAACGAAGCACATCGATATTAAATATCACTTCATACGTGATTGCTTTGAAAAGAGACTTATCGATGTGGTTCACATTCATACCGATCACCAACGTGCCGACCTTTTTACCAAAGCATTTGATAAATCAAGATTTGATTATTTACTTTTGGTAAACGGCATAAAGGTGAAGCAAGAGTAACCGACATCGGGAAATCGTTTTTGTAAATATTTTTCTAAAACCAAAAATCCAAAAATATGTTTTTACTTTATTTTATTTTTGAATTTTAGGGGGAGAAAGTTTCAAGAAAAATACAAAAACATTGAAAAACCACAAAAATACAAAAATATGTCTTTAATTTATTTACTTTCTGCATTTAAGGGGGAGAAAATTCAGAAAAACACAAAAACAATAGAAAAACAAAAATGAGTTTCTTGGTAATATAAGAGAAAGTGATATTACGTCAGAGGTCGGTTGAAACATGCTTCTAGAAATCAAAAGAAAAGAAAATGATAAGTAGCTCTACTAATGATGTACCGGTAGACTCACGATCATTTTAAAGTATGCAGGAGATATAAACATAACGAACTGAAAACCGCGTGGGAACCGCTCATTGGCATATGGTCTTGGTACCGAAATTTCGTTTGATAGATTGCCGAGGTTCTGAGATATTTGGGGTTTATGCTGTTTATCATCTGGGTATCATGGTTGTTTCTATAAAAGACAAAGTCTAAGTTCTTCCATGATACCATATATACGTGTACATAATTCATACTGCATTCGACCTCAATAAGTGATAAACAATCACATGTCCATACAAAATAAGTGATAAAATATCACATTTATCCGGGAGTCAAGTTCGTCTCTCTGCTGTACGGAAGTACTGACCTGTTCACGGACTTGCTCCTGTGCCCTCATGCATCGAAAATAAAGTTCCTCATCAATAAGTGATTCTATCACATAGGGCTTGTTTTCACTTCAAAATAAGTGACTTGTTCACATTTTATATACGTTAAAAACGGATGATAAATGGTATACTCCCCAGTAAGATGAACTCTCGTGCATACCTTGATACGGGAATGTGTCGTGAGTGGATGAACACCGGTCAGTAAGTATAAATCATACCTTAAATGTATCTCATTGTATTATGATTACACTTGATCGCTGAGTTTAAGTGGATAACAATATCGGTAATTGTGGTAGAATACTTATCCACTTCTGTAAAAGAATTTTAAAAGGAAATGTGTTTTGACAAAAGACCGCAAGCTGATATGATTCTCTTCGCCAGAAACTCGCAAAAATATTGTTGTGTTTGTACATATTTAATTACTGCTTAATTTTATTGTCTTATTTTAAACAGTTTTGTCGTTTGGTGCATATCAGCACGACATTAGCGGTGATGTCGTTTGATAACATTCAAAGGATATTAAAATTGTTGTCTTTTATTTTATCAAAACTTAAAATCCAAAAAGATTTTCAACTTAATATTATTTTTGATTAACTGATGTTGGTGCTCGATCCGATACCTGGCAAGCCGAGATACTTCATAAAACTAACCTTTGCAGAACTTCATAACGGACAACTTTTCAAAATGGTCATTTCTGAAAACCTCTAAAATTTGAAGGGTTTAAATTGAAAATTCCCAAAAATCCAAAGTGTTGGTGGAAATCTGATCCTTCGAGGAAGCAATGGCCCTCGAAAGATCAGATGGTCAATGAAAGTCAAGGAAAGTCAATCATCTCAGTCGAAAGATGAATTGGTCAACGAAGGATTTGACCAATTTGATCTTTCGAGCTAATTAGATCTTTTGAAAGATGGATAAGATCGAAAGATATCCTTCGAGGATCCTCACAAATATCTGGTATCCTTCGATCCAGATCTTTCAAATATCTGGTATCTTTCGATCCAAATATGGATCCTTCGACCCAAAGGTGATCTTTCGAGACACCTTTACATCTTTCGAAAGGTCATGTATCCTTCGAGACGGTTCGACTTTCGAGGTCAGACTATATAAAGGTGTCATCTTCTTCATTTGAACATAACAGTTTCAACTTTATCTCTCAAAACCTCTGATCACCCCAAAACTCTGCCAAAATTTTCAAGAAGTTAAAAATATCAGGATTTTTATATAACATTCTGGTAGGATGATCCGGAATCCTTTAACAAACAACATTATGAAATTTTCATTTGATCTTGTTATAATACCCTTATTGTTCTTATTCTCAGTTTATGAAAATCATGAATAAAATGGGTTTTATATACAATGTGTTGTAAAATGATTAGTGTTAGGTTTGTTGATCATCAGTTTTATTTGGATGAAACATGGTAGTTTCTTGATGTCAAAGGGTTTGGGTTGGGTTAAACAGAGATTGTTTGGTTTTTGGTCTAAATCAGTGAATGTGGTTAGATTAGTGTCCGGTTTGATTATAAAATGTTGATGTTTAAATGGTTTTTTGTGTTGTTGTTATCTGGTCTAAAACACACTTGAAACCCACTTAAAATCTGTCACCGGAAATCACTAAAAACCCCACCGGAAAATATTCCGATGATCTGTGTTGCCGGAAAACAACACGAAAGATGATGACTCATAACCTGGAAAGATGAGATGTAAAATATCTTTCGAATTGGAAATCGAAAGATGTTACATTTCTCGAAGGATTCATCCTTCGATTGATCAGACCTTTCGAATGATCAAGACATCTTTCAAATTCTTGATTCTTCGAAAGATGATCCTTCGATAAGGAATTTCATCCTTCGAGGAAAGTAACATCCTTCGAACAGTCAGTCATCCTTCGAGCCATGTTTCAATACTTCGATGGCTAAATGACATTTTTCGAGGGTTCAACACTTAGAAATTTTTCAAGAAATTGAAATTTTTCTAAAGTGTGAAATCCTTGTTGACTGTTTGACTTTTCTCATTACGTGTCAATGTTTTGATGTACAGAAATGGCACCGAAAGTGAGAAAGGAACGGGCAAAGCCAACAAAGAAGGAGAAATCTGAGGTTGAATCTATGTTTGAACCTAGACATAACATGGCTGCTTATCTACAACCGGAAGGCAAGATCAGTCCGGAATTCACGGGAATAATGGAGTATCTTCATCGCGCTCGTATCAACTATGCAATCACTACACAGCATACTGCTTATCAATCTCATATCAAGGAGTTCTGGAATTCGGCTGTGGTTGAAACCGTGGAGAACAAGGAAGTGATTAGTGGATCAGTTGCTGAGAAACCTGTGGTAATTACAGAGAACACCATTAGAGCACGTTTGCAGCTTGGAGATCAACCAGAAGATTCTACTTCTATTGATTTACAATGTCAGCGGGGCTTACTGATGAGGCTACGGTACAGCGACAATGTTCTTGCAAATCAGATCAACAAAAAGTTTATGCCGCTTCGATACAAGTTCTTGTTGCATATTCTCATTCACTGCCTGAGCAACAAGAGATCTGGATATGATCTGTCGCCGATTGATTTAACGGGATTGTTTACGGCTCTGATTCTGAACAAGCCGTTCAACATATCACGTTATATTTTCGACAATCTGAAGGAAAATGCTCGAAGGCCCCTCCCGTCTGCAACCCAACGAACATCTACCAAGTTTTGGCTATATCCTAGATTCCTGCAGATGATGATTGATGATCAGATTCCTGATCTTCCTAAAGCTGAAGCAGATGTTCTACCTGTCAATCCGATGAATGAGCGTACTCTACTGATCTTCAAGTCCATGTCCAACTATAAGGAATCGGATCCAATTAGAAAGCTTATTGGTCATCTCGATGTTCCGAACTACGAGGCACCGCAGAACAACAAATGGCGTCGAGACGCGAGTGATTCTGATAATGAAGAGCCAAGGTTAATCGCTTTGGCTGACACGCAGCTCGGGGCTAAACACGGAATCAAAGCATCAAGGAAGTCTGCTGGCAGTTCTAGTGCTGCAGCACATGTTGAAGTTGATGTTAATGTTGCTGCTGAAGAAGTTCAGGGAGTGTTTGTTGATCCTGATGCTCATGTTAGTGCAGGTGGTGATGGTGGTACTGTAGTTGGTGAGACAGGCGGTAGTGCAGGTGGAGATGGTGGTCCTACTACTCAGTCAGGTGATGTTGCAACTGACAAGGGTAAAGGAAAGGTAGATGAGCCTAGGAAACTAGTGGATGACAGTAGTTCATCTTCTGAAGATGAAGGAGGTTCTGGTGACGATGGTTCGTCTTCTGAGGATGATAATCCTCCTCCTCCAGGGATGCGAAAGGTCTATGATAATCGCGGGAATCTCCGTTTTGAACGAATAGAGAAGACTGTTAGAACTGGGGAATCTGACAAAGATGAGGATTATATCCCTGCTGCTCCGGGTTTTATTAGAAAGAGGAAAGCAAAAAGACAGGGTACTCGTGCGTCAAAGAAAACGGCTGGTGATTCCTCTATTCCTGTTTCTATTCAGCTTTCAACTGCTCCAGAGCAACAGCTGCCTCCTGTTAGTGATCAAATGACTGCATCAGAGACGCTGGACCTGATGTCTTCTCCTCAGAGGTCTTCTGGGACGCGCACGGTGTCTGTTGCTCAACAGCCGCCTGCAACTCCCGCCTCAGGTACACATGTCCGACCTCCTCTTGTTATTACTGGTCCCACAGGTGCTTCTGGTCAGGCTGGTCAGTCTGGCTCCTCAGGACCTGAGCCTTCGCGACCGACTCTGGTAGAGACTTTGTCTGTTTTATCTGAAGCTGAAAAGATTCAGTTCCTGATTGAACAAGTCAGTGAATTGGGTTCTATAGTCGGTCGGCATACAAGAACGATTGAAGAGTATCGTGTGCAACGAACACAGGATGTGGAGGCACACAACAAGTTAGTCTCAATTGTTGATGCCCAGAATCTTAAGATAAATGCACAGGCTATAGAGATCGAAAGGTTAAAAGAAGCCAACAGGGCTCGTGATAGGGAAGTCGAGATAATGAAAAGGCATAGTACTGTGTTGGAGAATGAGGCAAAAGCACTAAGGCAGAAGCATGAAGAGCTGTCAGAGCGCTATAAAAATCGCGATGATCGATTAATAGAAGGTTTCAAGCCTGTGTACGCAAACTTCAAGAAGATTAATCAGAAAGTGGGTACGCTGTGGAATGAAAGATGCAATGCATTAGGCATTGTACCCTCAAGGCGTGAGGATGACAAGGATGATGATGCAGCAAATCCGGATCAACCAGCTGCCTCAGGTTCCGGTGCAACTGCATCCGGGGCTGCAGGTGGGTCTGGTACATCTCAAGATGCTCCTACTGCTCCTTCCACAGCTACTACTGGCCCATCTGAGCAGATAGAAACACTAGAAACTTCTATAGGGCATGAGCATGTTAGTCTGGAACAAGAAACGTTTGCAGATCTCCCTGAATCCTCAGGTGTTCTTCAGTATCATCCAGTCACGGGTGAACTGTTAGAAGAGGGAGAACATGTTACCGAAATGTCTGATGAACAGGTACTGGCTCTGACAGAATTGGATGAAGTTGATGTGAGCATGATTGATGCCACTCCGTTGGTTCAGGACCAAACCAATTTCTCTACAATTGATGAAATCTTCATCGGTTCGGATCCTGAACGTCCTGTCTATGTTGGGCAAGATAATACGGAGGTTAATGCTCTTGATGATGAGCATGTGACAGAAAAGACAGCAAAATCTGCCAATCTTTCTTCAGATTCTCCGACAGCTCAAGAAAACCGTGAGAAGACTGTGAACGAATGGCGAGCGGATTTCCTAGCTAGGAATCCTCCTCCGCTCGCTCCGTTGGATCAGGTTAATTACATGAGTCTGGAAAAGAATCAGGCTCGGGGTCGTATCATTAGTTGGATGTTCGTTAAGGAACTTCACTGCATGGTAGTGAAACGAGAAAGTGGTCTTCAGTATTTTAGGACTCTTCTAAGCATTCTGTCACTTCCGTACTATGATGTTGCAGTTTTAGCTCAACTAGATGTTATCAATCGAGTCGAAGACAAGATGGTGGATCTGTTTGCAAAGAAGATCAGGTTGGAAAGAAGAAGGGGTTGGAAGGATCCGTTATACAAGCCGCAGTTTCCTCGATACGAGCAGATCAGATTTACACTTGATCCAGAAACAAACACTGCTTGCTATCGTTTGGTTTATGATCCTCCAAAGTTGATGAAGAAGATACCTTTGTTGAAAATGAAGACAGACTTTCTGGGAAATTTTCGTTGCTGGGTCTATGATGCGGATGCTGGAGAAGCCGTGATCTTATTCCGAGATAGTCAAGAGAACTTTCGTATAATAGATCCGATGTGGATTACTAACATGTCCAGGTCGGATATTATTGTTCTTAAGGATCACGAGATCAACTACTTGGTTCGTGATCGGGAACAAGCAATGAAGTTTCAGAAGATGGCCTTGTACTGCTTCAATCTACTGGTTAATGCGGGAAGTGCATGGTCATCGCATCATTTGACAGTTGAAAGGACGTCCGAGACTTAAAGACACGAAGATCGAGACAAAGCTACAGCCAAGGGGGAGTTTGTTGGTGCACTTGTGTCTGTACTTTGTCTGTATTTTGTAATAATTATAAAACGATGTCTTTTGTCTGTCGTGTTTACGTCTTTTGTTTATTTGTATATGTGTTTGAATGTAAGTTTGACCAAGTCAACCATCCTCCTGGTTTGACTTGGCCAAACAGTCAACACTTAGTTGTAAGTTTGATTGCTTTGAAGGATGTCATCGAAGGATGGTTTATATCCTTCGATGACCTCGAAAGACAACCTTCGATGGATACAGATGGACCTCGAAGGATATATCATCCTTCGAGGTATGTATGGATCCTTCGGTAGATTTCTGGTCGATAGATGATCCTTCGACCAGACTATCTTATCCTTCGAGCATGTAATCTGTTATGGGTATATATATCCCATGTATGGTTCATTTCACAGTTAGACATCCGAAAGTCCTTTGATAGTGTATGTGAGTGAACCAAGTCTTGTAGAGAGCATTTTCAGTTTGGTCAAGGGCTGTAACCGTGTCCACTGAAATACAAGGGAAAACTTTGATATCTTGCGTGTCTACTCTTTCTCTTTGTTGCTTGTGCTTTCATATAAACTATCGGTTTGCATTCTAGCTTGGATTCCGCACTTGCTAGAGTGTTAAACATAACAAGGATAAGGTTTAACCTCAACCTCCGAGGGACCTACAAGAGTGATGATGCTAGGGTTTTGTTGAGAGAGAGTGAAGGAGAATGTAAGGGAATGTTGGTTGCCCAAAAATGGCAAGATTGGCTATCCATAAGGGTTATATACCCGTCTCGAGTGGGTTGAGGGCTCCCGAATGGGCTTCTCGGTTGCATGGCCCAACCGGCCCGCTTGTTACTGTTCACTCGAGACCGGGAGTGGTCTCGAGTCAGATCCTTGGGGTCTCGGCTCACTTGTAACACACACATATATATAATATACATACATACAACACATAATAACAGATAATCCATAGTTTTCATTTAATAATATACGTACACGCAATGTTAAATCAAGAAGGTTGCCCGGGGAAAACCCGAAGTGTCACACAAACGCCACTGCACCTCCAGTGCCGTCGTAGTTCAGCAGTTTGCAGTCGAGAAACTGCTTAAAAGTGTAGCCTTAGACTGCGTTTCCTCCAGATGAGTCTCCATTCCCATTACGTCTTGCGTTGCTTGGTCCTCCACTGTGCTCAGTACGGTTCTCCTCGTACTGGGCAATAGCTGCGGAGATCCTTTCTTCCTGTAGGGCGTCCAGTTCTTCAGCAGTCCTTGCCAGTGGGGGAGGAGGAGGATGATCACGAGCGTTCACAGCTCTTCTAGGTGCCATGTTCTGACAGAACACAGCACAATAGGGTTAGACATTTGTTTAAAATATCGTCATACGAGACAGTAGTAGTATATATATACACATGCATATACCACATAAGTGACATCAAACAATCCGCCAAACGTATCAATTCATACAGCAACAAGCATGCATAAATAGATAAATATTGTTGGCTCATAAGATATTCACATTGGCGGTTCTTGTCTTTATACCCTAAGTCATTACTCCAAAAGAGTATTTAATAGGCTTGGGGAAAGGGTGTTCATGTTGGCCCTTTTCTTGCATTGAGGGAATCTATACGTGACAAGACTTGCTGTGATTTCTGTGCACTGAATTCCATAATTATGTATGCATCCATAATTATGTAACTCCTTGCACAGTCCGCACAGTTCGTTTCGTCCTCGTATCTCTTCCTTCAGATAGGCCATTGTTTTCAGACGAAGTCACGTATACCTGTGACGTTCTACTTCTAGTACATGTATATATCAATTATCACACATAATTGCAAGAAATTTTTAATCACAGACAAGTGCTACTCCAGTGCACCCTAAGTCTCGCAGTGTCTTTTCTTGAATCTTTTTTAAACAGTTTCAGGTAGTGGATGTCGCGGAGAGTTTTATGCAATGAAAACTTTTTGAAAAATTGTTTTCGTGCAAGTATCCTAGAGATTGTAGTCTAGACTCGAGAAGGAATCCTGGTTCACTACAATCGCAGCTCTGATACCAATCTGTCAGACCCCTTTCTTAGGCGGAAGCACGAGGTGTGATCATGAGAGGTTCTCATTGCATACGAAAGGTAAACATACTACATGCTCATAAAAATAACTTCAAATACCCATAACATTACGTTACTGAAAACATAAATTAAGTGTTTACATCACGAGACAACATATTGTCTGAAAGTTTACAACTTTATTTAAGGATAAACATAAACAACCTCCAGGAGCATGAGTAAGACCGCGCGCACATCCACTTTAGTTATCTGAAATACATGTGAGTTTTGGAAAAAAAAATGTCAACATAGTGTTGGTGTGAATTCATGCAGTTCTTGTATTGAACGTTTGTATACTTCGTATGAAAAACATGGTATGTATCTTGTATAAATCAAGTATTCTTGTATAAATCAAGTATTCTTGTATAAATCAAGTATTCTTGTATGAATCAAGTATTCTTGTATAAATCAAGTTTTCCTGTATGTATCATGTTGTTAATGGGTTGCAAGGCCATTAACATGTGACACGACATAGGAAGCAACCAAACCATAGGCATTTTTCTAGTTGTCGATTCACGACTAAGACACAAAAGCACTACTCCGGTACTAGTTTTCACCAAGAGTGTGGCTGCCCGAAAACCCATTAGATCTAACCTTTTGTTCTGCGGTCTTAGTATGTACACGATTCATGGTGCTTATGGTACCCTATTCGTGACACGATTTCTCGTATCATTCCTTAAAACGCATCATACTTGGTACTAGTTATCACTAAGAGTGCTTCTTGTTTTTGTATCCATCATACCATTTGTAAACATTGTAATATTTGTAACATGTATTTCACCCCCGAAGTTATAAAACTGAAAACAGTTAATAGAAAAGGGGGAGCATGAACTCACAACTTTTCGTTCCTGCGTCGTAAACTTCACCGGATTTGCTTATCTAGCGTCGTGACCTAAACGTGTTTTATTAACGTTAGTCACTAGACTTGTATCGCACAAGTACAAGTCACTATCTTTTGTGTATGTATTCTTGTGTTAAAAACAATTTATATTTTTAACTATGTATCTTACTTATATTATTTTCTCAAAAATAAATATAAGTATCTTGTATTTTTCACCCGAATTATGTATTTTGTCCAAAGCTTTATTTCATGTTTATGACTTGTCCAAGTTATCTATTCTATCAAGTAATATATTTTCATAAATATATTTTCTTGTATTCGTCTAAGCATGTTGTATGTGTATTCTTGTATTTCTACTCCTTGGGAGTACTTAGTGTATTTTCAAGTCCTAATACACTATCACGTATAATACATACTACATACACTTCGCACAAAATTTCGTGATCAATAAATGTATATATTTTCTCCAAAAATATACAAACTTAATATCAATTTTAATCCTGAAGAAATCATCATTTCTTACATAAAAATTTGGGAAACCTTGGTAAATGTTTCTACATACATTTTTAGGGAATAAGTTTCTCAAAAACTTATATCTTTCTAAGTATCAAAATTTTTATATTTTGACATGGTTTCCCTAAAAATGGAGGTTTCCCATGTTTTTCAAACATGTGTTTATTTTCTTTTAAATCATCATCAAGCATCAACAACTCATTCAACGCTTATTGAGTGTCAAAATCAAGTAAATTTCACTACATCATGAACTTGAAGTTTTTGTAAAAGCTTTTAGTAATTTCGTAGGGTGTTTAGTAGGTTTAGTTACCCCTTAAAGTGCGTTCATTACTTTATAAATCTCATTCTTCAAGAAATTAGGTGTTTACAACTTGCAAAACCTATTCTACAAAAATTATTCTTTTGAACTCTTCTTGTAAATAAAGTGTTCTTACACTTATTTCTTCGCCAAAAATAGTGTACATTTAAGTAAGAATCAAGTTCTACTAAAAATCATATTTTTGAACTTGGTTTTCTTGGAAAATCATTCATAAATCTTGAATCTATAAGTTTACTAGCTCACTTTATTTATTATTTTTCAAGAGATCAACTTATTATTCAAGTTCATGTTCATGCATGAGGATGATCTTCTTGTGTTAGCTCATAATCATCCTCTAACTTGCTAGATCATGTGTTTAATCACAATCTAGCAAGCTCCTTATGATGATCAATATCATAATCTCAAATAACAACTACAAGTATCATATATATACTTAACATTATTTCAACAAGACTTCATCATTTTTAAGCTTCATGTTCATGATTCTTGTTTAAGTCTTTTAGTGTTCTTGTGATAAACAATAAACTACATCTTTTAACCAAGAAAATGAGAAGTAAAAACTAGTAACAAGAAGCTTACAACTAGCTCAAAAGCTAGGGAAGATCACTTGAAGAATAAATGATGAAAATGGTGTGTGAAAGCAATGGATGAAGGTTCTTCAAGTTCTTCAAGCACCAAGCTCCACAAGACACCTTCTAACACTTGAAATGAGCTTGAAATTGGATGAATGGTGGTTAAATATGGTGGTGGTGGTGGTGGTGGCGGCACTTCTAGGCCGAGAGAGAGAGAGAGAGAGAGAGAGAGAGAGAGAGAGAGAGTATGAGGGAGATGGAGTGGTGAAGTGTGAAGATATGAAATGATCTTTAAATCCAAGAACCATACTTATAATCACTTCATATCCCAAAAGATCTTTACAAAATCAAATAGAATCCAAGGAATATCAATTGGGATTTTGTAAGATATTGGCAAATATTTGGTGGGGGCCACCCCTTGTAACCGTGAATAATAAGGGGGGGGGGGTAATGTGTAAATTCCAAACTCTAATTTATTAACAAGTTAGCTTTCATGTGTAATTTTTAGGGACTTGTTGTGTTATTATGTTATAAGGGGTGTTATGGTGTTCGGGGACCATAACTAATTCAGAAACATTAAAACATTGCTTCTAGTAATATTTTGATGTTCCGGGTAATGTCCGGTTGTTCGGTTAGATACCGGTTCATTAAAGTGCTAAATTGCATTGTTTAGTGTCCTTTGAGTACCCTTTTGTAACCCTTTTAATTCCCAACACTTAGGAGGGTATTATGGATAATAAAACATGAATTCTGCATATTATTTATATGTTAAAAAGCTGATTATAGCTGATTTATAGCTGAATTATGCAGATTTATGCATTTAAAGTGCGTTTCGGGTGCTTTTTAGTGCATATTCTAGCTTTCGGAACGTCTATATATTAACCCTTGTATGTTCTCTTGGGTTTTAATGTATTCTTGTCGTTGGTCCTACACCTAGGCCCCAACTCTATTGTCTAACTGCTTTCTGCAGACTTGTTGACACAATGTGTCTTACCGGTGAGTTTACTAGTATTTTTGACGCAACGCAGTTCATTAATGCATAAAGTAATTCTTGTCGTATAAAACGTGCATGAATTCACTTGTGTGGTATGTAATCAGACAATGTTGACATTTAAGCACATAATTGCAGTCATCAAGTATTAATTAAATTGTACGAAAATTACCGGTTTCGTGCTAGTTGTCACATGGTAACCAACTAGGGTAGCCCAGTTGGCCACCGACACCCACCTCTTCCTAGAGGTACCGGGTTCGAGTCTTGGGAGTGGCATATGTCGCCCAGGGTAAGAACTCGGCATGGGGAAGTCACCGCGGAGCTAGCTTGGTCGGGTAGCGGCTCCCGGAGTGAGATCACTCCGGCGGTTGGGAGGACCGTGCACTATCCCCCCCCCCCACATGGTATAATACCCCAGATATCATCACACACAAAGACCTAGTATGTCAGAAATAGAAAGTATTTCAAACGAGATTTCGGGGGTTACCCATATATCCGAGAGATGTTCCCCACGAGATAAGTAAGTATTTATATTTAGGTTTATATCTCGAAAACAATCTACTGAATGAGTAAAAACCTACTGGCATATTATCAGTGAGATCGTTTATCCCATTTGACTTTCCAAATCTTTAGCGTGCTATGATAGTCCACAGATATACTATCATTTCCTTTTTTTTTACAACAAAACTCTTTTTCATTTTCTCATGTTTTTGATGTTTTAGATTTTATCATGTTTTTGGGTTTTTCAAATTTTCGAAATTTCTAAATTTTTACTCCCTCTAAAATCAAAAATATGTTTCAATTTTTGATTTTCAAGGAAAATTTGAAAATAAACTGTACAACTAAAGTGACAACTGATTTGAGTTGCTTCAATTCGCCGTTCACTTGGCGTAAACAATCAGAACTCCCCCTGACAACAAACTCTTTGTTAGTGCACTACATCTGTCGACTTCGTCTTGTATCGAGTCTTAGTTTTCTGGGTATAGATTAGGGCACATTTTACGAGAAAATAGGATTGAGTTAGTGTGGGTTATGCTGATTTCGCTCCTAGGGTCATAGAGGTGATTTCGCCCGAAATCACATCTTGTGATTTCGCTCATGTGGTCCTGTGCATGCTCGGGCGAAATCAGGTGCCTATAAATAGGTCACCATGAGTGAAATCAGGAGAAGAAAGAAGCCTTGTATTCCATACCGAACTGCTGTCGGTGTGAAGACTAAGTGTATTCTTGATTTTATCAATACAATCAGCGTTAAAAGTGAATAATCAGCTGTTTCTAAGTTAATTACTTGTTTTCCGCACCTGTAATTGATCAAAACTTCTCTGAACGACTCATTCGGGTCAGCAAACCGATCCTACAAGTGGTATCAGAGCTCAGGAGGAGGAGTTCTGCAGAGAATAGCTGGAATTCATTAAGTTTTCTTACTTCTACACCTTCTTTCTTCATCAGAACGAGTTTTAACGGTCAAAACCTGTTCAAAACTTCACAGACTATAGATAATTGGACAAAGACAAATCCCTGAAAGTTTGACACCTAAATTCGGACTAAAAATGGACAAAATGGACCTCCGAGCTGATTTCGCTCGAACTGCCAATGTCTGATTTCGCTCCTAAATTGGATCTGATTTCGCTCTAGGAGTCAATTTTTTGATTTCGCTCCAAAGAACATCTTGATTTCGCTTCAAAGTATAGATTCTGAGGGATTTCACTCCAAATTACATGCTGATTTCGCTCCAGACTGATATTCAATCTAATTTCGCTCCAAATTTATCCTGATTTCGCTCCAAGTTGTAATCTTCTGATTTCGCTCCTGAGAACAACTTGGTGATTTCGCTACAAGTGTACTATTAGGTTAATTTCGCTTCAAAGTACCTGTTTTTGAAAAACGTGATATGCAATCATGAGTGAAGAGTTCTACAACGCGTTCGCTTCATCTTCTACTGCTCCGGCTTCTATTGCTCAAGCCATGAACTTGGAAAATGAAACAGGAACAACACAAAAGCCCTCAAAACTGATGAGTATCGTAGAATATTATGGGTGGAAAGACAGATTCGAGAACTGGGTGTAGGCAAACCATCTTAGGTCTTGGGAATGTATCTTGAAGAAATATATGTTACCACGTACAGATTTGCAGGTTATCAAAGAACTATCAGAGTTTACCGATCAAGAACGAAATATGTACAAAGCTGAAAAGATGATGATCAGTCTGCTTCAACAAGCCATCAAAGAAGATATCTTCATACTTCTTCAGCATGACAAAACCTCTAAATCAATTTGGGATGCTCTTCGTGTGAAATTTGAGGGTAGTGAGAACATGATTAAGAGCAAGAAGGCGTTGCTCAAGAAAGAGTTTGATCTGTTCAGCAGTCTACCAGGAGAAGATACGAAGAAGCTAATTGAGCGATACTGCCACTTAGTGCGATCCATGTCGATGCTTAGTATTACGAAAGATCGGGAAGAGTGGGTAGACAAGTTGGCGGATGCGTTACCGCAAAAAGAGTGGGGAACTTACTTGAAGATTCTGAAAAACACCAGAGTTTATGATGGGTTAACGATTTCTCAGTTTATTGAAAAGATTGAAAGTCAGGATTTGGAACAGCAGAAGATCGCGAGGATGAATAGTCCAAGTGGTCAACAGGATGTAAAGATGTACTACAAAGGTAGTGTTCCGGTTCCAAAAGCTGAGAGAAGTCCGAAAATCCAGACTGCATTTAGTGCTGGGGATTCTACAGAAAAGGTTGATCAGAGTTCAACAAAAAGCAGCAGTGGATTCTCTTCATTTCTGAGTGTTAATCCAAAGGAGTCAACTACAAGTTTTCACTCACAAAGCTCAAAATCAGGAAATGGTTGTGTGATCCAGTGTAACATCGCATTGAATCTTCAAGAGGGTCAAAGTTTTTCTGAAGAAACTGCTAAAGATCACATGGCTTTACTTGGTTCAGTGTTGCTATCTTATGAAGGTCTAGTTGCTGGTCGGATCGGAAATCCTATGCTCACAGAAGAGGATTACGATCAAATAGACGCTGAAGAGATGGAATTAATGGATATCAAATGGTGTCTAGCTAGTGTTCTTAGACGAGCTGAAAAGTTCAAGCTGATTACCGGAAGAAATGACTTTCTTGATGCACATGTTTCTACTTTAGGTTTTGATAAATCTAAAGTTACTTGTTTTCGATGCAGGGAGAAAGGTCATTACAAACGGGAATGCAAGAACAGGGAAGCTAGTGGAGCTCAGAATCCGTTTGGAAAAGATGATTACTAACGGAAAGCCATTTATTAGCAGGTCGGTCAACCACAAGAATCACAGACGACTCATGGTAGAAAGATTGAAGATTCAAAGAGAGCATGTTTGGTAGATTTTAACTGGAACAACTACATATCACCAGAAAACAAAGTCTGTTTAGTCAATCAGGATGATGAAAGATTACCTGAAGGCTTCAGCTAGGATATGTTTGTTGATGAAAAAGGAGATTTCAAAGCATTCATTGCTAAGATCGTTAAAGAACCAGATATGTTTGCCACATGGATGAAGTCTATTGGTGAGACTGTGAAGAATGTGGAAAAAGAGTCTGTTGTATCTGATGAAAGCTCAGAAAGTGCTGATGAAAGCTCACAGAGTGCAGATGATAGTGTACAAAGTGATGCTAGTTCTGAAAAAGAAATTGTTTTTGATAAAACTTCATCTGATACTAGTTCATCGGATGAAAGTTCTGAAAAATCTGTAAAGTTTGATCAGTCTCCAACTGATGATAGCAGTGATGATGAGGAAGAAAGACATATTAATGTTGCAAAATCTCATCTTTCTCGTGAAAGTTTTCATTTCTATTTTGCAGATAGATTGGAGAAACTGAAGAAGAAACGAGCTGCAAAAGAGCAACAAGAAATGAAGACTGAAAGTGTTGTTCAGAATTAGAATGCTGAAATTGTTGCTGAGAAGATGGTTGAGACTAAGCAAGTGATAAAAGAAGAAAAGGTGACTAAAGCTGAGAAAGTGATCGAAGTTGAAAAGATCATTGAAGTTGAAAAGATTGTTGAAGTCATCAAGCATTGCACAAAATGTTTTGAATCTTGCAAGGAATGTGCAGTAAAAGATGAATTGATAGCAGAGTATGAAAAGAAGAAGGAGCAGTTGTTGTTCAATCTCAACTATGTAAAAAAATCTAACGATGTCTTGAACAAAACTGTAACTGGTCTACAAAAGACAAACTCTGAAAGAGAACAAGCACTAACGATGATGAATGCAGTTATGATGACAAAGCAGAAAGCTATCAACTTCTACATCGAAGAAAGTGCTATGTGGAAGCAAGAGTTGGAAACTAAGAAGATTGAGAATGAGAGAATCAGACGTTTACTGCAGAGTTATTCTAGTTCTGATTATCTTATTGATCGAATTTATCCGACTGTTGCAGGTATGGAATCTTTCCAAGATGAGAAGCCAAACAGAAAGGATACTAGTAAGAAACCGACTGTTAGCTGTAACAAGTGTCCACCTCCGATCTGGGAAGGGTATTCTCCTAGAAAACCAAATGAGGAGCAACTTGAAAAGGCAGTCAATATAAAGCTAAAAACCGACACAACTGATGAATTACCAGAAAACATTGATTAACCACTTGTAAGTGAAAACCCCTTTTTCAACCACTTGTAGGTTCACTTATCAACCATACCATTTGTAAATTGAAATATGACAATTTTAAATTTTGAGAAAGACGCCAATTCATGCTCCAAGATTACCAACTTGGAAGCTCCGGCAAGTCAAGATTTTAAGTAGAAAATGTTGTCACCCAAGACTGACCAGTCTTGGGTGATTGTAAATCATAGTCAATCCACCATCTTTTTTATTTATAAAATTCTTTTGCCCCTTTCACCTTCCCGTCGACCATCTTCCCAAAAATATGTTTCACTTTTCCATTAAACGCCTTTTCAGCATCAAATTCTTCCTTACCAGAGAAGAATTGATCTGAAATCTCAATCTTTCCAACTTCTGATTTCAAATTATCTTTTGACAATGGCGGAATGTTTTCATCGTTCATTTCTGGAATAGAATTCTTATCACTTAACACGACATTTGGCTCCTCTGACTTTGACGAGTCAGATTCATCACCAGAACTTTCTGAACTTTTAACAACCCATTTTTGTTTGTTCAAATTAACTCTTCTTTTGTAAAAACTTTTCAAACTTTCACCAATTTCGAAAGTCGAATTTTTTAACTCTTTAAATTTTTCAGTTGATTGTTGTGTTTTATCAACATATTTCTTTTTCAATTCTGAATTTGAAGAAACTCCTTGTTTTGTGTTGGTGGACTTTGTGCAATTCCAAGTAATGTGTCCAACTTCTTGACATTTGAAACAGGTTCTTCTGTCAACTCTCGGTACAGATTTTTTCAACAAATTCTTTTTCTTTTTAGTGAGAAACTCTTTGTTTGACTGTTTTCTGAACAGTTTCTCCTTTTCTTCTTCTGAACTTGTACCTAAAACAAATTTAGTTGTTGCTTTATAATTTTTCTCATTTTTATAATTTTCAGGTGGAATAAAACCTAAACCTTTCTTTATGAAATTACTGTTATGGTTTGGTTTCTGTTGAAACCCAGAACTAGAACTGTAACTTTTTTTCTTGTTCAATCTTTGTTGAACCCTTGAAGTGTATTTTTTAGGTTTTTCAGTAAGATTTACATCTTTTATTTCAGAAATATTAATTTCTGTTAATTTGAAAACCTGTTTCATCTATTCAGTTTAACACTTCTTATTGGAAATTCTTCATCAGAATATAATTTATCCGAAGCATTCAAAGTATATGCCACTTTGATTGGTTCATCATTCAAATTATTTTTTGATAACAAAAATTCTTTATTGTAAACCCGTTTGACTGGTGAACTCGGACTCTTGTTTGATGAACTCGAACTTTCAGATTTAGACTCCGACTTTGACTCTTCATCCATATCCAACACCTGATCGACCACTTTCTTTAATAACTCAGACTCATGATCAGTGTCAGACGCTGTGAATGTGACGTCAATGTTGTCTGGTAACTCATCAGTGGTTTCAGACTTTAACTTTATATTGACTGCCTTTTTTAATCGTTCCTCATTTGGTTTTCTGGGAGAATAACTTTCCCAGATCGGAGGCGAACACTTGTTATACTTGACACTTTGTTTCTTACCAGTATCCGTAACTTTCGACTTTTTCTCTCGAAAGGCTTCAAGACCTGCAACAGTAGGATAAACTCTATCAATCAAATAATCACAAGTTGTATAACTCAGCAGTAATCGTTTGATTCTCTCATTTCCAATCTTTTCGGTCTCCAAATCCTGCTTCAGTTTTGCACACTCGTCAATATAGCTATTGATGACCTTCTGCTTAGTCATTAATGTTGAACTCATCCTCGTTGAAGCAGCTCCCATTTCTAAGTTTGTCTTGTTCAAACTATCGACCGTTCTGTTCAGCACAGCATATGATTCTTTTACATACTTCACATCAAACAACAGTTTTTCTTTTAACTCGTCTAGCTCACTATACTTCTTGTCTTTTTCTTCACAATGTTTGCATGGTTCCAAACATTTCAGACAAGGTTTTATGACCTCATTAATCTTTTCAACTTCGACAGTCTTTTCAACTTCAACAATTTTTTCAACTTAGACTATTTTTTCGACTTCAACGATTTTTCAACTATTTTCTCTATCACCATTTCAGTCATCGATTCTTCATCAAATTCTATGTTTACCTCACACACTTCATCTTCGACCTTCTCTGTCGAATTTTCTTCAACTTTTGCTTTTTCAGCTTCCATTTTTGCCTTTTCTTTAGCAAACCTTCTTGCTTCCAATTCTTCCAATTCTCTCTTCAGTCGAGCAGCCCTTTTCTCTTCAAACATCTCGATTTTATCTGCAAAGAACAAATTAAAACTAAATGAGTCCAAATTTTTTCTAGCTGTATTAATATATTCTTCCTCATCATCAGTATCTTCATCACTTTCTGATGACTTGAAAATCTTCTTTGTTTTCGGCTTAGACTTGAATGATTCTTCTTCCAAGATTCGAGCAACAAAGGCTGATTTTTCTGAATTAGCTGGAATGTATTTGTCCCAGCTAAAACCCTCTGCCAATCTTCATCACCTTGATTAACCAGATAAGCTTTCTTCTTTCCATCTTCAATAACACGGGATGATGACGGTTGTTGAGCAACCTGATGATAAATTGCTTTTCGATGATAATCATTGTTTCCAAACGGATTTTGTCTTCCGGTTGCTTCTCTGTTTGTGCACTCTCATTTAAAATGCCCCTTTTCTCGGCACCGAAAACAAGTAACCTTTGATTTGTCAAACCCTAACTGAGATGTAGCAGCATCACGAAGATCATCTCTACCTGTGATTTGTTTGAACTTCTCTGCTCTTCTCAAAACACTAGCTAAACACCACTTGATGTCCATCAACTCAAGTTCCTCATAATCAATCTGATCATAATCCTCTTTGGTGAGCATCGGATTTCCGATTCTTCCAGCAACTAAACTTTCA